>NC_056727.1:17858429-18083429 GCF_019279795.1 Protopterus annectens | reverse complement strand
ATAGGCTGTCTACATGTGCTCACACAGGGTCTACAGAAGGCTGACAAACCAAAAGATTGAATCCCAAAAGACTGAAAATTCAAAATACTGAACACATTTTAATGCAAGGGGCAAGCCCGCTTGCACCCCTCATGTGGGGGGATGCACCCCTACTCTCCCTGCTAACTATATATACCAACTCCAGGATCACACAATAGTGGAAAAAGGGGCAAATTCCATCATTCAGCATTCTGAATTTTCAGTCTTTTGGTTTTTCTGTCTTCTGAAGTAGACCCTTCACATAATAGGTTTGCCTACAGGCAAGCAGTATTGTTCACATTGTGTGCTAGTGCTTCCTTGCATTGTTTCATGGTCACCAACACTGCTCCTGGCCATGAATCAGTGCTTGGAAATGTGTAAGCATGATGAGTAGCATACATATTCAATGAGCACATCTGCTACTTACATTAATGTTCTGTAATTGTGTAGGTTTCCTGGGAAGCTTACACAATTGTTAATGAATCTCACAGATGATGTACTGAGTGACTGAAACATTTTGTGTGAAATTAAGGACTAGGATATCCTGCAGGTAAGATATGGTAAAAATAAAATAACGAATGCTAATCAGTTAATATGAGAAGAGACAAAATTACATTAACATACTATAAATGTATTTACATCTGTCAGCATATTAATATCATGTCAAGGTATCAAAACAAAAGGTCCCATTGGCCGAGGCAGAGAATATAAACTGAAATACAACAAAATCCCTCAACCATGCTCAGATAAAAAATATATATTTAATATCGTTAAGCGCATTCATCTACATATTATAGACTTCTTAAGAACAAAAACAATGCCATTAAATAAATGGTTAAATATACCACATAAAAGTTACATGATGTACCATGCACCAAAAATAAAAAATAAAAAAATAACTCAGAATATTCTGCTTACTTTTAAAAATAGTGTTGATAGACATGAAGTCATTAATTCCAGATGGTGAATCTGCCTTAGCAAAATTTGCCAATATAATTCTCGGTTCAATAAACAAATGTCTAAATCACCCTGCCTTTCATTGTTCAATAAACAAATGTCTAAATCCTATTTCTAAAACCAAAATAGGGACTTATTAAAACTCAGACATTGGGACATTGCTTGATATGTTTAGCAAATGCTCTATTATAATTCTTTATCTTAATACAATACAAATGATGGTACATTTTTTGTTGTGTCGCCCACATAAAAAGCAGGGCAAGACAAACATGTGACAATGTAAATCACTACTGTAGAATTACAATTATATCTACTTTCGCTATTAAATATGGCATCATCCACCATAATAAACTTACCAATGGGAATGAACCTGCAATACTTGCTGCCTCCACACTGGGACATACCCATTTCTTTGAGGTTAGTACTTATTTTCCCAGAGCTCCAATATATTTGGCACCCTTGTTACATTCTGAGAAGGTCCAGAATTAATCTTGCTGCATCCTTGGCAGTTAACAGATTTATTTTATTATCTTGCACTTCATTTAATTGTGTTACAGAGATGCTGCTTTATTTCTGGTTTTTAGGTCCCTAATACTTGAAATCTGTTTGTCCAGGTAGTTTAAGTTTTTTTTTTTTTGTGGTGTCATTACATTATTATAAGTCCATATGTGTTGTGATGCTGCTAGGCCAGCTAGCTGGAATTTTGTAAATAATTCCATGTCATTTGTGAACATTGCTATTATTTATACAGAACTGTATATTATTATGTACAGAGCTTCATGAATATAACCAACATACTCTGCTGGAACATAGAAGATTAACTTATAAAACTTCAAGAAAATAAGTTGAAATTAAGTGCTTTACAATATGCTATAAAAGTTAGTTAATGCAGCAAGAAGACAGGATGTAAAGAGTTTTATTGCTCTGTGACTTCCTATCAGCTGCACATTGGAGAAATATGTACTTCTCACACAGAGATGTTAAAAATTCTGTTAGTATTTCTTAGCTTGGGAACAGAAGGCAGGTGACAAAGAATAATGTCATCCAGGCTAACCCAGCAGTAATATGTGATATTAATTTAACAACTCCCTGAGAGAGGGAGACTGTGCATTTCGTATTTTGTCTTTGACCTGAAAACATCCATCATCATCATCTGCACTTGCCTTTTTCTTTAAGTAAGTAATTTAGGGCATAGTATCTTTTAGATATAGATAGGAATATAGTAAATATTAGTTTAGGTGTTTTCTGCATTTATTTGAGACTGTCCTGCAATGCTGTTTTAAAATATTTCCTCTGATTCTGAACTTTGTAGTTACTGTGTTGATTGAGTATTGTCTTGTTCTTTTATTGTTTATTATTAAATATATTTAAACCTTTTAATTGTGGCTGGTTTGCACAGAGATATTCAAGCTCTTAAAGTACTTGCATTTGTATTTGGTGACACTGTACAGACCACTCCTAAATAGCCTTAGTCTTGGTCACACTTACCATTTGGATAATAGTAACATTACACAGTAGGATTGGTCACCTTTTGTAAGAGTCTTTATAGTAGCTGATAGGTTGGTGTTGGTGGCAGGGATAACTACCGTATAGTGTGGGCAGAAGGGGGGCATAGCTAGTAAACCTGTGGCAGCCTTCTCCATGTGTGTGTGTGTGTATAACTCAAATCTCAGTGTGGGTGTATGTGTGTGTGTGTGTGTGTGTGTGTGTGTGTGTGTGTGTGTGTGTGTGTGTGTGTGTGTGTGTGTGCCAGCTACTTGGGCAGGGACATGAAGCACTGGTTGGACAGTGAGGGCGCTGGAGATCCTGGCTTGACCCCTCAGCTGAGATCTTAACCCTATGGCTGTGCCAGTGGGGAGTCTTATTTGAGATCTGGAGAAAGAGGGAGAAACCAGCCCCAGACTGACTGAGATCTCTGTGTGTTCTTAAGGGAAATTGTACTTTACTGTTTGTTTAATTGTCATCCTCCCAATATGTACTTCCCACACGGTTGCCAGTGGTGAGGTGTGAGGCTCCTTAATTACTGGGCCAGTGCAGGGGAATCACATGTGTATACTGGGCTAATGAGCACTTGGGCCTTTAAAAGCCTAGCTGTGCAACCCAAACATGAACAACAAATTTGATTTATAGGGGGTGATTTACTGATTGTCTCTGTCCATCATAGACATGGGAGCTAGACAGGGGGTGAATTTCCAGTTACCCATCCATTGGTCCACATTGCTCTTAAAGAGGGATAGGAAGGAACTCTGCTTCACATGGAAGACCTTATTCCAGAGAATGGGAGTTATCTGAGAAACATATCTGTCACTCTAACATGCCCTAGTTATGTTGCAAGCAAAATATAGGTCTTTTAATCTAGTAGCTATGATGCTATTTGTTTTGTGTATGTGCAAAAGATTAATCAGAACAGGGTCCAGGGGTGCGTTGTATCCCAGCCAAAGCTCACCTCTCAGAAGTTTGTATGATACCGAGCAGCTGAGCAAAGCTTAAGCAATCTTTTTTTGTGTTTTTACATTAAGAAGACTGGGATAGTTCATCTAGTAGCAGTAGGTGGTGGCCTGGTCTATTTGAGTTAGGAAAAACATAAGAAAACTGTAAGCTAGGGGCTTTGTTGTTTGTTGCTGAACTGCATTTTAGAGTCTCTTTTGCTGTTATTTTACATCCAGGATCATCCAGCTTGTGGCAGAAGGTGTTTACCTGGTCTCTATATGTTGGAAAGCACTCTGGGGAGCTCATAGTGAGGTCTTCCATTGGCCAGATGGCACAGGAGTTAGTTTTCAGCTGTTTTCTGTTTGCTATAAAGTAGGTGTGCTTTATAACTCTTAACCTCTTAGAGAAAGAAGTCTGGACAAAGCCTGACAAAATGGGGGAACAAAGAACCAAAAATAGGACATATTTTAAATATTGCTCTTATAAACTTAGAAAGTTGCTTGAGTAGCACGATTTGCTTTAACATACATTTTCTGAAAGATTTGAAGACAAACTCAAATGGATGTCATTATATAGTAACTTTAATCTTCAAATCATCCCATTGATTTGCCAGAAAAACACACATTTTATGAGGAACAGACCAAAAATATGAGTCAAAAATCTGGACAATTGAGAGGTATGGTTTGCTTGTGTGGCTCTCTGCTCATTTTCGCAGAACTCGGCAACACCTTGTTACCTTGCCTGAGAGTTTAAAGCATTTCTGCTACATCCAAAGCCACCCAGGCTAAGCTACTTTATTTGATTTTTGGACTTGAACTTGCTATTAATTGTGATCACTAGCATTTGATTGTACTTTTTAAAGCATCTGATTAATTTTGTGACAGAAAAAACACTCTTTTTCTCTCTGTTGCTCTTTTAAACTACTTGTTTTTTAAACTGGCTGGTAGAAGGATGATCTACTCAGTGACTTAGATGCTTGTTGATGAATTCTACTTGTGTCCTTATTGCAGGGCTTTTACATTTGGAACCTTGGGATCATTCATCTTGTGGCAGATGGTATTGATTTGGTCTCATTTGGGTGGTTGGCAGTGTCCTGTATACAAGAAAATGCTTAGACAATAACATTTACCTATAAAACTATATCAGGACTATAACCTGTAGCACAGTGAAGCATTGCATATAGCTAAGCTTAGAACAGCAAGCTTGTATATCAACAGCACTAGTATCAGATCCTGGCACCATCTGACATCTGCCCTTAATCCTAAAAACAAGCTCAGGAGACCTCTGTGAAACCCAGTTGCTAAACCAAAATAGAATACCCTAAAAAAGGTCTGGACTACATGGACATGCAGTTTCCAAATGACTCTTTGTCTATCTTGATAGGTATGGGCATCCTATGTAGCAATTGTGTCATGTTCTCAGATAACCAATTAACTCTTAAACTAACAGTATGTGAGAGATGGAGATAAAACTCTCACTTGCAAACAAGGTTGTCAAGAACAACATATTACATCCTCTAAAAATACCACTCACCACACACACGCACACACACACACACACTACAGTCTCCTAAACTAGATTTCATTGTAAGACACACAGATGGCCCGATCATCAACCTTGATGAGAAGAAGATAATGGTTAGCTGCTTATCTGTGGCCAGGATCCATAATATCATGCATGCCCTCAATTCACTGAAGTACAGATGGAAAAATGATTGTATTATTTTTTTTCTTATAACAATCAGACTTATAGACAAAAACAGAGGACAGCCATGGGGGCACCTTTTGCCCCATGTATGCAAATTGTTTTATGGCTTTTTTTAATTAAATGTCTATGCAGACAGAAGTTTGTAAAGAAACATGTTGTTTTATTTCAGATACATAGATACTTTAATTTTTATATGTGAAGGAGGCCATAATAAGGTTAGTAAATTTGTTGGTGATTTGCAACGTAATTCTTTTGGTCTCTCTTTTGATGCTCTACAACAGGGTAATACGGTTGTTTTTTGGACCTTAGACTGGAGGGTAAAGAATTTGTTCATTTATTTTATATTTGTTTACCGGGATTGTCCAACTGGATACATGTCTATTTTCAGCAGAGGCCTGGGGATAAAAGCTCCAAAAAGACAAACTTACATAGATTACATAAGAAGTTAGATAACATTAGAAAATATAAAACAAAGTGATTATATACAATGGTTTAGTAGTGTTCCCTAGTAGGGACTCACAATTCTCGTGGACAGACACAATTAAAAGCAAGAGACATCAGATTGGATATAGAGCTTATTGACGTTGTTGCATGTTATGATATTTGCAGATTATGCTTTCAGTTTATAACATAATCAGGGTTGGTACATGGGCAAAGCCAGTTCACTTTGAAATACTGTTTCAGGTTATTTTTGAAGAGACTTTTGGAGGATTGTAGGGTTATATAGTTTGGCAATCAATTCCAGGTTTTGCCAACAAAGTTGGCAAACAGGGATTCACCAGCAGAGTTATTAACTTTGTGGGTTTGGACCAGTAGTTTGTTGGCTGACCATAGGGATCTCAGGTTGCTATATGGCTTAATAAAATTTATAAGTGAGGGGGTATCCTCAGGGTGGTACAGAATTTTGTGCGCTATTAAGAGCTGATTGAATGGAATTAAGCTGGGCAGTTCTAGCCACTCTAGTTGTTTCAGGTTCTGGTAGTGGTGGGTTCTATAGGTGGAGCCAGTGGCAAATCTGGCAATATGGTTATAGCTATGGGACAGCTTACCTTGTCTGGATTTGTTGAGGTTTGAGAGTACAGGCAAGGCATATAAAAGAGTAGAGAGTAGGTGTGACTGGGCAATTGCAGTCCTAGCCAGTGGGGTTAAAAATATCTTATTTCTATAAAGTGATCCAAGCTTCTTATTGATGGTCTGTATGGTTTTGTTGACCTGTAGGTCAAATTTGAGATTATTGTCTTTGATAACGCCTAGAAGTTTGGTGTGTTGATCTGGGGAAATAGAGGTACCATTGTTAGACGTGACAGAGAATGAAAATGTGGCAGATTTACTAGTGGGGGTAAAGAGTAGAAGTTTTGTTTTATTGGGGTTCAGCAGCAGGTGTTGTTTGGCGAGCCAGTTCTCAATAGTGTTAAAATGTATTTTGGGTAAGGATTTGCAGTTCGGATGGGGAGGTGGCTGAGCAGATCAGAGTGGAATCATCTGCATATTGAATACAGGTAGCTTTAGGGATAGCAGTGTGAAGTATGTTGATAAAAATAGAGAAGAGTAGTGGGCCTAGTATGGATCCTTGAGGGATGCCAAGTTTGAGAGGTAGCTGGCTAGAGAGTTTGCCCTGCCATAGTACTGCCTGTTGTCTACCAGTCAGGTAGGACTGGAACCACTGGATTGCATGCCTATTGAGGGAAATAGATTTTAGAGAAAGAATGAGAAGTTCATGCTTGACCATGTCAAAGGCTTTTGATAGGTCAAGAAAGAGGGTGGAGGACAGCCTATTGTCATTTCTGTTTTGGTTTATGGCATTAGTAAAGGAAAGGAGGGCTGAGGTCATACTGTGGTATGGCCTGAAACCATGCTGGGAGTTGGATAGTAAGTTATTCTGTGTAAGGTATTGCATTAGTTGCTTGTGTACACATATCTCCATTATTTTGGCTAGTGGGGAAAGAATGGCAATGGGTCTATAGTTGGATATGTCTGTAGAGCTACCACCTTTATGGAGTGAGATGACATGGGATATTTTCCAGAGGGAAGGGATAGTGCTTTTGGATAAGGTTCTGTTGATAAGGATAGATATGGGATATGCAATGGCATCTGCAGCTATTTGTAGGTACTCAGCAGGGAGGAGGTCAGCAGCAAGGGTGGTAGGTTTTAGTTGTTTTATAAGTGTTTTGATAAAACTAGTGGATATCGGTTGGAAGCTAAATTGGGGGTGATTAGTGGGTAGATTAGGGGTGTGGTTTAAGTTTGTGGGGGTTGGTTGATTTGCTAGGGATTGGATCATTTCAGTGAAAAAGTTATGATAAGCGCCAGCTATGGTCTCTGGGGAACTATGGGTGAGGTTAGCCAGGGTTGGGGTGGTAGAATGACCTGGATGAAGTAGTTGATTTAAGCCTGCCCAGAACTTTTGAGGGTTATTTTGGTGTTTTTGTAGGAGATTTTGGTAGAAGCTTTTTTTATGTAATAAAATAGATTTTTTTTTTTATCATTCCTGCATTGACAATATTTTAGATGGTCAAGTGGGGTTTTAGTTGTTCTCCAGCTGGCCCAGGCTCTGTTTCTAGTTTCGATTTTAGATTTGGTATCTTTTGTGAGCCATGGTGCTGTTTTTGATCTAGTTTTTATTGTATGTGCTGGAGCATGGGAATCAAGGATACTTAGGAATTTAGTGTTAAAGTGAGCTAAGGCCTCTCCTAATGGTAGAATTATTAGTTTTGACCAGTCAACTGTTTATAGTTTGTTTAGGAATATAGCAGTGTCAAAGTTTTTCCTGTTTCTAACTGTTTTATATTTGGTCTGGTGAGGGGTTCCTGCCGTATGTTTTATGATATAGGTTAGTAAATGGTCACTAAGTTCATCAGGGAGAGTACCAGCTATGTACAGTTGGGGTTGGTTATTAACTAGGATCCAGTCTAGGATACTTTCCCTGCTGGTCAGTTTGTTTATCCTAGTGGAAGAGGTTATGGTCTGTTTAAACCCAGATAAGTTTATAGGGGTGAGGGGGATTCAGAGGAGCAGGGGTGCCAGTCGGTATTGAAGTCACCAAGAACTATGGTTTCTTGGGGATAGGTAGTGGATACCCAGTACAGGATATACTCTAGGGTATTTAAGTTGTTGCCTGGCAGGATGTAAGCACAGACAATGTTCAAGCAATTGTTCTGGTGAATCTGTAGCTTGGTTATGAGGAGTTCTGCATTATTGAATTGAGGTGGTTGAATGGTGTCTCTTTAACAGTTAGAGTATTTTTGTAAAGGACTGCTATCCCACCTCCTTTCCTTGTAGTACGGTCTAACTGGTGAATATTATATCCTGGAGGTAGTATCTCTTTATCAGTAGTACTAGGTTAGTACGGTCTAACTGGTGAATATTATATCCTGGAGGTAGTATCTCATTATCAGTAGTACTAGGTTAGTATGGTCTAACTGGTGAATATTATATCCTGGAGGTAATATCTCATTATCATCAGTAGTACTAGGTTAGTATGGTCTAACTGGTGAATATTATATCCTGAAGGTAGTATCTCATTATCAGTAGTACTAGGTTAGTACGGTCTAACTGGTGAATATTATATCCTGGAGGTAGTATCTCATTATCAGTAGTACTAGGTTAGTACGGTCTAACTGGTGAATATTATATCCTGGAGGTAATATCTCATCAGTAGTACTAGGTTAGTACGGTCTAACCGGTGAATATTATATCCTGGAGGTAGTATCTCATTATCAGTAGTACTAGGTTAGTACAGTGTAACCGGTGAATATTATATCCTGGAGGTAGTATCTCATTATCAGTAGTACTAGGTTAGTATGGTCTAACCAGTGAATATTATATCCGGGAGGTAGTATCTCATTATCAGTAGTACTAGGTTAGTACAGTCTAACTGGTGAATATTGTATCCTGGAGGTAGTATCTCATTATCAGTAGTACTGGGTTAGTACGGTCTAACTGGTGAATATTATATCCTGGAGGTAGTATCTCATTATCAGTAGTACTAGGTTAGTATGGTCTAACTGGTGAATATTGTATCCTGGAGGTAGTATCTCATTATCAGTAGTACTAGGTTAGTACAGACTAACTGGTGAATATTATATCCTGGAGGTAGTATCTCATTATCAGTAGTACTAGGTTAGTATGGTCTAACCAGTGAATATTATATCCTGTAGGTAGTATCTCATTATCAGTAGTACTAGGTTAGTACAGTCTAACTGGTGAATATTATATCCTGGAGGTAGCATCTCATTATCAGTAGTACTAGGTTAGTACGGTCTAACTGGTGAATATTATATCCTGGAGGTAGTATCTCATTATCAGTAGTACTGGGTTAGTACGGTCTAACTGGTGAATATTATATCCTGGAGGTAGTATCTCATTATCAGTAGTACTAGGTTAGTACGGTCTAACTAGTGAATATTGTATCCTGGAGGTAGTATCTCATTATCAGTAGTACTAGGTTAGTACAGACTAACTGGTGAATATTATATCCTGGAGGTAGTATCTCATTATCAGTAGTACTAGGTTAGTACGGTCTAACCTGTGAATATTATATCCTGGAGGTTGTGTCTCATTATCAGTAGTACTAGGTTAGTACGGTCTAACTGGTGAATATTATATCCTGGAGGTAGTATCTCATTATCAGTAGTACTAGGTTAGTACGGTCTAACTGGTGAATATTATATCCTGGAGGTAGTATCTCATTATCAGTAGTACTAGGTTAGTGCGGTCTAACTGGTGAATATTATATCCTGGAGGTAGTATCTCATTATCAGTAGTACTAGGTTAGTACGGTCTAACTGGTGAATATTATATCCTGGAGGTAGTATCTCATTATCAATAGTACTAGGTTAGTACAGTCTAACTGGTGAATATTATATCCTGGAGGTAGTATCTCATTATCAGTAGTACTAGGTTAGTACAGTCTAACTGGTGAATATTATATCCTGGAGGTAGTATCTCATTATCAGTAGTATTGGGTTTTAGCCAGGTTTCCGTAAGACACATAATGTCTGGGGAGCAAGTTGCTAGGAGGGCGTGTAGGTTGGCAATCTTATTGTTAATACTTCTAAAATTTAGGTGAAATGCTAGGAGAGATCTAGTAAGAGTAGAAAGGGGTAGCTTGACTGTGGGGGTTGTGGTAGGTGAGTGAAGGTTATTGGGTGTGGGTGGGCTATGGTTGGGATGGATGTCCCCATGTGTTATAAGTTTAAAGTGACAGGATACTCTAAGCTTTAGGAGTTTGCTTATAAGTTTTATATAGTCTTTGTCTTTAGGATTATGTTTTGTGGCTTTACAGGGGTGATATTTTGTTGAGGGTGGTAGATTTGGTGTGCTGGGGATGTTAAAGTGTTTAGTGTTATGTGTGAAGTTGTTGTTTGAACATTTGAGTAGTGAATACCACGGTCAAGTTTTTGTTTGTAGGCAGTAAGATGATAAAATAGAAATAGTATAGGCAGTAGGGTAATTAGTATTTTTTTACTTGTTTGCATTTTCTTAGGGGTGGGCCAGTTTTGATGGTTGAGTATGCTAACAAGGTGTGGAAGAATGAAAGAGAAGGAAATGGGTTAAGGGGGGAGGGTTGTTCAGTGATGTATGAGGCGCTGATTGGTACTTAGCATGAGGGGAGTGGCTAAATTTAGTTTAAATGTAGCACTAGTGGGGGCGAGCTGGAATTGGGGTCAGGGAGGGGAGCAGAGCGGGGCTAACACTAACTCCAACTATTTCCTTAGGCTTTTGGTAGCTATGGTTGTATGTTTGACGAGGACAAGCAGACTGGGGCTAACACTGACTCCAAATATTTCCTTAGGCTTTTGGTATGTATAGTTGTATGTTTGGTGAGGGTGAGCGGAGCGCGACTAACATTGTCTTCAAGTATTTTCTCAGGCTTTTGGTATGTATGGGTGTATGTTTGGCGAGGGCGAGCAGACCGGGGCGAACACTGACTCCAAGTATTTCCTTAGGCTTTTGGTATGTATAGTTGTATGTTTGGTGAGGGGGGGCGGGGCTAACACTGACTCCAAGTATTTGCTTAGGCTTTTGGTATGCATGCTTGTATGTTTGGCGAGGGCAAGCAGAGCGTGGCTAATATTTGCTTAGGCTTTTGGTATGTATAGTTGTATGGAGCATGGCTAACACTGACTCCAAGTATTTGCTTAGGCTTTTGGTATGCATGCTTGTATGTTTGGCGAGGGCAAGCAGAGCATGGCTAACACTGACTCCAAGTATTTCCTTAGGCTTTTGGTATGTATGGTTGTATGTTTGGCTGTATTGTTAATTTGTTTTTGCACTGATTTATAGACTATGTGTAAGCTGCATTTTATACACTTGCAGATTAAGTTTATAGCTTCAGGGTGTAATTTTCCTGGCTATGTGGGGGAGAGCAGAGTGAAATTGCTGTGTTCAGCGTATTATTTTAGGTGTAAGAAAGAAGCGGGCAAACTAGCTAATTTTAACAATATGGAGGGAGCCAAATTACTGTGTGGGACAGCCTAAAAGGTGCCTTTAGACTCAGGGCAGCAGTATACAGTACTTGCTTTAAATTCTAATCTATGTTCTGTTCTTAAACAGATGGTAACTACAACAGTGCAATTTGGTGGAACTTTTTAGCATTAGGAGCCTTATGTAAAGACTTGAAAGTTTGATGCTGTTGACCCAGTACGGCTGAATTAAACAGTTTAAGCAGAAAGACTTTAGAAAAAGTAGTAACCTTAGTTAAGTTTGTTATTGAGGGTAGACCAGTGTGGCTGTCTATTTTATTTATTTATTTTTATAAATTCCCAACTGGATGCAAACCTTCTAACTGTGTGAGCCTTTCATGGTGGGAGACATGAGAAGAGATAACACCTAATAATAGATATTTAGTATTAGTTCATCAGCAGAAATAGAACTGTAGCAAAAAAAATGATTGAACAGTGTTTCATGCCATATATAACACAGCAACTGAGAGGAAAAGCATAATCCTTACATTAATAGTACACTGTTGTGCCCTAAAAAACAGTTTCAAGTATTTGGTAGCTAAATAGAACAAGTAAGCAGGATATAGCATGTATAAGACTAAACACTAATCAGGGTCACACTATTCTGCATACAGCATCTTGTATCTTTAGCCTGAAAATAAAGCCCAAATGCTACTACCATTAAAGTAGGCTGTTTGTAGAGAGTTTAGGATTTAAGAAGTAGACTAAATACTGCAACAAAGTTACACTGATCCACAAACAATTATTTCAGTTTAGCAGCAACAAGAAAGCACAAAATCAGTTGCCCATTGTATTCAACAGTTACACTGATCCACCAACAATCACTTCAGTTTAGCAGCAGCAAGAAAGCACACAATCAGTTACCCAAACCATTCTTCAGCCTCAATTATTAATGCACTTTTAAACATTCAGAGTCAACATAACATTTCTCTTATTATTAAATCTACAGTTGTATTTAATCAAAGCATCAGTAACACAAAATTACATACCAAGTTTACAGCAGCATAGCCGTCTGGGTCTGGAGCACTAGGGAGTTTGAAAAAAGGAGGTTAATTGAAGTGGTTAAGTAACCTTGGATTGTTAGCAAGGCAGGGGGAGGGGTACATGTAAGGGGCTAACCACACCAGAGAAATCCACAGAGCCTGTGATTAAAGTAAGAGGCTTTTTTCTTGCTTTAAATTCTAATCAATGTTTTTAAACACAGACAGCAACAGTAAGAGGCTTGGTTGCATGTTTGGCTGTATTTTTAATTTGTTTTTTGCACCAATTTATAGACTGTTTAAGCTGTATTTTATACACTTGCAGGTTAATTTTATAGCTGCAGGGTGTAATTTTCAGGGTTATGTGAGGGAGAGAAGAGTGAAATTGCTATGTTCAGATTATTATTTTAGGTGTAAGAAAGAAGATACTGGGGGCAAACTAGCTAATTTTAACAATATGGAGGGAGCCAAATTACTGTGTTGGACAGTCTAAAAGGTGCCTTTAGACCCAGGGCAGCATTATAGGTTCATAGGTTCATAGATTCATAGGTTCATACTAGGCTATCTGCCCGAGGGCATTTATAAGCCTAGCCCATAGTTTTGTGGCTTATGCCACCCCTTTAGTTTGGAGAAACTATGCCCATTATTTTGCTGTGCCTCTGTCGAGCAGTGACACTGAGGTAACCCCTGGGGTGTATCTGCGATCTCCCATCCATTGGTCAAGATTCCTCTTGAACAAGGCCAGCGAGGTTCTCTGCCTCACATAAACCGGGATTTTGTTCCACAGCATAGGGAGTCTTTGGGTGATGAATCTATCCCTCCAGCACGCCCTATTAATAACCGTGGTCGAGGTTTAAGTCTCCGCCTTTGTGGCTCTGAGGGATCTAGATTTTTGAGATGAAGCATGTTCATCAAATCTGGGTTTGATATGGCCTTGTATGTCAGGCATAGGTCACCTCTGAGCAGCGGTAAGCAACTGAATATAACTGGAGTAGTATCTAAAAAGCAGTAGATGTGGCAGAGTTAGTAGAATGAGGCCTGATCCCAACTGGAACTTCTTCACCTGATGAGTAAAAAAGCAATACAATGGCCAATCCATTTGAAATAGTTTGTTTGAGACAGCTTTTCCATGGAAGTCACAGCAAAGTAAACAAACAACTGATGAGAACTTCTGAACTTTGGTTCTGAACAAATAATATCAGAATCTCATGTACATCCAAAGCAAAAACAATCCTTCAGTTTGTATAAAAGTAGGCAAATGTATAGACTGGTTCAATGCCACAGTAGAAACCACTTTAGGCAGAAAAAGTAGGTTAGTACGCAAGGAAACTCTGTCCTGTGAAAAATCAGAAAGGTTCCACTGCCATGACCTGTAATTCAGATACCCTTCTAGCAGAAGTAACAGCCAACAAAAAGCAGTCCAAGACAATAACTTCAAGTCAGCCGAGGGGTTCAAAAGGAGGCAGAGTCAGCTTCTAAAACAAAATTAAGATCCCAAGTAGGAGTAGGAGCCTTCTTATATTCTTGTCTAAGAAACTGTTTACAATGGATGTGAATAAAGGAGGGTCACCACCAGTGAGTAGAAATAGCTGCAGCATATTTTAATAGAAGAGAAAGACAAACCCTTGTCCAATAACATAGTCAAATATTGCAATGTACTCAAATCAGGCAATGTGACATCAAAGCCTTTAGCTGAACTCCAAAGATCTCTTCCATTTATCAGCATAAACTTTGAGTACTAGGACGCCTGGCTTCCAAAAGAACATCCAAAACTTGTTGAGGGGAGCTGAAGGTCATTCTCTAAAACTGAATGTGCCAGCTGTCAGGTGTAGGATCACCCTGACATTGAGTGATTGTTTCTTGAGACAATAAGTGAGGAATCCATGGTAATGGCCAACCCTGAACTAATATCAACAGAGGGTACCATGCTGACGAGGCCAATGCTATAAGGATCATGCACGGTTTGTCCCTCCTGACTTTCAACAGGACTTTAAGAAGAGGCAGAGGAGGAAAGGCATACCTTGAAGGTTGCTCCAACTGAAGGATAGCATCTACTTTCCAGGCTTTGAATAAAAAGCCTTGTGATAAGTCGTTGTTTGGAAATTTAGAGGGATCTAAAGATCTTTTTTGATGGAGTTCCCAACCTGGGGTTTGCATGGCCCTTTAGGTCCAACTTCCATTCTGAGATCCACATCTGCTAGAACGATTCTTTCAGTCGTGTCAGGCAGAAATTTTGCCCTTACCTTTGTGAGATAAACAGTTTCCCTACAGCTGCTGCAAGAGGGTAAGAATGAGTTGGGGCGCTTGTTGATAGGTCTGACAGAGTGTGAGTTGGAACTAACTTCCTGATCTAGATGTGAATCCTTCATGAGTAAGGCAAATTGAACTGCCACATCTACTTTAGCAATATGAAATGAATGGGGCCAAAGGTCTTGAATCCAGTCCCTGAAATGACTTCTCAGGCTGACTCGCCACCTATATGGTAGCTATGGCCTCTGGTTGGGTAGAAGCCCTTTTTAGGTGACATTCCTAGCACCAGCTTGCTCGTATGCGGAGAACCCTTCTGAATCTGTGTGTTGATCAACGCTTTTGAGTACATTGAGCATCTGCAAATGTTTGCATAACCCTCCTGAATTTCTTGATTCATGAAAAGTAATGCCAAAAAGAGTGCCTCAGGACTGGCCTGGGACACACTGTAGCTTTGAGTCTGACATGCTTGAACTCTGCCTGTGGGATCTGTCACTAGCAGTTTCAACCACCGAAAAGTTTCAGTAAGTGATTATTTTTCAAGATACCCAGGATCAAAACTGCATCTAACGTATGGTCCTTTCGTCAAGGTTGTGCTGTTTGATCCCAAGTTTAAAGCATGATCTGCCTTTGACAAAGCCAAACTGGGTTGGATCCAAAGTCTGCAAGTTCCCTATGTCTTTATTTATGAGATCCATTATGATCCTCTCCATGGCTTTGCAGATAAGGCTTGTCAAGCTAATGGGACGGTAATTTCCAGGGTCGGTGGAGGCACCGCCTTTGTGGAGTGGGACCACAGTGCTGCGCCACTCCTGGATGATCCGGAGGTGAGACTAAGATTAAACAGCTGTCCTAACTGTGGGTTTAATTCCTCGTTGAGTTCATGGAGCACACAGCCGGGGACACCATCAGGTCCCATGGATGCTGTGTTCTTTGCCTTGGAGAGAGCAGTTCTCACCTGGGCGTTAGAGATGTTTGGGGGGCTACAATCATTTGGTATAGATATCTCTCCTTTAGGGGGGGAGGGGGGGAGAAGTTTGCACTGAACCTGTCAGCCAGTATGTTGGCAATGTCTGTAGGATCAGTAATCTTCACATCATTTTGAACTAATTCTGAGCATATCTGGGAGTTTCCTCCTAGGTTTCTGACATAGCTAAAGAATGCCTTATGGTTGTCTTTAGAGTCCTTAGCTATTTTTTTCTCAAAATTAGCTTTGGATGATTTTATGAGAGCTCTTAGCTTTTTACTTATAGTGATCAGCGGTGTCTTACCTTTTAAGGATTTTGCTCTATCTTGTAGTAGCTTTCTCCTTTTGTTGTAGAGTTTGTTTATGGCTGGGGTCCACCAGACTGGACGCTTGCCTTTGGTACAAAGAGTCTTTGTTTTGTTTGGGATTGCCTGATCCATGCAGCCCTGCAGGTGCTGGTAGAAGGCATTTGTAAGTAATTCAGCGGTTTGAGTAATGTTAACCGCCGGCTCAGGGCCTTAAAGGAGAGCACACTTGTCTTTAGAAGTTTGAAGTCGGCTTACGACAAGTCCTTTACTGTTGTCTTTTCATTTCGGTGGGGGATGAGGACCTCCAGCGAGATTAGTTTGTGATCAGATCTCACCAGTGAGGGGTATACTTCTGGCTTTGAACATTGTGCTCCCATGTTCATGATGATGAGATCAAGTATGTTTTCTCCTCTTGTGGGGATGGTGACTAGTTGTTCCATGGCATTTGAGTTTATGAATTCCAGGAACTTTCGGGCTAGAGTGTTTGGGCTTGAGTAGTGTTCCCAGTCTATATTAGGGTAGTTGAAGTCACCTAGTATGATGGTGTTCGGAGATACATTTATCCCCTCCAGTGTTTTCAGGAAGGCCATATGAGGTTCCTGAGTTTGCAGGGTGGCCTGTAACATGCTACAAATTGCAGAGCAGTCTTGCCTATGGTTAATTGCACCTGGATGGTTTCCGATGCATCGTGCGATGCCACCAATCTTGAGGTGTGGTGTCCTTGATGAATATGGATAACTCCTCCTTTCTTGGTATTGTCCAGGTTTTGGGGCGGACATGAATTAGAGGTAAAACCTGATAGACTGGGGTGCTCTCAGGAGCCTTGAACCAGGTTTCTGTCACAGCACAGACACGATGTTTCCATACTGAGAAGGGCAACATCGATGCATCTTGAGGTTAGACTTCTGGATTGAACATTACCCTTAGATTTTCTTTGTTTTGTCTAGGGGGAGGTTTAGAATTGAACCTTGCTAGGCACTAGCGGTAAGAGCCTTTGCCAAAATCCGAATCCAGAGTGACAACCTGGCTGACATGCACTAAACCTGGCTTGTCCAGCATGTCATCCAGCAACACATTTACCCTTTGAATGATACAAATTCGTTTAAGCCCTTTTTAAACTGACATCTTATCTCTGTATAGGGCATATTCTTGGTGAAGTAGGATACTGCTCAAGATCAGGGTCATACCTGCTTGGTACAGAAGAAGAGCTCTCTATGTCTCATTCATGTAGTCCTTGGGGCCTTAATAGGTCTCACACCAGCTGGACAATGATTGAAAAGTACTTGTACTGCTGTTGAAGACCTGAGTGCATCTATTTACGGATTCTAGCAGCAGACAACAGCTTACTGTGACCTCAGAAAACACATCTGAACAACATCCAGCAGGGTGTCTGACTATGGGTCCCAATGACTAGTGTATCAGAATTCTGTTGGCCTTAAAGAATGTGAATGCTTGACCTCTGACCTGTGGTAAATGTTTGCAGGTGTAGTTCTGAGAAAGAAAATGTTTGGTGTCTGCTTGGTGGCCTGAGTTCGTAGCTTCTGATCAGAGCTCGAGTATGTCTTGAGGTTTCACAGAGGATCTTTAGGTTGTGATGGAATGCAGACTGGTCTATAGTGTGTTTACCTTCCCTCCTGTCTGGAGCAAGTCCTATGTTAAGAAACTCAGCCTCCAGTTTGGCTTAAATGTGTTCCTAGCTGTATTTGGGGGGAGGAGGAGAGGGTTGTTAGCTAGAGGCAATTATAACATTGCCAAGATTGGCTTTCACCAGCTGAGCGGAGGGACATTACAACTGACACCACATGCTAGAAGGAACAGAAGAAAAACCTAAGCAGGGTTTGAGGATGTGGGTGACCAGAAAGGGCTGTCGTTAGGAGCCACTTATAACAAGAGTGCTGTACAGGTGATAGTACTGTAGAGCAAGTGCTTGATACAGAAAGAATAGTCTACTTGAGAAGAGATAATTGAGAGTTGTAGGTACACTAAATAGTACAAGTAACTTTGAGGAAGGTAGTTTAAGAAAATTTGAAGAGTGGACTTTAGGTAGCCCAAAGTTTAAATCTGATTAACAGCTGCCCTAGTGTTCAGCCTAAGGAATGCAGAGTGAAGTAATCCCTATGGGCTTTTACCACAGAAAAATTATTAACTTTCCCAAAATGGCCGGACGAATTACTAGTTGCTGCTTCAACCACCCTCTGAGGACAAACACAGCTCAGTAATTCCCCACTCCCACTGGTGAGTAAAGAAACTACCTCTGGCCACACAAGAAAATGGAGGAACACAGAAACTAACAGAAGCCTGGTGGATCAGCAGAATCTGGATCACTGGAAACAATTCAGCTAGGAAAGTTTAGGAAAGGAGAAATATTTTTTGTTTTTTTGTTTTTTTTTTGCAAACAGACAGAAAAATGCAGTAAATGCTTTCGTTTTCATCAAATTGCTATCAAAGGCTGGTACACTTGAGTGTATTAGCCTGTTTGTTACTTTTAAGCAATACTTTAGCCCACAAGTGCAATCAACAATATAAGCTCACAAAAACAGGAAAATAGGGTAATAAAACAGTAATATAGGCACAAACAGTAGTCGAAAAGCTCAAAAGATCGAAAAATGCAAACTAAAAAGTTTAAAATTATGCAGTACTTGCTTTAAATTCTAATCTATGTTCTGTTTTTAAACACAGACAGCAACTATAACAGTACAATTTGGTGGAACTTATTAGCATTAGGAGCCTTATTTAAGGGCTGCAAAGTTTGGTGCCGTTGACCTAGTATGGCTGAATTAAACCGCTTAAGCAGAAAGACTTTAGAAAAAGTAGCAACCTTTGTTAACTTTGTTATTGAGGGTAGACCAGTGTTGCTGTCCATTTTATTTTTAAAAAAATTCCCAACTGGATGCAGACCTTCTAACTGTGCAAGCCTTTCAGGGCGAGAACCATGAGAAGAGATAATACCTTAGTTAACTTTGTTATTGAGGGTAGACCAGTGTGGCTGTCCATTTTATTTTTCTTTTTAAAAAAATTCCCAACTGGATGCAGACCTCCTAACTGTGCAAGCCTTTCAGGATGGGAGCCGTGAGAAGAGATTAATACTAAGTTTACAGCAGGACAGCCATCTGGGTCAAGAGCACTGGGTATAGCACTGTTTTTCCTGGAGTGCACAGAAAGTTTATAGATGGGGAATCAGTATCTCCATGCCTCCAGTTGCCACCCCCCTTAGTTAATAATGTCACTCCCTTATGGAGAACTTTTACGATTGTCTAGAATTTGTAATAATGAGAATAATTTACAGCTGGGCGGCTAAAATGTTTTTAAGAAGAGGCTAAAATCCTCAAATTATTAGAAAGGCAGAGAATATGGTTACCAGAAAGAATGGCAAAGAATTGTTCACCAGAAGGAACATTTTGAAACAACAGCAGGGCTCTCATGTCAAAAAAACTGAAGGGACAACATATTTTGTAAGTGTAATTAAATATTATTGGAACTTTTTACAGAAAGATAAAGTTTTATCAAATATATTACCTACACATTTGTCTATATCATATGAAAGGGGCAAAAATCTAAAAGACATGTTGGTACATGGGAAATTTGTCCTTCCAGGTGTAGGTATGTATACATTTCCAATGTGTTTGGGTACTACAAGATGTAGGAATTGTTCTGCATGTTCACATGTAATGAATTTGTTTGAATTTATTAATAATGTTAAATTTACACCCAAAGGATCATGTTCATACAATAGTTAGGGGGTGGTTTATGTGCTGAAATGTCCTTGCAATTTATTTTATATTGGTGAAACAAAAAGGACGTTTCATCTTAGACTGATGGAGCACATGCGAGACAAAAAATCAAAAGGAAAAAAAGTTATTTCTGCACATTTTAAAATTAAACACAATGGTGATCATTTATTGTTACAGGGTAATATCTTGGAAATGATTGATTCTTTGTGTGATAATGAATTTTTATTGAAAGAAAATATTTTGCACAATGAATCTGTGTATATTTTAGAATATAATACATTTGTCCCAATGAGGCTAAATAGTGAAGTAAACTGGAAATATCTGTTTTAGAAAAACTTTTACTTGTTTAATTTGATATTTGTTTGTTAATTGTTGGGAGGGTTTGAAGTATATAGGGTGCTGTTTGTATTCTGTTTGTATATTCCTTGAAGGTGGTTGCACCAAAGCACTAGAAGTGATTAAGTGCTTGTGGTTTCATAATTTTTCACAGTCTGTGATTTTTTTTATTTTAGTTTGGATTCGTATAAGTTGTTAAGTTTAGGAGGCTTGCGGTGTTGTAGTACTATGATTGTATTATAGTCTATGTAGGTGCAAATGACTTAAGACATACCTCACTGGACAATATGAAAAGAGACCTTATGGAACACTTTGAATATGTGTCAAAGACGGTTTACCTTTAAAATGTCGAAAGCACATACACAAATGTGCACACCATCAAAATGTTTCCACAAAACCCGTACCGCTGAATCTTTTCCGAAACTCAAAAAAACATAGAAGTTGACATTTCTGACCATGCAATTTATGGTGTTACAAACAAGTGCTAACATAAGTCAAAAAAAGGGGCAAGATTTTGTGGTTTGGAACATTGGCATTCGAGGTTTTGAGAAAATGCAGTTCGGAGTTCGTGGAAGTGGTTTCGATGTTCTGACTGTTGACATTTTGAAGTAAACCATCTAAGACAGGCATGTGCCTCACATTGAGCAGCATTCTACCTTTACAAAGGATGATGCCACAGTATTAACAAAAAAGATCAATTTTAACAATTAGCATAGTTACTGGTGTCATTCCAGGGGGGTTCAGTATCTTTCAACATGGAAGGACATAACCATCTGTCCCCTTATGACCTTTTTAGACCAACCTTCCTACATAGCAAAAAAAAAAAAAAAAAGTAACCTTATAGTGTCACTGCTCAATGTTAGGAGCTTCAACAAGAAACTCTACTCCCTACAAGTTCTGCTCACTATGGAGAATATATACATCTGTGCCTTTACTGGTTTAAAGCCACAGAAAGTACTCTGTCAGTGCAAAGCTACAGTACCTTCCACACATTTAGGCCAACAGTAACACACAGGGTCTAAATCTGGGCATATCTCATTCTACATCAGCAAAAAATATACCTACAGGCTGGTTAAACAGAATGATGCCCTGGAGTCCATCCATGTGCAAGTCATCATAGATAAAGTCCCTTATCATATCCTAGCTAAATATAGCTCACCATCTATATTCCAAGAATCTCAAAACTCATACCTAGACCTACTGAAGGCACTTACCATCCAGCCAAATACTCATCCATGGGGGACTTTAACTACCCCATATTTAGACTGGGAAATATAAATAAACTGCCTGAAACTTAAATGCATAAAGTTTATTGGACTTTATTAACACAAATGTCTTGTACCAGATATTGAGTGCTCCAACCAGAGTTTCAAACATACTGGACTTAGTAGTCACCAACATGGTGGACAGCTGAGCCTCCCCATGTCATGTCATTCATCACTGGGGAGGTCATATCACAAAGCCGAATCCTTTGAAATAAAAATAATTTCAGAAAACACAACTAAACCCATTACAGTTAGGAACTCTTCTAAAGCAAACTACACCCTATCGAATGACAGCTTGTCAAAATTCAATGCCTCCACCCCCAAATCCTGAGATCACAGCAACCTATGCAGAATTGTTCACAGAAACCCTCTACAAACATGTGAATGGCTGCTGTACTTACCAGAAGTAAGCCCATAATAAACACCAAAAGCAAACTACACCGGTGGAAACTCAACTTTAACAGGGGATATAATAAAAAGAAAAAAACTGTCATGTCCAAAATTGGAAGGAATTGCTCTTATAAAGACAAGAGCTCACTCTCATTAAACTAAACAAAAAAATAACTAATTAAGTCCAACAAGGCCAGATATGAGGTCAGGGTGACTCCCAGGCTAAGGAGAGTCACAAGGCCTTCTTCAACTATGTTAAAAATCTTAAAGGGAACACTTAGCAGTGTGCTGAATTTGTGGAGCAGAGGGACACAGCAAATCTACTGTCTGACAAATTTAGCTCAAATGTCACTCTCCATTCCCCCGTGCCACTCCTGTGAAGTCCCTTCTAACATATCCCCCCCAACTATCAGCAGGGAATGTCTTGCCATGCCCAAAAATACTGCCTCAGTGGGCCCCAGCAATATTCCAGGTTTCTTTCTAATTAGACATTTTAGGACCACTTCAGGCACTTTTCAAGTACAACCTCAAAACAGATTACATACCAAGAGAATGGAGAACTACAGAGGTCATTCCTCTTCACAAAGACAGTCCATAAACTGACCCCCAGAAACTACAGACCCATCAGTCTGACAAGTCTAATATGCAAAACCATGGAATAAATTATCATGGAAATGATTAACAAGGACACTGGCAAACTGCATATGCTACATCAGTCAAGGTATGGTGTTGCCTACTTAACCTGGCAGACATTTTTGAGAGTGTCACTAAAGCAATGGATGAGTGGAAGATAGTGCCTAAGGCATTTGATATGATCAACCACTCCAGTATTGTTGAAAACTCACTGAACTTGGCATAAATCCCTACATAACTCACTGGATTAACAGCTGGCTTACAGATAGGACCCAGGAAGTCAGGATTAGTGACACCTTCTCCACAAAGAGACTGGTCACAAGTGGACTATTTCAGGGATCTGTGCTGGGTCTGCTCTGGTTTGACATCTACTTCTCAGAAGTTAAAACTAATGTCAAACACCTCTGGGTACAGATGGAAACAACTGGGTTGGTTTGCACGGCTAGGCTTATAAAGGCTGTGGTAGTCATTAGCCTAGTGCATACCCGTGAACCTAAAAAAGTTTGTTGTTTGACACCCTGTAATCTCATTTTAATATTAGCATAATTTTTAAAAGGAAATACTGGCATTGCACTCATTTTATCAATAATACCTTCACAACATTGGAATATATTCCTGTTTTTTAATGATGTTTTTCACATGTATTTATACCCTTTATCTTACATAAACAACATTAACACAAGCAAATCAGAGCATGCCCAGTGTAGCATATTTTCTACAGCATGATTCCTTGTTATAGAAACTTAAGACACAACTGGAAGTGTATTGTTTAGCAATAGGAAATGGACAGTCTACATAGGAGAAACATCATTCATCATTTCTTCAGTAAAATGTGTGACAGAGTATGTAGGACATTGGTAAAATGAGTGATATGTAATAAATCTGAGCCTTGAAATTACATACTCTAAGAAATGTAGTGAATTAATGGTTTACTGTTTGTAGGCTACAGTGTTTAGGTTCATACTAGGCTATCTGCCCTAGGGCATTTATAAGCCTAGCCAGAGTGTGTTTGGCTTTCACCACCCATTTTAAATTAATTTTGCTATGCCCTTTTTTGAGGTTAGTATACTGTGCCTCTGTCTAACAGTGACACAGAAGTGATATCCGGGGTAAACCTACGATACCCCATCCACTCAACAAGATTCCTCTTGAAGAGAGTCAATGAGGGACTCTGCCTAACCTGGACTGGGATTTTATTCCAGAGTGAAGGGAGCCTCTGGGTTATGAATCTGTCCCTCCAGCATGTCCTATTTATTTCAATGCTGAGGTTCAAGTCTCTCGAGCGCGTAGCTCGATGGGATTTGGAATTTCTGAGGTGCAGCATGTCCATTAATTCCGGGTTGGACATGGCTTTATACGTCAGGCTCAGATCACCTCTGAGCAGGGGGTATGCCACTGAGTAGAGCTGGAGTTTCTTTAACCGGGCAGCATATGACATCTGTTTGAGCCCTTTGATCCTCTTGTTGAGGTACTTTTGGGGTCTTTCCAGTTGCTGCAGGTGTCTGGTAAGGTACATCCCAAAAGGGGCATTGTACTCAATTATGGGCCTGATGAGGGATGAGTAAAGAGGCACGATGACCTCCCCTGATCTAGATGTGAATCCCTTCATGATTAGGTGGTCTATATAAAATGTTTTTCTAACCACCTTGGCCACGTGGTTGTCAAATGAGAGATTGCTATCAACTTGGGTCCCCAGGTCCCTAATTACTTCTTCCGTACTTAATGGATTACCACTTATGTGGTAATTTGTGGGCACTTTGATTTGCCAAAGGGGATGACTATACACTTTTTGGCATTTAGCTTGAGGCCATGGCTCTGGCACCAGTTGTCTGTTTCTATGAGGCCCTTTTGGAGGATGCTTGTGTCGGCTGGAGAGTCGATTATGGCGCCCAGTTTGCAGTCATTTGGGAACTTGGTCAGCCACAGTCCTTCTGTGTTGGCCTGTACCTCTGAAAAATATATAATGAACATGAGAGGTCCCAGGACTGAGCCTTGTGGGAAGCCACTTGTAACTGGTTTGGAGTCTGACATGGCTCCAGCAATTCTAACCATGTGGTTTCTGTCCTTGAGCCAATTTGCAACCCATCTAGTGACATAGGGGTTTATATTTAAGCTGGTGAGCTTATCTATAATGCCCGAGTGGGGTATTGTATTGAAGGCTTTTGCGAGGTCCAGGTAGGCTGTGTGGACCACCTTCCCCTCGTCAATGGCCTTGGTGACTGTTTCAAAGAAATCGACCAGGTTTAAGAGGCAGGATCTGCCCTTAACAAAACCAAACTGGGTAGGATCCAGTATCTGTAGCTCCCCAATATCTTTAGTTATAAGGTCCATGATGATCCTTTCCATAGCTTTGCAGACCAAGCTAGTCAGGCTTATGGGGTGATAGTTACCAGGATCCGTTGAGGCACCACCTTTGGGGAGAGGGACCACCGTTGCTGTACGCCACTCTTTGGGTACATATCCTGTAGTAAGGCTGAGATTGAACAGTAGTTTTATGTTTGGGTTTAGTTCTTCTTTGAGTTCATGTAGGACGCAGCCTGGGGCATCGTCTGGTCCCATTGATGCTGTGTTTTTTGCTTTGGAGAAGGCCTGTCTTACCTGAGCATCTGAGATGTCAGGGGGGCAGCACTCTGCTGGGACAGATATTTGCCCTTTTGGTGGGGAGGGGGTTTGCGCTGAACCTGTCAGCTAGGATGTTGGCAATGTCTGTGGGTTTGGTGTATTTTTTGTCATTTTGGACTAATTCTGAGCATATCTGGGAATTCCCACCCAGGTTCCTAACATAACTAAAGAAAGCCTTGTGATTATCCTTGGTGTCCTGTGCAATTTTTCTCTCTAAGCTGGCCTTAGACGATTTTATGAGTGCCCATAGTTTTTTGCTAATACTGATCAGAGATGCCTTCCCTTGTTGGGATTTGCTATATCATGTAGTAGCTTTCTCCTTCTATTGTATAGTTTGTTTATGGCTGGGGTCCACCAGACAGGACATCTGCCTTTGGAGGATTGGGTCTTGGTTTTATTTGGGATTGCATGATCCATGCATTCCTGAAGGTGTTCATAGAATGTGTTTATAAGGGATTCTGCGGTCTGGGCCGTATTTTCCACAGGCCCGGGGGCTTTGAAGGATTCCACCTTGGTTTTGAGGAGTGTGAAATTTGCTTTAGAGAAGTTTTTCACTGTGGTTTTCTGGGCAGGGGGTGGGGTCGGGATGTGAATATCCAGTGAGATTAGTTTATGGTCTGACCTTACCAGTGAGGGATACACTTCTGGTCTGGAGCATAGAATCCCCATGTTGGTGATGATCAGGTCCAGTATGTTTTCTCCTCTTGTGGGAGTGGTAACAGGTTGTTCCATAGCATTTGAGTTTATAAATTCTAGGAAGCTTTGGGCTAGAGTGTTGGAGCTAGAGTAATGCTCCCAGTCTATGTTTGGGTAGCTGAAGTCACCCAATATAATGGAGAGACGTTCGTATTTTCCAGTATTCTCAGGAAGGCCGAGTGGAGTTCCTGGGTTTGGGAGGGTGGTCTGTAGCAGGATATAAACTGGAAGGCAGTTTTACCCACTGTTAGTTGCACATGGATAGTCTCTGATGCTTCGTGCTGTGCCACCAACCTGGAGGTGTGGGTATCTTTGACAAATATTGATACTCCCCCCTCCTTTTATGGTTTGGTCCAAGTTTTGGGGCCGAAAAGCATGGTATGAGGTATAACCTGGTAGTGCTGGGGTGCTCTCGGGAGCCTTGAACCAGGTTTCTGTTACTGCACAGATATCGATGTTCTCCATGCTAAGGAGAGTTTTGAGTGCATGCATCTTGAGGTTTAGACTTCTGGCATTGAGTAGCATTACTCTTAGTTTCTTATCCCTTGTCATACCTATGGAGGTGGGTTTGTCTTTTGAGCCTTGCCTAAAAAAGGCATTATGGGGGTAGCAAGAGCCTTTGCCAATATCCGAAAGCCCAGGGGTGATAGGTGCAAGCCGTCCCTAGCAAAACATCGTGGCTTGTCGAGCATGTCATCCCAGGCTGACAGGCATTGTATCCCCTTTGAATGACACCAATACTTAAGCCAATTGTTGAAATTGATCATCTTGTCTTCATATTATGGCATCCTTCTTGGTGAAGTTAAGATGCTACTCAAGGTCAGGGTCATACCGGCCTGGGCTACCTGCTCAGAGAGCACCTCTGTGTCTCTTTTCATGTAGTCCAGGGAGGTATGTCTCAGGTCATTCACACCAGCATGGACAATGACTGAGTCATATTTGTACCTGCCTTGGAGTGACCTGAGTGCTTGTGTTATGTGGCGGATCCTAGCGCCCGACAGGCAGCTCACCGTGACCTTCTCCTTGTTCAGCCTGGTGAGCGGGATGTCAGTGTGCCTGATGATAGAGTCACCTATTACAAGTGTATCAGGTGTGATGTTTAGCCTTAAGGGCTGTGACTGTTCGGCACACGGTTTCATTCATTAATACATATTTGTGCTTCTAAATGTCATTGGACAATGGGGAGAATTTAATAAAGCCTACACTTTTTTTTCCGTGTAGGCATTGCACTGAACTGCTTACATGGGGGTGAATATTTTTAGATTCAGTAAGTGCTGCTGAGCGCATGCATGCTCTAACACTGAAACTTCCGTGGCATGCAAATCACCTCATAAGGAGGTGAATCCCATGCAAATTGAGGCAGGTAGAGTAATGATAGCCATCTGTTTAGACCTCATGTCAGTGTCCGTAGTGTACAGGGAAAAATTCTATGTACAGGACTGTAGACAGGCAAAAGATGTAAAAATGGAGATGTGGACAGAAATGTCATACCACATACACATATGAGTGAAACTATTGTTCTGTATGTCAGAAAAATTAAAGGAATCAAGTTAAATTATTTTTTTAATAGTCAGGGCATGTGTCCGCTGTGCCCTGCAGTGTGCAAACATGCTTTATAAAATAATAAAAAAAAAAATTGAAAAAAAATAAAATTAATATTATCTGACAAAAATGCATTAAAGGACTGTGTGCACTTTGTTTACCTTCTGTGCACGTTTGTATGGCTCACCACCACATTGAGTGCATCTAAAAATGTATTTAATTAGTTTTGACCCTTGTTTAAGCTAAAATAGGGCCAATAAATTGTTAATTATATTGTAGGCAAATGGAAAAAGTAATAGTTTGCCAATCACACATTCTACACCTACAGCAGAGTGCTATAAAGTATGCATACACCCTAAATTCAGTTTTTTCTCCAATACTCTGGACGATTGCAGTACAGACTTGGGAATTTTAACTGAGAGAAAGCTAGGGACTGCTGGAGGTCTGCTACAACTGTATGTGCTTGATGCTGAAGTCAGTGCTGCTGCTGCTGACAATACACCTAGACAGAGATGGAGAAAAGTGTTTAGGCCCAGGGTAACTTTCCAAAAGTCACATGAGCTGAAGATTATAGAATGCTACAGAGTGGACAGGGACATACTACAAGAACTCAGTGAGCTCTGACACTCTCAGCTGAGACCCAGAGCTAACAGAGGGGAACCCATCCCAGTGAAAACAAAGGTATGTGTAGCCCTTAGGATACTAGCTACAGGTACTGTCCAAAGACCAACTGGGAATATGATGGGTGTCTCACAGGCATCAGCATCCAGGGAAATCCACCAAGTCCTGCATGTCATCTTACCACATGCCAGTAAGTGCATTTC
The DNA here is from genome assembly GCF_019279795.1 of Protopterus annectens. Classification (NCBI taxonomy): domain Eukaryota; kingdom Metazoa; phylum Chordata; order Ceratodontiformes; family Protopteridae; genus Protopterus; species Protopterus annectens. Next base: position 18,055,312 of record NC_056727.1, on the reverse strand, counting down.
TTTTCCCCTCATTGCTGAGGTGAGGGTCAGCAATATGCAACACTTTTACCATATAGCACACTACCTTGGTGTACACATCAAACACACCTGGTGAGGAGGGTAGAATCTACATCAACTGCAAGGAGTACCACTCCATCAACTGCCAAGTCATGTGCAATGCCCAGAGGATTATCCTGAATGTGTGCACTGGCAGCCCTGGCAGTTATCATGACTCTCATATCTGGCACACATCACAGCTATACCAGTTGTACCAGATGCTTGCTAGGTAGGACATCCTACACAGCCATTTAGTGGGGGATGCACTGGAAATGTGGATGATGACACCCACCAGAAATGTACAAATACCCACCGAAGAACACCATAATAAGGCACATGCACAAACTAGGAACATCATAGAGCATGTATTTGGGCTTCTGAAGTCACAGTTCCAGTGCCGTGGTATATCTGGTGGAGCCCTGCAGTACTCTCTAGCCACATGTGCACAGTATGTGCTATGCTACACAATATGATCCTATGAAACAGCTGCAGCAGGATCAGCAAAGGGAAGGAATACACAGCCTCCCCACCAGTGCCTAGGTCACCACAGTCACAGGAGGAATTGGAGAAGAACCCCCTGATGATGTCCCTGTAGGCAGAAGTAGACGTGCCCAGTATGCCCTGACTTTGGCTAAGAGATGACACATAGCACATTCACTGACAACCTAGGAACTGACACCTTACTTCTACTCTCATACATGTAGTACAATTGATGCCAGGCAACCCACACAACCTGTACATATCCATGTACTGGCTGTGTATTGCTTGCATCAGACAGAGACAGCCCTAAACTACAGTTCTGTCAACTGCTGCATTCGTGACTTAAGTCCCTAACCTACACATTACTTGTAAGGATTATTATAATATGGTATTGTATGTATGGATTTACTGTATTTATGCAAGTAAATATAGTGGGCTATTTGGACAAAGGTAACATCTGCATTGCATTACAATTACCCAGTCCAGTAGTATGTGCTCCTTAATATTCACTAAGCCTCACTGTTGGAATATGCACTACATCAGTCAAAGGAGATGTTAAACAGTGGGGGGTCACATAATAGTTGGACTACTGTGTATCCCAGCAGGACATGTGGTGTTGCTCCACCACACCCAACACAACAGTTTCCCCATATAACCACTTTAACAGATCATCAATGGCATATCGGCAGTCCAAGCAAACTCAGGGCAGTAACATAGAAATCGAGCACATATGGTATGTCTCACTTAATGCAGGAATAGCAACATACATATGTATGCTTTTGAGTGTATGATGAATGAGTATTCTCTGCCTGGCAGCTTGTGTGGCTCAGTGGACTAGGATAGTTAGCATGGGTGATGCCGCTGATGGTCCATACCTGGCTGCATCCACATCTTTTGCATGTGAGGCATTATTACGTTGGTGTTTTCACAGACTATCAGTCTGTATATGGTGTAACATTTTGAACCTCAGTCACATATTAATTACATCAAACAGATGGAGAATGCCATGGACATTTTGAGTTAAGTGCAGTACTGCAGAAACTGGGACAGATGTCAGTGTCTGTAACATACAAAATCCAAGACTGGAGTGCAGGTAGGTGTGGCATGCAGTCACTTTATAAGTACTGACAGTCCCACTGGACTTGCCCATACACTTAGTTAAACTGAACGCAATCCTGTTGCCCCTTGATCAAAAGTACCTGCTATGTATAGATATGTCTATACGTACATACATATATGTATACATATCCATCTGTCACTATCTCTCTCACATACATAGTATATGTATCTCTATGGATTTTCAAATAGATATATAAGAAACATACATCTCAGTCTCTCCCCATATATCTACATAACATATATACATATCATAGATACACATACACACACATGCATCCCTGTTATATACAGAAATGTGTGTGGATGTCTGTATTGTACTACATAACCTAATACTGGTGAGTAAATCTACTCTTATCACACATCTGTAATGTTACTACAAGGATCCAAAGTAAGGGCTCAACAGTACATAATGCACTTACCTACAGACCCCTGTGCCTACTGGGTGTTGCCACATAGACAGCAACAGGTGAGCAGGTTGTGTAATCTATAATGTTGTCTACACATGCATGGACAAGGTACATTGTCCCTGCCCACAGCTTGCCCATCCAAGTGCAAACAGCCACATATGGCCATATTGGTAACTACAGACACGTAGCTAGAATAATAACAGTTATGTCACTGCTAGAATACTGATGCAAATAACAGTATGAATCAATATCACTCCACAGGCCACATATGCTGTTCAACACAAGCCTAGTTTGTGTAATCCACAAGTTGTTTGCCTGCAAACACATACAAAACGGACATCGGCAATGGGGTGTGCAATAATACTGTGATTTGTAGTGTGTAAGATTAGATAGCTCAGGGTTCTAATCTCACTGCAGGCCCCTGTGTGTGTGTGTGTGTATATTCCCCTGTCAGACAGCTGAGAATCCCTCATTGACTAACAAACTGCAACGGTTATGCACTTTTTGGCCATGGAAGTTGCTACTTCCTTCCAAACTACTGTCTTCTACAAGGCATGATGATGTCATCTACCTTAAGATTACCAGCTGCCTTTGTAGCATCTGACTTAAGCCATGGTGCATGTGATAAGTACTGTGATCTAAAGTGGGTAAGACTAGATAGGTAGGGGTTCTAATCTCACTGCAAGTCACTTGTGTGTGCATGTCAATCTGGCATAAATATGATCACTTCAGTAACTTGCAAAGAGGTAGGGTTTTGCAGAATTTTGGTTGTAGCAGATGATGTGCCCCTCCAAATGCCTAGCCATAACTTGGCCTTCTGATGTCATCATGCATAATATGTCCTAAATCGATGGTACTATCAGACATGAGGTGTGTTGTGTGCATCACATACTGTGATCTGTACTGGTTACCTATTACATAGGTAAGTGTTCTAATCTGCATACAGCCAATATGTGTGTGCTGTGCTATGTTCTGCAAGCAGTAATTGAAAGTCGTGCTATCCTCAATATAGCCATGTTTGTGTGTGTGTGTGTGTGTGTGTGTGTGTGTGTGTGTGTGTGTGTGTGTGTGTGTGTGTGTGTGTGTGTAGAGCAATTCACATCAGCTTATGGAACCATAGGATGTTTGAACTTCACTAGCATAATGGCCATAAAGCCATCATAGTCATAGACAACTGGATACCCTTGCTTACATGATGAGCACATATTGCCCCAGTCCAAAAGGGACACAGGCAGAAGCCCTGTGGTGAAATCAGTCACAGAGCTAATCATACAGATGGCATGTGCTGAGGAGTACTGAGGTGCTCTGTTTGCCACTAGCCAGAGCTCTGTTGCAAAGGTTGATAAAAGTCTGCTAGACAAATCCCTCCCATAAGCATGTATTATTGAAGTCACATACTGTGTTAATGTCCTTACACTGATTAATCCATGTACTATGCCACCTACACTTATGGAGCATTTTTAATCAGACACAGTCACACATTGCACCACATGCAAGGCAGAGATCACCTCTGAGTATTACATATGCCACAGGCTGCAATGACATTCATTTCAGATTACCCGCATTGAACACATTGAAGACATGAAGTTCCCTTGTAAGGGACCATACAGTTGTGTAAGTGCCAGTACTACTTGGAAAGGTCCATTACCAAATTGCCATTGCACTCCAATATTGGCATGCTGAAGGAAGAGCACATGGAGGTTATGAGTATGTTAATTACGGGTGATTGTGCCCTCAGCTATGACACATGATTCCCGTCATACCAGTGTGGAAACATGGTGATCTCAGGCAGATTAGGTGTAAACCTATGTGGCCAGGTCTGTGTGCCCAGTTCTTTCACCTCTGAGCATGTACATCACATGTTGCGAGTGATGTCCTACTTACCAAGTATATAGGTGTTAGTGATGGAAATGATACTACATATATATTTGCATGGAGTTTATGACCATTATTATGTCAAAAGTCATTTGTTCATCACTACCTTCTTGCAGGATATTGACATAACTCACAGACTCCATGAGTGCTCACATTTTGAAGGCATCAACCAACATCGTTAGCCACAGAGAGTCAGTGTTTGCATGTATAGTGGTTAAATGGATTCCCTGCATTAGACGACTCAGTCTGTTGAACACTGCTGCTTACAGATCAGCTATTGGAGGCAGATGTCCCTATGTTAAGTATGAGAGCCATTAATGGGCCACTAAGTGACCCCTACAATGATAGTACCGTGGATGTCTAAGTGAGTGCTTTGTAAATGATACCTGAGTGGGGGATATAGTTAGATGGCTTGGCTCAGTCCAGGGGGTTGTATGCCCTGATGTCCCCTCACCCAGGTCCTTGGTGATTGGTATGGAAATGTCCACCACATTTAACAGTCATGATCTCCCTTTCAGACATCTAAACTACGTACAGTCAGCTGTGTGTAGATCACATATATGTGTGTTGATCAGCTCCATGATGATTGCCCCTATGGCCATACAGATATGGATACTCAGGCAAAGAGGTCTGTAATTCTGGTGGTCAGTGCATGCACCACCTCTGTGCAAGGGTATAACAGTTGCCATTGTCCAGTCAGCTGGGGTCCAGGTAGTGGTTTCACTATGATTGCAATGTATTTCCCATTATGTTTGTAATCCCTGACATCCCATGTAGGATGTAGTCTGGGATATTAGCATGTCCAATAGATGCTGTGTATCCTCCATAAAGAGGCCATTTGTGACCTGCTCTGTAGATATGAAAGTTATGGGACAGGTTGTAGGAATATCATGTGTCTCATATGGTGGGGACAGAGGAGTGAAGTTGACACAGAACTTGTGTGACTACAGGTTAGCTATGGGTACAGGCCTCATTCTATATGCCATAATTAAGTATGAGTTTACTGAAAATCTGTGCCTGTGCTTAGAGGTTACACATGTAACTATGCTGTGCGCTGTGGTTCCATTTTGTGTGGGTGGCTACTTTTTTCACTTACTGTGTCTGCACAACATCACAACACTATGTAGTTAGTGTAGCTGAGGAGGTTGTGTTACCATTTTAGGGGGGGCACCTTCACCCCAACTGTCACACAGCAATGTACACTTCCTATTGTACAGCCTGATAATGGCAGTTGCCCACCAGGCAGGTCTGCTGTGCCATGAGGAGCCTGTGTTCCTCCTGTCAGGTAAAGCCAAGTTCATGCAGTTGTAATGCTGCTGCTATAATGCATGAGTGTACAGCTCTGCATACATGCTGTCCCATCAGAGGAGAGAGGTGCAGTCAAGCTATCTATACCATACCATAGGAGGAAATAAATAGCTTTGTTGGAATATATGTTTGTATTGTCTACAAGGGGGGTTAGTGCTGGTAGTATGACACTGATCTGTGGTCAGATCCCACCAGGGAGGATCTCACATTGTGGGGCTGCAGTGGTCACCCATAGTGGCAAACACGGGTTGCAATACATAGGTTCCCCTTGGTGGGATGTCACTGCACTGCTCCAGGACATTGTAGTTAAGGATGTAGACTAACATTTTGGCAAGTGAGCTGCAGCACAACTAACCAACACAGCTGGTGGTCACTTAATGCTACCCCACAACATGGTGTAATGATATATCTTGAGAGACACGTGCACATACAAATATGAACAATTGGTATCTGGATACATGGAGCTGCTCTTGTAGCTGGCTGTTGCTTGATTATGTGCCCTTCCAGTACTGAATGGCACCTGCATTGCCTCTGGGAAATCAGTGTTTCACAAAAATCTGGATGAGTAGCTATCCTTAATCCGTATGTATATACAATCTGCATTACCTTGAACACTGTCATTTTGAGGTGTGAAGATGTGGATGGGCATGTAGTCTGGTATGGCTGTGCTGCTGTCCACAGCCTTGAACCAGAGGTCCTTGACTGCACACATGTCTGCATAATCCAGGGTTGGGACACATTCCACAAAGTGGAGTTCAGCATTGCCATACCCACCGTGTAACAGCATAAAGATGTTGTATAAAGAAGGTGTTCTTATTGCAATTGTTTCCCTGAACAGTGCATCTAAGATGCATCGTGGGGGTGTCAGTAGCCATGGCTGTTACTCCAAATCTCAGGGGTTGATAGATGAACACCATCACTGGTGAAGCATTGATGTTTGTTGAGCAAGGCATCCCAGGCAGACATGTAGTAGATCCCCTGACAATGACACCACATGCTAAGGCAATTATTGACTTCCATCAGTTTCCTTGTGTATGAAGCCATCATCCCGGGTGAGTGTCAACTGCAGCAGAAAGGTATGCGTATATGCGTGAGAGACACAGACTGGCTAAGCACAGTCATGTGTCTGCATACAGGCCTGTGACATATGGCCTTAGTCATACACACCTGCAGGGACTATGACGTCAACATTATGTTAACTGATATCCTTTGATTTGCAGTAATGTGTGGTAAGGCCTATTGTGTTAACCCATAGACAGCTATCTGTGATCTGTCCCATATGTAGCCACTTGACACAGGCATCAATGTGTCTCACAATGTAATCACCTCTAACAGGTGTGATGTTGTGTTTTGCCTTGGGTATTTGACTGGTGAGAGAATGGTGCATACAGTATTATGTGAAATGTGTACTCCGGAGGCAGGATGTTCTGAGGTGTCTGGCAATGTGTCTGGTAAGTAGCTGCACACATGCAGGTGTGCGTTATGTGGGTGTAGGTGGTGCAGGATGTGAGCTGTGCATGTTGGCATAATGCTCATTGCAATATGTAATGACTGCTGTTGAGGACATAATGGCAGCAAGGTTTGAAATGCAGTCACATCTGTCACATGTTGTGTTTGTGTGTCATAGGAGTAGATGGGGTGAGAGCCCTCCCAACACATCAGCAGCAGGTCCCCCAAAGGTAGGGTCATGCTGTCACAATCATGGGGTTGACAGCCTGATGTACAGTGTTTGTAGGCACACCTTGCAGTGAAGATGTGGATGCCTGTGCATGCATAACAGACTTGTTCAACTTTGCTGACAGTATGCTGGCCTCACAAGTGTATGATGACTGTCAAGCACTTTGCAGCACACTTGTTGCTGTGTGACATGATGTGGGAACACAGGCATGTGTGCCAGATACATAACTGTACAGTATGACATGCCTAGGACAAGTGGCAGGTGGAGATACATTGGCCAAAGTTGCCCAGTCCACTGCAGTAGGCCTCACATCCATGTCATGCAGATATGCGCCAGTAATTTGTTGAAGGGCAAGATGCATGAAGTGCTGTGAAAATGTCACCTATACTGGCTCACTGCCAGTGAGCTGATTGTTACAGCAAGACTGGACAGTTAGGTCAATGGACATTGTACATTATATTGTGGCACTATGGCAGTGCTACTAATCCCCCTCTTGTCTGGTCCCTAGTGACGTACCACCAGCTCTGGAACAGACGCATGTAAAAGTCAACTGATTGCCCAGGTTGCTAATTAAGGTATCTACTTGGAAAAGTTTATGTGAAGCCTGTAGAGCCTTTCATGATGTGGGCCAGCTATGTGGATGAACAGGCTGTGTCCTGCTTGTCATCATGGGCATCCTAGTACCGTTTTACCTGTGATGACAGAAAACGTATCAGGGCATGATATCCTATGTGAGAGTGGTGTCGGTGAGACCAGCATTAGTAGTTGCCAGGCACCGGCAATTCTGTGGACTCCCCTGCTTTCCACACTCTTCACAAAGTAATTGTGTCCTTCCAATACACACCTCTTGGGTAGTGTCCATCTCCAGAATACCTGTGTAAAACCCCCACCTTACCTTCAAAGGATATACATATTACACTTCCCTAATGTGTTTGTCTGCACTCTGTACAGAAACCTTGGATGACTTTCTTCTTCGAACATGCTGGAAGCAACTGCAATACTTAGTTGCACAAAGGACAACTAGCATGTAGTACCAAGCAGTGTTCCCAGATCTCAGAGTCATGTGACATGAAATGCCATAAAAGGAGATAGCATGGATACGAGCAGCGACACTCTCATACACCTATTGACACTGGACCACACACTGTTTGTTATGCTCAAGGCCAAATCATGCCTACCAACTCTAACTGGTGGACCCCACTGAGTGTTACACTATGCAATGGATGATATGAATATTATTCACTCTACCTACCATGGCCTAACAAGGTGTTTGACTATATTAGGCCAGCAGGTCTTGCTGGAAACTGTGTACATTATCTACAGAGTGTTATTTCAGCTGGTAGATAGACAAGTGTCTGACAGTCATAATCTGGGAAGATAGCATTGGGAGACTTATGCTGCAGTGACAGTCACCAGTGAATTTCCCCAGACATCATTAATGGTGTACCTCTTCTAGCCATTTTCTCTCTGAAGTCACAGCCACTGTCAGTGCCCTCTGACTGGCTACATTAGCAGGTGATTGCATATCAGGAGATGTCACTGAATCCCACACAGAACCAACAGTTAACCAGGATGGACTGTGACACACATTCAGTTACTGTCTGAGCCACTGACAAATACTAAATGCCAACAACTGCACAATACTATCCCTTGGAAAGTCATCCACCCCTGGGAAATATATTAGTGTCCACATAAAACACACACTTGAGCTATTACTCATGGACGTATGGACACAGAGAGAAATATAGCCTTTGACTTTCAGTGGTCAGTGAGATGTGGGGATGCATTCAATGTTGTACAACCTAAACAGACAGATCTGTGATGCAACTCCCAGCCTGTCGTTGCCATCCTGAATGTGGCACTCATCACAGCTATCATTGTGTACAATGGCACCCTTACCATGTCACTACACAGGCATATCTTACAACTGTAGAAGCCACACAAGTTCCATGGTACAGCAATACACATTGCAGATAACATGCCCTATGGAGTCTGTGTCAAGACCATACATGCATAGTCTGTCTCATAAATGCTTTGTAGGGGATGTGTATAGCTGCCATACAGGGAGGTGCAAGATCCCACCGTGTACCGTCAGAACATCCATGTCAGGGTTAACACATGTCTTACCTGACCTACACACCTATACCATCACTGTGGTATAACTACTACATGTTGGGGAGATGGGTATGTAACACAGACAGTACAACCAATATGTAACAAGCCCCTCATGCATGTGAAGCACACATCTGCTGTGACACACATCATGATTAATTTACACCATGGGATGCAGAGCACTACAATCATAGCTATTGTCAGACAAATGTCTGTAATGGACACAGGAAATTTGTAGTTGTGTCATCCCCAGCACCACAGCCTGTACATGTGTTAGCTACCAAAACCCTGGTGACACTTGTCAAGGGTATCAGCCCTTTTCACAGATTAGGGATGCACGAGCACATTGAATGACTCCATTGTCCTTGTTAGCCTGTTACATACATATGGACTTATGGAGGCATGCATCTATAGTGTTGTATCTTGCTGAGGACCTATTTCTTCTGTGCTGACATTCTCTCCTGTGCTGTGACATCTATGGCTTTCTTGCTGCTGTGTATCCATATGTGTTCCCAACAGAATTCTGAAACAGAAATAGGTCTGTGACAATCCTGTCAATGTGTAAGCATACTGCCATTACATCATACAACATAAGGTACACAAAATTATGTGGCTTACTCATTACAAATGTCAGCATACAGTATCTGTCAGTAACCACTACAAATGGCATGGCAAAACAATGCATTACACAAGTACATGTTAATTTATATAGTCACCCTGTGCATTAGACACACAGCTTCATTTCCCTGCATCGATGATGAGGATGACATGGATGTGGTACAGGTATCTTCACTTGCATAGGGTGTTGTGTGGGGATGCAGGAGGCCTAGGCTGACCCAAAAGGATGTCAGCATGTCTATGAGTCAGGAAGGGAAGCAGGCAAGATGGACCATGGAATTATGCTGTGTCTGTCTGTAGGTGACTTGCATTTGACAGTGGCGATTAAGTGTGTGCATGCACACAGTCGAGCTCAGTGCTAACCCACCATGTGTGTATGTTAAACAGCTTTGAACTGTTCACAGTAGAGCTGACAGTTCACCATATCTGGCCCTGAACATGGGAACTGGCTCTGCCAAGAGTTGCACTGGCACCTCCATGCCCAAGGTCAGAAGCAGTCCTAGTACCTGACTGTGATTGCTGTCTATCCCATGGCCTGCCACATCTTGGTGTGGACAGCACACTCTTGGTGTGGACAGCACACTCCCCTTTGTAGCTCTGGAGGTACTGCCACTATGGTAGAGTGATTGTGCATGACCACTTGAACTCTCATCAGATGGGGTTGCTGACCTATGTCCGTGAGGTTGAATCTCAACTCCAACCACATGTTCCAGCACAGACACTGTGCATTCCAAGACGGACACTGTCTCAGCCCACCTTCTGTCCACTGCATCAGTGAACTGGTCCAGGGTGTCACCAATGTGGTAGAAGCAGTCACGGATGTCAGACTGTGTTGCATCCATAACCCTGAGCATACATCTGGAGTTCCTTTCAGAACATGCCTATGCCTCCATGATGGTCCAAAACATATGCCAAATGAACCATGATGTGACACCTGCAACAGGTGGTGGAAGGACAGCAGACCTCCTATGAGCATCCCTATCAGCCTGCCTGTGTTGAACATCACTAGCTCTCTGGCTATGACCAGTGTCTACACTTACTGCAGCCATAGTTACCACACTTTCCTGTTCCCCACCGTCTGACTGTCCAATATCTGTGGCCTCTGGACTTGGTATATATAGGCATACTGACTGTGTGTGGTGATAAGAGGACAGAAGAGTGATGTCAACCTCATAGACATATTTATGTCCTGAAAACCCCACCTGTACCTCACTTTGGCCACCATCATCATCAGATTCTGAAGAGACACTGACATCCATTTGTGTACTGACGGTGATCAATCCCCCTGGTCACTTGTGATAAGAAAAGAAAAAGCAGTACATTAATATCTACACTATTATGCTGTGCAGTACTATGTTACAGTAAATGTACAGCTCTGTACACTGTTGGCACTATTATAGACCTGTTGAAACTCCAACCTCATATAGTAGGACAAGAGGCATTTCTATTCCCACAAACAGCTGTAGTTACTTGTAAATAAAAGCTCTTTACACAACAACCCCATCAGCAAAAAATGAGGTACACTGTTGACATTTGTGAAGACTTTGCACAGTTGACATATATGGTAATCTGCATTGTCCTGACAGTACTTTTGCAACAGTATGTGTGGTGACACCTACAAGGCATACGTATGACTGTAACATGTGTACAGTCATAAAATATCTGTGCAGTTGGCAATCATACTGACAGTACAGCACTCTAGGCAGCAGGCCTGGGGTGACACTTTAGGGATTACATTGTTGTAAACCTACATCTATAACAAAACAGTGTCATGCTTACCAGGAGCAGGACCATGGCCTTGTCTTATACCTGATAGCCCTGTGAAAAGTAGAGGGAGAGGTAATGTCAGTGCCAACACATGTTGCACCACAAGAAAATAATGCATCCATAATTGCCACATTTACAGTAGCTATTATGTTAATTATCATATTGATCAAAATCTGAACAGGAGAGTCAAACTGCAACTAAACCCTCCACCCCAAAGAACACAGACCTGACACCCATGTAAGAGTATGTACACCCTGACACACTGAATGCTACAATATTGCAGTGGTGATCAAACTAAGCTTACATGCATGCTCCTCTACCATGGAAACTGTGGCACCCACATCCACAATGTATGGTGTGATGTATGACTGGGAGCTGTTGTGTGTGTGTCTAGGTTTGAGAGGAACTCCTCAGTAGCTGAGTGTAGTTGTTCTGCTGCAGACCCTCCCCCGGTGATGCCACAATCCTTGGCTACATCTGCTGCCCTTCTGCATGCAGCATTGATCATGTCCATTCTGCTGTGTCAAACTTGCATATATGTCCTTGTCTGATGACCAGTAGCATTCATGTCATGGACAAGGTCAGCCCACAGTGCTTCCCACTGTTCCATGTTTTGCCTTCCCCTGGACAGTAGGAGTTCCTGGTGTTACCAGAGGCCTTCAAGTATAATCTCATTGTCTGCATCCATGAAAGGTGCATGGCATCTTGGGTAAATGTCTTGAATGACAACAGAATGGAAACATATGTCAGGATCACATACGTGGAAGTACACTATGTAGAGATATAGCAAGAACAGAATGCTTGGCAGTACCCATTGCTTGATCACACATGTCATATTCCACAGTGTGCAAACATACTAAGTGTGTGGACACAACTAAGATACTAGTGATAGCTATTGCTGTGTGTGCCATGACAGATACTGCTGTATGATCATACACCCAACACTGGAGTCTATTATAGTGTGTTCCCTAGGGACAACCCCCCTGATAATATGTCAAAAGAACACTGCCAAACAAATAGCAGTGTGCTATTACAACCACTATAAAGAGACAGTCCCAACAGACAAGTCTGCCACACTGACAAAAAGCATTCCACCCTTGATCTGTTGTACATCCTCTGTAGGTGTAACAAACCTGGATATCGATGACATGTCATAATCACAGTTCTAAGAAAGGCTTAATGCTGTAATCCCTATTTCCTGTAAGTATATTCACACATTCGCATCCTGTTGTAAACAAAAAGGTTGTATACCTGCTGGAGTGCAAAACTCTTCTGTTGATATGTGGTCATATTTAAGTTTTTGCAAAATTTGTGTTCTGTATAGGTTCATAGGTAGATACTAGGCTATCTGCCCAAGGGCCTACGTAAGCCTAGCCAACAAGGTTCCATGGCTTACGGCACCCAGGAAAGTTATTTTCCTGTGCCACTGTTGAGCAGAGACACAGAAGTGATCCCCTGGGTGTATTTCCTATTTCCCATCCACTCATCAAGATTTTTCTTGAAGAGTTCTGCTATATGCAGAAAGTCTCATACAGAATGGTTCCCCATAGCCAGCATGTTTGCCATTTAATATGCTTCTCATTAGCAGGTGATTGTCTGTGGTTCTGAGATGTTAATTGCAGCCAACACAGCTGATTTGCGCTATCATCAGCCAATGACATGCAACCATTGTACAAGATATAAGCCCCCCATGTATATTTCAATCCCTTTTTGATATGTTGTTCTGTACATTACTGGGGTGAGGAGACTACATTGTTGCAGAGGGTAGGTCTGTAGCAGAAACCTTTACATAGAGATGTGTATGCAGGTAATAGGCCTAGGCAGAGAGTGTGAACACTTTGGAGGACAACAAGCTCTAGGAATAACAATAGCAGCTGTGGCAGCCTTGTAGTAGAGGCAGAGCCAGAGTGAGGGTAGCCATTCCACTCCAGTTAAGGCGTGTGTTTTAGTATGTTAGGCAATGATATCATTAACAGAGTACTAGACTACATGTTTTTTTTGTGTCCTTGAGCAACATAAGGGATAAATATAACATTATGTCCACCATTTGTGCAACTGTCATGCCACGTGTTAGTCTGTTACTCATTTGGAACAGTCCTTGTTATAAGCAGGAGCTTCATATGTGTATGCTAGTTGTGCAGCTGTGCTAATCTGCACTGTGAGTTTGAAAGGATTGTGTACTGGACTCTGATATTAGTGGGCCTCATTTGCATTACCTGAGTTAAAATCCTCTGTGAATGCATATTAATGTATGATGTGGCACTTTATGCATTTATAGTTTTGCTATAGGGATATGTGAAATACTTTCCTATCTGCAGGCCTGTGATTTACATCAGTGAAAAGCAGACCTGTCATTTGTAATGCATTGTATGGATAAAGAGCGCATGACTCAGTAATTAATTGCTGGCTTCCGAATAATGTTATTTAAATGCTAAACACCACTGGATGTGAACCTAGGACTGTGTGTAGAACATGTATTGTTTACAAGGCATTTAACAGACTGAGCTACTGAGTCACTGTTGCAGAAGATATAAGTACACACATACAGGCTGTGACATACTTTTCTACAGCCACCATTAGGTGCATGGCTTTATATGGATATATTTCTGCACCAAGGTCCCTGTTCTACATGTATTTTACCTGTGTAACATGCAATTACTATGTTTTGTTTAAACCACCTGTTTTAATTAACAGCTATGTGGCATGTTAGGTTAATGCAGTAGTCTACATGTGCGATGGTCTAGCATTCAAAATAGGGGAGAGGTGTTTATTTTTTCCATGTTTGATATTTAAAACACATATATCAATATAGCTCCATCTGTGAAGATATCATGCTAAAAAGGCATAAAGAAAAGAAAAATGGGGAGATAGGAAAGTGGTGAAATGGGGTACAAGCAGGAGGAAAAACATAGTGAAAGGCAGGTAGGGATGTGCAGGAAGGGTGTAGGAAAGAACCATAGCTATCCATTTCTTGTACAGCAACAACTGTGCACTTTCACAGAATCTGTAAATGACTTTGGACTCTAACCCCCTGAGAGAGGGGGTGAGGATAACATAATTGCATTGTTAAGCCAATTGGACCAAATTGTATGTGTTCAGACATAAATAACAAAAATCCAATAGGGGGGTAGCGATGGGTTCTCCCGCCGCACCCTCATATGCCAATTTAGTTCTTTCCTGGTGGGAATGTAACAGCTTAAAAGCCATGAGGAATAGATATGAAATTTTGTTTTATCATCGTTTTGTAGATGATTTGATTTTTATTATTAGAGGAAACACTGATATAGTAAATGAATTTGTAAGTGAAATTAATTCAACATCTGATTATTTAAAGTTTACTTTAGGCAACATTGGTTTGGTCATTAACTTTTTGGATGTACTATTTTGGTGGGACAATGTTGAGTCCCGATTTCATAGTAAAATTTATAGAAAAGACACCTTCACAAACAGTTATTTACATTTTCAAAGTGGGCATCCTTCTCACGTTATTAAAAACATACCCAAAGGCCAATTCATAAGAGCCTGCCGAATGACATCTAAGGACAAGGATTTGAATGATGAATTGTTTTTCATTTCTAATTTATTTTTAGACAGGGGATACGATAAGGTTTTTTTGGACAATACAATTAAAGAAATTTTAGACAAAAGGAGCACCTTATATCCAGCACTTTTGAATTTTAATTCTTCAACTAGAAATAGCTTTAACAATACAGAGTCAGGTGATGCAAATATAATTACTAGAAAAACACCTATATGTACTTTGGACAGGACTAGTGATAGCACAAAGATAAGACGCCTCATTGAAAGTAATTGGCGTATTATCCAAGGCAACCCTGATATAAGCAAAGTCTTAGGAGACAAACCCATGTTTTCCTTTAGAAATAATTTTAGTATTAAGAAATCTTTAGAACATAATAGAAACACCCCCACCAATAACACTGACAGTGTTATAAACAAAAAAGGCATGTTTCAATGTTTAAATTGTAACATGTGTAGATATATTTCAACAGGGCCCTTTATTACCATAGAAAATTTTGATCAAATTTTTGTTGTTCCTGAATATGTGGACTGCAACTCTGCAGGAGTTATTTACATCAGTTTTTGCATGTCATGTCCGGCTTTTTATGTCGGAATGACAACTAGAAGTCTGAAAGTTAGAATCCGTGAACATTTATATAGCATTAGGGCTTGTGACGAAAATAATGCCTTATTTAAGCATTCTGTGTTATGTAAGAACTTTAAAAAGTTCACGTTTTCAGTAATTGAAGTTTGCAAGTCTGATTTAAGGGGTGGGGATTTTAAAAATTATGTTGAGCAAAGGGAAACATTATGGCAAATAAAATTGAAATCTGACAAATTTCCAGGACTTAACGATACAGTTAATATCAAATGTTGTTTGAGAAATGCCAAATTAAATATTGATAAGACTATTTCAAAAGTGTTTTTTAACTAAGACTTAGTTCATTTTAGGGCAAAGTTGTTTGTTAATTTTTCTCCTTAGGGTTTTATTGAATAATGAATTTACTTAATTGTCAATTAATTTATTTATTACTGACTATATAAGGTGTGTTTTGTATGTCATTAACTTGTATTCTGAAGAAGTCTTACGACGAAAGCGGTGATTAAACTTGGTTACGCTATTTTGGTTGTCCAGCGTTCTTCTCAACTTTGGTGTTTTCTCATGTGTTCAGACATGTTTGCATAATGGAGAGCTATGTATGGGACAATATATTTTTTTTGGGGGGGCAGGTGCCCATTTTTTTTTTTAAAGTAAGGGTGGAATGCTGGGGAAGGGACATTGGTACATATGGGGGAGGTAAGTTAGGTAGGTGAGGAAGCTTTTACAGACAAGACAGCAGACAGGGGTGGCATGTGACACAAGTGACACAACAAGGGTTAAACACTTGGATGGGGAGGGTGTTGTGGAATCTCAGTCCAATGTGCCTCCAGAAGGCAGCAGAAAGACTCACATCCCCACCCATGGAACTGTTGGCACTGCTCTGGCACTGCCCTGAGGATGGCAGTGGGGGAGGCTGAGCTCTGAGGCATGCCTGCCTCACCCAGATAGCTAGAATGCTCTCCATCTGATGCAGGTGTCATCCAAACTCACTGTAGATGATCCTGCAAACCCAGCAGTTCGTCATGGGTGACAACTCCCCTCCACCACCACTCCCGGGGGGCCTGTCCCCATCCCATCCCATGGGGTGGCACTACTCAATGCCACAGATAGTAGAGGGGCAGCAAAAGGGGCACCACCAGGCTGGGTTCCATATGTCCTGGGACCTGGTGCAATGGCCAGAGGAGGCAAGATAGGTGGATCACAAGGAAATGACCGACCTTTACTCACTGTAGTAAAGTAGTTATATCAATAAGTTAACGTTAATAATAACCAAACCAATGTTAGTATTAACAGAATGGAACATAATATTTATTAATCCAAATACATTTTAAGGTATATTATGTTTAACACAACATTAAGTAACATAACAGTAAGCATGTTAACAGCAAGCCAGTATGAATTAAACCATAAGGCCAGTAAAACAGTTATTGTACAAAAAATGTTAATATTAAATCATAATAATAAATAATAATAAATTAAAGAAGATAAGGGGTGGGCGTGGGAGAGTAAAACATAGCATTAGTTACCTCACAGGTAATATTACTACACAGAGTATAACTACATACTTCTACATGTGTGCAGTGTCAGCTGTAAGTACAGTGACTACAATTTATATAGCTGATGTAGCACATACATATCTCTCAAACTGTTAGCATGGGACAATATGGGCCAAGCAGTAACACATACTGCTACACAACTACACAGAACAGTTTCACATAATGTGGACTTACATGACTACTAATGTGTTATGTAAATGGATTTGAAAGCATATAACATTCCAGGTTATCACCTATGTGGTAATCATGGAACAGACAGATTAGGCAGTTGTAATTACATTATGTAAAATCATGACAGTTGAAAGGCATGTTTGGGTACATTAAGTAAACTAGACAGGCATCATACCTTATTTGGCAGGCAAGGGAGTAGAACCCAATAGCTGTGACTGCAGGGGGCATCTCCAAATAATGTAACAATTGACTGCTGTAACTTAGAACATACATGCAATGACTACAGCCCTATTGCAAATATTAAGACATGTTTATTTAGGGAACCACAATGCTGCTTAGCTCTTTATTGGTATTGCTGATAATTCTCTGTGAAATCTACACACACTATCTGCTCATAAAGTGGGCTACCTCAGCCATATACCTTTTGTTCCTGGGTGAAAGTAAATGAGAGCATTATGTGACTGAAATTGGTCTGGAGACAACCTTGAACCATACTATGAGTTGAGCAATAAATTTTACAGGACATTCTTTTTGCACTGTAGAGCTATTACAGTTTTATACTTCACTGCAGTGACAGTAGAACACACATGTAATGAATACAGCCATGCTGCAAATATTAAGACAGATTGATTTAGGAATCTACAATGCTGCTTAATACTTTACTGGTATTGCTGATACATCTGTGTGAAATCTACACATACTATCTGCTCATAAATTGGGCTACCTCAGCCATATACCATTTTCTTCCTGCAGTGGAAGAAAATGAGAACATTATATGACTGAAATTGGCCTCGAGACAACCTTGAACTGCACTATGAGTTGATCAATACATTTTTCAGGCCATTAGTTTTGCAATCTACAGCTATTAAGGTTGCTTTTTACATTTTTCCAGTAGCCACCCGTACCACCAGAAAAAAGCTGTAGTAAAAGGGCAAATGGTACGGGCGGCTAGGATGGTAACTGAAGAAAAAGACTTCCTAGATGAATGTGTTAAGCTTTCCAACATGTTTCATAACAGAGGTTATCCCTGTAAGATGGTAGGGGAGATAATGCAAGAAGTAGTACAGAAACGGAATGCAGGGCACTTTAGTCCTATATTAAATACAGAAGTACAACTTCTTTTTGCAAACAGCCAACTTGAGGGTGAACACTCCGTTCAGGCTGCCCAACGCGAACTACAGTGTAACCTAAAGTTTTTGTGTACTTTTTCTATAGATCATAAATTCATTCGTGACATTTTATGCAAGAATTGGGTTATACTTTCAAGGGACAAAAACCTTAATGATAAATTTGGGGGCCCCCCATCTATTACATTCAGAAGAGGGGTCAACTTGAAAAACTTGCTAGAAACTGGTAAACCCACAATACGTACACATAATTTTGGCATGACAAAATGTGGGTTTTGTAACCAATGTAAGTTTATAAAAGAAGGGTATTCTGTGAACATTAACAATATTGAGTATAAAATTAGGGGCAAATTCAACTGTAACACCAAAGCGATAGTGTATGTGGCAACCTGCTCAGACTGTTACGCTTTTTATATAGGAAAATCTGAGCGTAAGCTAAAACAACGCATATATGAACATTGTTACGCTATCAACAAGAAAAATGAGACAAACGCATTAGCTTGCCACACTATGGAACACCCAACACACAAATTCAAATTTACAGTGTTAAAGCAGGTGGACCACACTCCATACATTGGCCCCTGGCAAATCCAGTTAGAGATGGAGGAATTATTTTGGCAAATTAGAACCGCAGCTGGTGATATACCAGGGTTAAATGAACAGATTTCTATTTCTTGTGTTTTGAAAAAATTGGCCTTGAAAAGATAGTTTATCTTTAACTTATGAACTAATCTTATAAGAATGTATTTAATGCATTTCTGTTGTTGTTGTGGACACTGTGTTGGGAACGAAACAACACTAACTATTTTGTTATTGATTTACATTAGATTTACTTGATGTTTTTAAACATACACACATTCACTAGTATGTGAAGTTTTCATGAATCAAGTCTAACTTAGTTTTATTTTTATTCAATAGGTTTGTGTATTTAATACGCCTATTTCTGAACAAAATTTATTAGGCACTTAAACAGCACTTAAGTAATTGCCTTTAGAAATGTATTTATAAAGATTTGATAATAGTGCCTAGATGCACTGATTAAACAATGTTATTAGGTGGAAAAGTCTTGGTAACGTTTGTTACCTTTTAGACATGTTCCTTTTAAAACTTGAAATTTCTTGATGGTATATTTTTATGTTTTAATTGCTTAATAGCATCATTAACTAATTAATGATTGGAGTTTTTAAATGTGGGTTGCTGCCTGGAGGTCTGTTTGAATTCACTTATTTGTTTGTTACTTCTGAAGAAGGAGGGGCACAGGTCCTTCCGAAAGTGCTCAAGTTTATTAAATTGTATTTTCAAACCTATTGGGAGTTTGCACTTGTTCTACAGCGTTTTGCTCACAGCTTCATTCGACTTACTTGTGGTTCTCCAGTTTGTTCAAAGTCCTTTTAGTGTAACAGTGCCTATGGCTAACGTCGATGGAACTGCTGAGCAAAGTTCTTTACTACTGTTCACCCAAACTGGCGGAAGTGGTGATTCAGGCAGCAACGGGTGTCACAGCCCACCTAGAAAGGTCGTGGAGGCGAACGCCGACGATGGTAACTTGACCACGCTAATCCATCTTATAATGGGTCGTATTGACCGTTTAACACAACGTTTCGACCAACTAGACAACGTAATTGCCGCAAACAATTCAGTAAAACCAAGGGAACAATGAAGTGAACGGCAGAACGCTACAACAGATTCACTCGGTTCTTTAGCAGAGAACTCTGCATCTAGGAACAACGTAGCGACCCACGATCGGGTCCAGAACACTAATTCATTATTTCCAACCATACCAGCTGGTCAACAACGTTCGGACTCACTTGTGAACAGGATTATGCCACCAGAAGGGATACCACAACCAGCACGGCAGCTGACCCCTTCGATTAGCAATTTCCTACAGAGAAGAAATTTTTTTAACAGCAATAATAACCCTGCCGAACCACAACAGACTGGCGAAGGTATGAATAGTGACATTATATTACTTATTAATGAACTTGATTACAAATTATTTAAGTGTAGGAAACTCCAATTGGAAGTAGCCTACTTGGAAGAATGTTTAAATAAAAAGATAGTCCCGAAAGGACTACGCCAGTGGAGGTTTCCAGTAGGTTTGATTAAGGGTTCAAGCCTCCATAGTGCATTACTTGATTTATTTGATAAACAAGCATTTGACTTTATGCAAGTACTTATAATGCACTATTTAGAACAAATTCATGACTACCAAGTAGATTTGGAAAAACTGGAAGTTGACATTAAAGAAAATAGTGATTTTTCCAGATATAGGTATGAATATACGAGAATATTTTCTAGCATTGAAGCAACAATGAATAAGTTATCTATTAATAAACAAAAGAAGATTAGGAGAGATGTATTTCAATATGCAAACTTAACAGCGTATCCAAATCCACCTTTGGTTACTCAAGCAAAATACAGTGTTAAAACTAATAATCACAATATAGACAGAAGACATCAAGCTAGCAATGCAGACTATCCATCTGGGATAGGAGCATTTACCCAACCGTTACAAGCAGATTGCCAGCAAGATGTCTTTTTGGATGAAGTGTCCAATGATTATGTACAATCCAACGATAAAAATAGCAGCCAGGAAGGGGGTAACAACAACAGACAAGTACGGAGTCACAATCCTAATGAAGCCCAGGACATTCAGGGTTTTCGGCAAGGCCAGACCTCCAACCAGAGGAACTTGAGGTCCAACACCAACCAGAACGGTCCGGGCAACAAACGGAACCAGAGGCGGAGATAGCAGAACGATCAGATAAATTGCACATTGTGCGAAGCACAGAAGGGGACTTTAAGATATATAACTATTCCCCCTTCAATATTGACCAAAACATGTGTGACTTCTTTTCTAAGGGATTGAGCTTTGTTCCAGACACCCACTTTGACTTAGTTAAAACCATTATAGATATTAAGCTGTTTGTACGTAAGTTAAATTTGAAAGCTACCTTGGGGGATATGCCCACCCTCCTTAACAACTTTAGGATAGCCAGTGTCTTTAACCCACCACTCCTTGATAGGTTAAAAATTTTCGAGACAGCTTGTGAGTTGGACTTAAGACACTTGGCATCAAAAACAAACAGCTTACAGAGGGGTAACTTGAATATATCAACACAGCAACGAGACCTTATTCAGACCTTAAGAAATTGCAACATCAGGGTTATGAAACCCGATAAAGGGAACGGGTTAATTTTCATGGAACAACATGTTTATGTTAATAGGATGTTAACTCACCTAACATTGGGTCCATACCAGGAGGTTAGCATTAACGAAGTTAATATTGCGTACAGTAAAGTTAACAACATCATAGAAGATTTGTTTATTGAGAATTCTATCGATATTGAATTGCACACGTATTTAAGTATGCCATCCCCTAAACTACCATCTTTATTTGGTGTGCCTAAAATTCATAAATCAGAACAGGACCCACCCTTTAGACCTATTGTTGATGGGAGAGGGTCAATTCTAAGTGCTGCAGCTTCTTATATAGATTCTTTACTAAAACCACTTATTGCTAATGAGAAGCAAATCTGCAAGGATTCTTGGAGCTTTTTGAGAAATATTAACAACATTCCATTTAATTCCGAGTTCATTTTCCTTACAGTAGATGTAAAAGACCTATATACAGCTATACCCCACGACATAGGTCTAGAGTGGATTAGGGAATTCATGTTTGATAGGAAAGTAGATAACAACACCATCTGCATAGTAGAGAACCTCCTTGAGTTAATTCTTAAATGCAACTTCTTTAAATTTGATGGCCGTATGTATTTACAAACATCTGGTGTAGCAATGGGCTCCCCTTGTGGAGGGGCCTATGCTAACTGCATAATGGCCCATTGGGAGAATTCTCTCCTATTTCGTGATCCAACATTTAAAAGGCATGTCGCCTGGTATACAAGATACCTGGACGACATGTTCTTTTTGTGGAGAGGACCCAATGAAGACATCCCACCCTTTATCACTATCATGTCTGATATGACAAACTTCTTGGAATTTACCTTTGAAAGCAACCCGTTAAGTATTAACTTCTTAGACATATGGTTACACAAGGATGAACAAAATCTAAGATTTAAAAGTACCATTTACCGGAAACCTACACATTCTAATGGCTTTTTACACTTTTCCAGTAGCCACCCGTACCATCAGAAAAAAGCTGTAGTAAAAGGGCAAATGGTACGGGCGGCTAGGATGGTAACTGAAGAAAAAGACTTCCTAGATGAATGTGTTAAGCTTTCCAACATGTTTCATAACAGAGGTTATCCCTGTAAGATGGTAGGGGAGATAATGCAAGAAGTAGTACAGAAACGGAATGCAGGGCACTTCAGTCCTATATTAAATACAGAAGCACAACTTCTTCTTGCAAACAGCCAACTTGAGGGTGAACACTCCGTTCACGCTGCTCAACGCGAACTACAGTGTAACCTAAAGTTTTTGTGTACTTTTTCTATAGATCATAAATTCATTCGCGACATTTTATGCAAGAATTGGGTTATACTTTCAAGGGACAAAAACCTTAATGATAAATTTGGGGGCCCCCCATCTATTACATTCAGAAGAGGGGTCAACTTGAAAAACTTGCTAGAAACTGGTAAACCCACAATACGTACACATAATTTTGGCATGACAAAATGTGGGTTTTGTAACCAATGTAAGTTTATAAAAGAAGGGTATTCTGTGAACATTAATAATATTGAGTATAAAATTAGGGGCAAATTCAACTGTAACACCAAAGCGATAGTGTATGTGGCAACCTGCTCAGACTGTTACGCTTTTTATATAGGAAAATCTGAGCGTAAGCTAAAACAACGCATATATGAACATTGTTATGCTATCAACAAGAAAAATGAGACAAATGCATTAGCTTGCCACACTATGGAACACCCAACACACAAATTCAAATTTACAGTGTTAAAGCAGGTGGACCACACTCCATACATTGGCCCCTGGCAAATCCAGTTAGAGATGGAGGAATTATTTTGGCAAATTAGAACCGCAGCTGGTGATATACCAGGGTTAAATGAACAGATTTCTATTTCTTGTGTTTTGAAAAAATTGGCCTTGAAAAGATAGTTTATCTTTAACTTATGAACTAATTTTATAAGAATGTATTTAATGCATTTCTGTTGTTGTTGTGGACACTGTGTTGGGAACGAAACAACACTAACTATTTTGCTATTGATTTACATTAGATTTACTTGATGTTTTTAAACATACACACATTTACTAGTATGTGAAGTTTTTATGAATCAAATCTAACTTAGTTTTATTCTTATTCAATAGGTTTGTGTACTTAATACACCTATTTCTAAACAAAATTTATTAGGCACTTAAACAGCACTTAAGTAATTGCCTTTAGAAATGTATTTACAAAGATTTGATAATAGTGCCTAGATGCACTGATTAAACAATGTTATTAGGTGGAAAAGTCTTGGTAACGTTTGTTACCTTTTAGACATGTTCCTTTTAAAACTTGAAATTTCTTGATGGTATATTTTTATGTTTTAATTGTTTAATAGCATCATTAACTAATTAATGATTGGAGTTTTTAAATGTGGGTTGCTGCCTGGAGGTCTGTTTGAATTCACTTATTTGTTTGTTACTTCTGAAGAAGGAGGGGCACAGGTCCTTCCGAAAGCGCTCAAGTTTATTAAATTGTATTTTCAAACCTATTGGGAGTTTGCACTTGTTCTACAGCGTTTTGCTCACAGCTTCATTCGACTTACTTGTGGTTCTCCAGCTATTAAGGTTGTACACTTGACTGCAGCAACCTTACCATAGACATGCAATAGATACAGCTTTAGTGCAATTATGTTATGACACCACAATCTTGCTTTACACCTTTTGGCTTACTATTATTGGTATTGTTTATTGTTTATTGCAATACAGTTGTTATTGTTATTGTTCATTTATTGCACTACAGATCTAATTGCCCATTTATTTCACTACAATTTTTATTGTTCATTCTTTTTTGCAGTACATTTTTTTTCTTTATTGCTTATTGCACTACAGTTAGCATAATATATCTGTACTTACCACACTCTTGTCACAATATTGCAAGTCCTCTCGGCTGCAGCTGTTGGGAGAGAAGCACACCATTATACATACCAGTTTTGCACACATTCAGCTTGCATTTTGGTAAAACAGTGGAAAAATACTTATATATTTGTGGGGCATGCCCAGCCCTAACATTTTGGATCGAGGTGTCCAATGTTCCCCTCTTTCTCTGCTTCAGGTCGTCATAATGCTGATGATACTGCTTACAAGTGTGGGGGGATACTAGCAGCACTGGTAAGGTCCCTAGCCAACTGGTTCCATGCCTCAGACTTACATTTTGAGCCCTGGTAACCTCCCTGCAACAGACGAGGTTCATAATTGCATATGAGGAGCCTGACAAAAAACGTGGACTCCTGCACACCCCATTTCTGCACCTGAAAGTGCTCACCCTCTCCCACACCACCTTGCACATCAGCAGATAAGCAGACTCCACAAATGGTGCAGAATTCTGGCCTGTTGGCCAGAATATAGGCTGTTTTGCCACCCTTGCATGTCATTTACCAACAATCAAAAAAACTCTGCAGTGCTTAGCACTCTGCAAACCAGGTAAGCAAAGCTGAGCATCATGAAAACTCACACAGTCATGGTTTTAGTGAAGCTTAGCAATGTGCAAACAATATTAGCCATTAAGCATGTTTAAGCAGTGCTTAGCACTACACAGCTCTCCCAGATGTAAATATATGATTTTTATTTAAAAGACATTTTACATTGCATTCAATAAATGATGTGTGTTAGGGAACACTACGTAATTTCAAAAGTTTGAAATACTGAATTTCAAACTTTCGAGACCGTATAGCTGAAACCCCAAACTACCAAAAGACCAGAAGCATGAATTTCAAAATCCCGACTATCGGGAGTTTGAAACTCGCACTTCTGGTGTTGTTGTATGGTGGAAAGGCAGGTAAGTATTTCTGTTTAATTGTGTTGGTTAGAGGTTTAGTGTGTAAGTGTGTGTTGTGAGTGTGATGTGCATGTGCAAGGGGTATGTAGGCATGTGGTGGTGTATTCCTGTGTTTGTCGGGGTAGTGTGACCTTGGAGATAAAATATTTAAGTAGAGGGGTGTGGGGGATGCAGGGGTGCTTGCCCCCTGCTTGTCTGTAGGTTAGGTTTGTGTGTTTGTGTTTTGGGGGACAGTGTGTGTATGTGTCTGCGTGTGGTGTATGTTGTGTGTAGTTTTCAGTAGTTTGAATTTCACGGTTTTGGTTTTTCGGTATTGTAGTGTTTTGGGTGTTTGGTCTCAGGATTTTGGGCGTCTGTAGAGTGAGTGTTCGGTATTTAATAGCGGTTCTGTGTGTTAGGAACTTGAAGCCAGGACCTACGAAGCTTTAGACTGTCACTCTACCCATTTAGCTACTTGGATAGTATATAAAGTATACCTTCACATACTCTACTAATCAATCGCGGTGTGCCATGCAAACAGGCTTAAACAGGCTTCCACATAAGCAGACCTACATCATTAATTACATCCAGTTTCTATATTTAGATGTCTGGCATGTGTCAACTGTCTACATGTAAGCACAGCTTGGTATTGTTGCACTCCACGCTGCACAAATGGACATTAAAAAAAAAAAAAAAAAAAAAAAAAACAGATATGATATATGAATCTGGTTTCTATTTTTATATGTCTGGCAGGTGTCAGCTGTCAATGTGTAAGCTTGGCATTGCTGTGCTCCATGCTGCATTAAAAATAAATAAATGCATAAATAATTTATAAATGAAAAACACAAACCACTAATACACAACACATTTCAACAGTAGCATGGAACATTACAAGGATCCTCTCCATGTACATAACATCTGCCCAGCCTTTACACTTCTGCCTACTTGGATTCAATATCCCTGTTACTATGGTCTCCCTTGGCAGCACACCATGATTAATATGCAGAGCACGCTGCTGAGGGGAAACCATGGCCATGTACATGGGTACATTCCATGTAGGCTCTACATGGAGCCTACACAGATTTTGGTAAATCCTGAGGATTGAGTAAAGCTGTCAACTCTCAG
Source organism: Protopterus annectens (assembly GCF_019279795.1). NCBI lineage: Eukaryota > Metazoa > Chordata > Ceratodontiformes > Protopteridae > Protopterus > Protopterus annectens. The sequence continues at coordinate 18,028,870 of NC_056727.1, read as the reverse complement.
CACTGCACAATGTGTTTTTTGAGGGCCAATTGGGGAACACAACAAATAATGTGTGGCAGATGAGATATGTGTTGAGATAGAATCATTGAATGACAATTAGCAACTATATACTTTATATAGGGATCTTTAGAATTGTGATATATTAGCTGCCTATGTCTACCCATATGTGTAGGGGTGAGGGAGAGGGATAGGAATGGAAATGTGTCAATTTAAGTAGCACTCTGGTAACACCCTATTTTGTTTCTGTTGTCTTTCCCTCTCTCTCAGTGCAGTATGAATATACATGAGAGTGGCATTGTGTAGCTTCCCCGGGAATATGAATTAAAAGTTTGTAAGTGATTTTAAAACTAACACTAGTTTCTTCCCTTGCAGTTTGTTTCTAAAATGATGAGCTGTAATGCGTGCTACTGTGGTGAGTTGCAATGAATGACTTTTAAGCATTTATTAAAAAAGTGAACACCCTGCTCAGGATTAGCCTTGTTAAGTTTTACTCCACCTCATTCCAGTTAGCCCCACCCATTCAACTGCCACATGAAGCCTCATCTTGCTTTAAAGTTAACAGCCACTTCTATACTACCCAGCTTTCACTGATTTTGCTTCATAGCTTTGCCCTGTTCCTCATAAAATGTTTGATTTTTCTGGTTAATTACTGAGGATTATAGTTGGCCAATAATGCTAAACATTATAATTTTATACTTCTACTGTTTCAGAAATAGATGCTGATGCAAAACCTGCCTTTTAATTAACTTTTTAAGGAAATTAGAGCTATATTTAAAAGCTGCCATGGATTTTAGACGTTATTTTCTTTGTCCCCCAGTTATTGTTGACTTTGTCCCTGGTTCCTGTGCAAGGAAGTTGAGATATATGGACACATCTGTAAATAAAATAAGAACTAGTGAAGTAATTTGTGAAATAAATTCTTAAAATATGAAAGACAAAAACTAGATGGCAACAAAATGAATGTTAGGAAACAAGCTATATGAGTTAAGAAGGCTGCTGTAAGCTGCAATGAAGAATGAAACTACGGATTCTATGGTAGTTAGGAAATGCTATTTCTTTATGAAATCAGGAAGGGGAATATATCACCAGTTTGGATGTTATTGCCATTGGGAGCAAACAATTGTGCATAATGGTGTCCATGTCTCTTTTAGTGGTTCTGCATAGCTCTTATAGACTGATAAGCTATGTCAGAAAGTTTTTTTATCTGGAATGAATGTTGTATATGTTTTGCATGTATACACCAACCATGTTTACAATGAAGTTTTGACCAGATGATATTTTTATGGTGGCGATATATCCGAAATGTCTCATAGTTTCACAGAGCCAGAGGTAAGGACTAGACAGTTAGGCTGTAGACCACTGTAAGCCTATTCAATAAACCATATTCAGAAGTTACCTTAATCCTTGAGGAGGTCAACAGAACCATTTGTTTTGAAAAGTAATAGGTATTCAAAAAGGGTCGGAACTTCTATGACTCAAAAGGCTAGATACACAGATCCCAATGGAGGAGTCTATAAAAGTCTATGCACAGAGACAGAACTGCCAGTCTGTCTTCATAACTAACATTTTGAGGCAACTGATTTTTTTAGTTATAACTCTGATTTCTCTCAAGTTGATTGATATGTTCAGACAAATGTATACCAATAGAAGGGATTATTTTCATTTAATGGTTCTAATGAGATATGGGTAAAGGAAAATTAAGACTTCTATGTGGAGGAGATGTCTTTGGAAATGAGACAGAATGCCTTCTGAACTACTGCAGAGACATAATGCTCAAAAGATGAGGAATTTTCAACACAGTACCTAGATCCCTAATAGCAGTGGATAATTGAAGAAATGTATAATGCATATGGTGTGGGAAAATGTTTTGTGTACCAAAATAAGCTGTACTTCATTTTGTTTCATTTAAATTGAGACAATTGTCCTTCCACCAATTGCTAATATGGTCTAATCTATGCTGCAATAATTGTGAGTCAGTGGAAGATGGTATATTAACATCTAATTTACAGTTTCTGCAAATTTAGATAATCATAGGCCAGAAGTGCTGGTTGGAAGTTCTAAAACATAGATGTGAAATAGAAGAGGGCCCACCAATGAGCCCTATGGGACACCACTAATATATTTTTTGCTTTTAGAAGTGGTATCTATGACTTTGCTCATCTGGGTTCTGTCAGACAAGAAATTAGTCATCTACTAATCAAAGTACGGATTTATATTTAGATATACAAGTTGGAAAATAATGTCTATATTGGGAATAATGTCAAAGGCCTAAGAAAAGTCCATATATTAAGTATATACTAGGTAACTACTATCCACTGCTTTGGTGATATTTTTGTTTAATTTAAAGAAGTTGAAGAGACATTATTTTCATTTGACAAAGCCTAATTTATGAATATCCATGGTTAAAAGATTTTCAATGTCCATGTTAATGATGCCTCAATAATATCTTCCATAACCTTGTATATGAAGCTGATGACACTAATGGGCCTATACTAACCGGGGTGGGTGGGCATGATTAGATCACCCTTGTATAATAACATTACAATGGCTGTTTTCCAGTCTTAAATAATGTAACTGGAGAAGACGCTTAGTTTAGAGGTTAAGTAGGAGTTCAGATAGGCTGTATTTGGTATTGATAACCAGGCCATATTTGGTAGTGATAACCAGACAATATGATATGTTATCAGGGACCATGGATGAGGGTTTTTTTTGGCTTCTGACAGGTCTTTGAGGACTTATCAATAGTTTCTTAACTTCCTAATACTGTTAATTTTTAGTGTTTTTTTATTAAGTTTAATTTAATATTGTGTTAGTATTCAGCTTTAAGCTCTTTACTAGTTTGCTAAAATGCGAAACTCTTAAGGTAGGTAGAATTATACCTCTCTTAAGTATTAAGTCTTTCTCTTGTTATATAGTTTAATTATTCAGGAATTTCACCATATGGGTTTGTTTTTAAATTTCTTCTTAAATTTGTTGCAGATAAGAGTATAATGCCGCGGTGGTATGGCGGTAGCATTGTTACCTAACAGCAAGAGGTTCTCCCGTTCAATTCTCGGCGTGGCTTGGGAGTGCCTTATGTGTGGAGTCTGCATGTCCTCCCCACAGTTGGGTAGCTTTCGAAAGACATGCATGCGTAAATGGGCGTGCCTTTGTTGAAGATTGGGCATCGAGCTGGCACCTCAGAGTTTTGTAAAAAAAAATCTACTGCCAATCATTAGCAGACCGGATTTCCACTGTGGCGACCCCTTACCAGGAAAAAGCTGAAAGAAAAACAACAACATTTGTTGCAGATAAGAACTGCCTTATCGGTCCAACTATTTATGTGGAAGGAGAAATTGGAAGCAGCAGATTTAGCAATGTGATCCATTAGAGAAGGATTATAGCAGATTTTTAGGTCATCAAGTGATGAAAGAAGCTTTGTTTCTGACACATCGCTAATCATAAAGGTATTTGCATGGGAAGTCCAACAATTTTTAAAGGAAGTGGTTGCTGATTTATTGTCTGATTTAAAAAGGGAAAATCTTCATTTGGAGGTGTGCAAAAATTGGCCATATTTGAGAGAACAAGATCAAGGGTATTGGGGCCCATAGGTGGATGGTTAACTATTGTATGAGGTAGTTAGCAATTTTAATATTAAGGAGGTGTTAGGGATGCCAGCGATTGGATAGCTAGTTTCTTGATTGATAGATGAAATCATCCAATAGAAAGGTGTTAAAGACACAATAGGTATTAAATCCAGTATTTACATGTGTATATGAATACATTCATGTTTGGGCACTCTTTTTGTTAAGGCTCCTAGCAGTGAGTAGTACCACCTTTGAGTAGTACCACCTTAATGCATTCCCAATTATAACTTACTAGGTTAGACAGGCTCTGTACGCACTACAGACATTACTGGAGTACTCCTTCCTCAAAGGTGTATTTCACAATGTATGACATCAACAGGATTGCCAAAGTAGGGCATTTGAAATGTACTGCGAGTGACTAGCCTAAAATGCATTGCTCTCTACACAGACAGTGACACACACACAAAACATCCACAACTGACATGTGTGGATATACAACCCCAAACAGAGGTCTATATCACACTACAGCATGAAGCTGTTACAGGATGTAGCACAGGGATTACTAGAGAACTCCTTCCCCAAAGGTGTATTAACAGAATGAATGATATCAGCAGGATTGCCAAAGTAGGGCATTTGAAATGTACTGCTAGTGACTAGCCTAAAATGTATTGCACCCTATACAGACAGTAACACACACACAAAACATCCTGAACTGCTATGGATGGGGATGAAACCCTACCACACTTCTAAAGCACACTACAGCAGTACGCAGTTACAGGATGCGCTACAGAGATTATTAGGCTACAATCTTCCCAGAGGTGTATTTCTAGGTGGGTGACATCAGCAGCTTTGCCAAAGTTAAGTATATGAATTGTAAGGAGTGTGAGTACCCTAAAAACCATTGCTCTCTACACAGACAGGCACACACTTGCCATGTCTGGGATTATAATACCTACCTAACTACTTTATCACACTACATAGTTACAGGACGTGCTACAGAGATCACTGGGTGAAGTGTATTTCTAGGTGGGTGACATCAGCAGCCTTGCCAAAGTTGAGTATATGAATTGTAAGGAGTGTGAGTACCCTAAAAAGCATTGCTCTCTCCACAGACAGGATCAGACAGACACAGACACACACAGTTGCTATGTCTGGGATTTGAACACCTACCTAATTACTTTATCGCACTACAGCACTATGCACTTACAGAACGTGCTATGGAGATTACTGGGCTACAACCTTCACAGAGGTGCATTTCTAGGTGGGTGACATCAGCAGCCTTGCCAAAGTTTAGTATATGAATTGTAAGGAGTGTGAGTACCCTAAAAAGCATTGCTCTCTACACAGTCAGACCGACATGCACACAAACGTACAGTTGCCAAGTATGGGGTTAGAACTCCTAACTAACAAATTTATTACACGCAGTTATAGGGTGTGCCACGGAGATTACTGGGCTATAACTCTCCCAAAGGTGTATTTCACATTGGATGACCTCAGTAGCCTTTATCATAGTAGGGCTACGGGGAGGGTGGTGTGTGCATGGGCCATAACCCATTCATCTAGAGGTTGACACGCCACATGCGGGCACACACGGGGTCTAATGTCACATGTATGTGTATACAGCTGCTAGATGACTACTTCCTTGTACAGTCATGTTGCACAGCTGGCACAATGCACCACATAGACTGTAATGCTGACAGATACTGGTGGCTAGTATCTGCAGTGAGTGACATCTGCACCTTATGTGTTTAGGGCCCTTTGGCTGTGTGCTGGGTGGAACAGGCATGGATGGCTCCTTGGCACAGGCTCCCACTTCCACACATCTATGTACATCTACCTTTGACTTTGTGTGTTGTCCTGACATATATGTCTGTATTCCTATCCACTGTGTGTGCTAGCCATGAGTGGTGGATACTGATGAGTGTCTGCACTAACAACTGCAACTGCCAGATATGTCTGGTCCACTGGTGTTTGCAGTCATGGCCTTCATGTGTTTAAGTGTGTGAGAATGCCCAGTATGACATTTCAGTATGTTGTTGGCTGACATTGCCTTTATTTCTCTGTGTGTGAGCATGCCCAGTATGGCCATCTGTGCTGAATGTGTGGATTGTGTCCAGGTAGTTTGTGCTGCAGTGCTAACCTTTGTGTTGTACACCGATGGGTAGCATGCTGTCTCTGCAGGGTATCCATCGATCATTTGGCTTTGACTGTTACTACATTTCTGCATAGCAGTGGGAGGCACACTTGATTGTTTCTACACTGGAGTGGGGGGGCACACCTGACTGTTATTACATTACTATGTAGGATGGGGGGCACACGTGACACTTGTACACATTTGCTATGCCTGTACTGGTATGTCAGGTACTCCATTTCATTCTGTATTGCTAACTATCATGCTGACTAGAGGCATACCAGTGTACTACAGATCATGGCTTTAGTTGCCCTACATATTATTGTCTGACTTCCTACCCTTCAGAACTAACATCTCACTGTCTGCCCTGCTGTGGTCTGTCTGGGGGGGAGGTTAACCATAGCCATCATTCTGGGATCATGGCACAGGTTCTGTTTGGGTTTGTCTACACCTGTCCTGCTGGCTGAGACTGTTGTTGGGTATGTGAGCCATCCTGACTGGCATGTGTGGGTCATATGGATACACATGTCAATCAGCACAGTTCCTGCAGTGGGTTTTGTCACCCTGTGTAGTACTGGCTACTATGGTGACTCCAGTATGTGCTACAGATGTCATGGTGCCACTATGGGTGTCTACTCTCTGCTGCCATAACATTCAGCCACCCAATTCCCTTGCATGCTTACATCCATACCATAGCTACAGGTAACAACACATTCTACTCCATTTGGCAATTGGTAGGTTGCTTGACTTACCTTGAGGGTGTGCCAGACTTGCGGATGGTGCTGGAGAGCTGCCTATGTTAGATGCACATAGTACACTCCCTATACATGGTTGACCACAGGTAGTGTCATGTTTGGCATCCTTATTACTGTATATGTGAGTCAGAGAGGGGTGTCATTCCCTGAGTCTCTACTGTGTCGGTGCATGTGCTATGCATTGCCTCTTTGCCAAGGCCAGGGTATACTGGGCACACCTCCTTCTGCCTACTGGGGCAGGCTCAGGTTGTTCCTCCTCTGGGTCACTCTGTGCCTGTACAGGCCTTGGCATTGTTGGGGGGCTGTGTGGCCCTGCCCCATGCTGTTCCTGCTGCAGCTGTTTCCGCAGGCTCATATTGTGTAGCATAGCACATACCATAACAATTTGGGTACATGTAGCTGGTGAATACTACAAGGCTCCACCGGATGTGTCCAGACACCAGAATCATGACCTGACCATCCCAAACACATATATGTCTGGCCTGTGTGTGTGCCTCATTATGGCGTTATTGTTCAGGTGTCTGTGCATTTCTGATGGGTGACATCAGCCATGGCTCCAGTGTGTACCCAGCATCCCCCACTAGGTGACCGTAGGGGATGTCCCCACTGGCAAATTTCTGATACAGTTGTGTAAGATGCCATATGTGGGAATCGTCATAGCTTCCAGGGCAGCCAGCACACACATTCATTATAATGTCCTGGTCATTACATAAGACCTGGCAGTTGATGGAAGGGATGCCCCTGTGGTTGATGTAGGCCCTACCATGCTCACCGGGTGGTGCTTTGATGCATATGTGCGTGCAGTCTATAGCACCCACTACCCCAGGGTATTCTGCTATTTTGTGGAAGAGACACATATTTCTGGTCAACACCTCACGGGTGTTGAGGAAATATACATGGTCACTGGCATGTGCTGACATGGCATCCAGGAGCTGGTGGAATACTCCAGATGCTGATGTCCGTGAGATCCCCATGATATCCCCAGTTGTGCTTTGGGAGGTACCTGTGGCTAGTATACCTAGGCTTACACATACCTTGGTATCCACTGGGATGTGTTCCCCACGGTCAGTTTGGTGTGTCAGGTGTGGCCGGCACAGCTCAACAATTTGCTGTAGGATGTCTCTGTCCACCCCATAGCGCTCCACTATCTCCAACTCATGTAGCCCCTGGTAGGTTACCCTGGGTCTGTACACTCTTCACCGTTTCCTCACTGTGGGTTGTTCGGCAGCATTCACATCCTCACTACCCACAACGTCTTGCACATGTTGTTCTATGTTGCCTGCTGCAGCCCTTCTCATTTTGTAGGTTTGTTTGTTAAAATTTCCCCGCTTGTATACACCGGTGGTGTACAGTGTGGGAAAAATCAGAGGGGGAAGGTGTTTGCTTAGTTTATAGTAGTGTTCTGGGCTGGGCTAGTCTGCTGCCTGTGTAATTGGCTGATTCTGATACATTTTACCTCCAGCTACGCTAGTTCTCCTTGAATACCTTCCTACTGCTGTTTTCCCTTCTCATTGCTTCCCTGTTTAAGCCTGTGTGCGCGCTGTGCAGAGTGCTCAAATGTGCACACTGCTGCTATTTCCAGGTTTAACTTCCTTTTTCTTGCTGTAAAACCCAGTGCACGGCATGCACACCCACTTATGCTTTGTAATGAGTGCTAGGCAGATTTAGTCACACCCCCTAGCTTAGCTGTGCTAAGCTAGGAGCAAACCCAAACCACAAGGCTCCAATCCACTTACAGTATGCTGACACACACCCCTATGAGATGTCACCTACCTCCTAGGCTTGCACAAAGCTATTCATACTCTTACACTGTTGGGACCTGACTCACATGCTGGGGAAAACTGGGATTCACTAACCTTCCCCTCATTTGCATAGGATTGCCTGCTAATGCATAGTTACATGTGTCACACTGAGTCTCCCCACTTAGCAACCACTACTCACTGGCCATGTTATCTTCTGCCTGCCATTGACTTGCATGGCAGAATAGTGATTTTAGTTAGAATGCTTATTTTAGGTTTATTTTGTTATTTTCCCCCGATCCCATTTGTGTGCCGCTGCCCTACGCTTAAACAGCCGAGATCGGCTAAAAAAAAATAAAGTTGATTTTTTTTTTATTTTTGGTATTATTTGCAATGCCAGTGGCCTTATACTTGGCTATTGGCATGCTTCCTCAATGATATTCAGCCTTTATTTGGAGCTGTCATAAATCCGTTTTGGATTTTTGCAGAAATGTACTTGGTTACTAACCGAGTAGATTTCTACAGATAGCACTAGTCTTGCACTGACTGTTGCAAGCTTCCTGGATTTCAAAATCACCTCATTTGCATGGATTTCACCTGCAAATGGGGTGATTTGCATTCCAGGGCTTAGTCCATGCAAGATTTGTGCAGGAGCGCTCGGGCACAACCCCGCAAGCTGTTCCTGGATTGCACAGTAGACATATTGCCTGCGTGGGCTCCTGCACCAATCTTGCACTCCATGCAAGTTTTTGAGAATCCGGGGTAATGTGTTGACATCAGATACCTTCTTTGTAGTAGACAGTGTTGCAACATGTAATGCATTTGTCTTTAGAACAGAAGGCTGTGGGCTCTATTTTCACACCAGCATAAAGTGGGGTGGGGTGCTGCACTTCTGAGTATCATCCTTCAAATGAGGTGTTACACCAAAGACTTAACTTCTTGACTTTGTGGTAGCTCAGGTCGATGTAAAAGATTCCACAGCACCTATTGAAAAGTGTAGTGGAAGGATAGCAATGGCCTTGCCAAATTTCCACTAGTGGTGTAGATATTACCTCAGATCTCTAATGAAAATAGGCCACTAGCTTAGTGGAACTAACACAGTCAACAAAGGACAAATTGTCTTTACATGAGCTTGTTTATGGCTATCTCAATCTTCTTACACAGATACCAGATGCCTATACCGTAAACTAACATCAGAGTGCGCACAGATGACTCATTGTTTACCATGAGATTGCTTTCTCTTGACTAGCCAGACAGAAATGCAGGGTTTAAACATCTTACAATACTTTTCCTCAATTAAAATGCAGCATCCACTTTTTAAAGTCATCATTATATTTTGTACACTAAATTCAGTTGGCTAATATGGGGTTGTTTAGTGTAAATCTTAAATAAAAGCAGCCCTAACAAGGATCTCCGAAGTAGTCTTCCTTAACTGTGGCATACGTATCAAAACCAGCTCATTAAGGTGTGCCGATTACCTCCCTTCATTTAATGTCCTGACATATAGTCATTCTGTATAGGTTATGTAGCAGTTTATTACGACCAACCGCATCAGAGTATGAATACTGTAACCGCCTGCACCACATAATCCATTGCCTCAGATGCATTTTCCCAAATTACATAAAATTAGTTACAGTGAATAACTTCTTTTCATACACATGCTTTCTCCAGTCCATGCATTCACCTGCACCCACATATTATTGACCTTTTATGATGATGAACTTCCACATATTATGCATAACTTCTTATATCTTCTTTAGAGAAGTCACTGTAAAATTGAATCATAAGATGTGGGGTTCCCATCATTCTGCTCCCTTGATTCAGCTGAAATTTTATCACATTTCCCATTCTACCCAATCCTATTATGACCAACACAGGCCTTGCACATACCTATATAGGTCCCTTCATAGGTTTGTCAGAATATTCTATATCTATATCTATGATATGAGAACAACTGTTTTGGTATATTGGCAAATTAGAAGGGCATTATTGCCAGTGCTTGAAATATTTGTATGGATGGATGTGTGTATGTATGCATCTATATGTATATGTATCTACAACTATATCAATATCATCTATATCTATTGTTATAGCTTTAACTATATTAATTGAAAGGTTCATTAAGTCTCTTGTTAACTGCTTTGAAGAAACAGTTATTTCTAAAGAACTGTTCCAGTATCTTATAGTAGAACATCCTGTTGTACCTACATTGAATGGTTTGCTGAAAATACATAAAGATCTTGTAACTCCAGCTTTTAGACCCATAGTAGCTGGAGATGGATGGCTAACCGGACTGGTGTCTTTATACGTAGAAAGACATTTAAGACCCATTTTAGACAAGTATGCTATTGTTTTGCATGATACAGAACATGATTTTTACTCTTTTCTTGAGAGTTATACTGAAACTGGTACAGAGATTATTGTAACTTTAGATGTTACATCTCTGTTTATGGTTATACCTAACCAAATAGGTCTTTCCTATGTAAAAAAATTTCTTAAAGAAGAAGGCTGTCTCACTGATGAAAAATAGAGTTTATTTGCTACCTTATAGATACTAGAATATAATGTTTTTCTGTTTGAGAAGCAATATTACTTGCAGACCTGTGTCGTAGCTATGGGTACATCCTGTGCCAAGAGCTATGCCAATATGGTCATGGCATATTGGGAAAATGTAAACATCTTAAATGTTGAACAATTTAATGTGCATGTAAAATTCTTTCGGCATTTTGTTGATGACTTATATATTTTTTGGAAAGGAGACCTTGAAAGCTTAAATAATTTTCTAAGTGCTATAAATTCAAGTCCACCCTTCCTTAAGTTTATTATGAAACATGCTTGCACTTATATAGATTTCCTTGATGTTACCCTGTATAGGGGAATAGATGGAAAGCTGCACACTAAGAGATATATAAAACCATGTTATACACATAGTTATCTTGAACGTAATAGTATGCATCCACCACATATTTTTGAAAATGTGGTAAGAGGTCAACTTTTAAGAGTTTCTAGGCTCCATGACCAGGAACAAGAATTTGAAACAACTATGTGTTCCACTAGTATGGAATTTGTTGAACATGGTTATAAACCTTTTAAAGTTAGTAAAGCATCTGAAAGGGTCAAGTTAGACAAAGTAGTGGACGCCCATTTTTTTCACGTAAAGAAAACATAAGAAAGACTGCCCATAATAATAGTTATACCAATGTAGCTTATTGTATGACTTTTAGCACTGACAGCATAGATATAAAAAATATTATTACAAAAAAGTGGCACATTTTATCTTTTGACCCTATTCTATGTGAGTTTGCTAGTGCAGCCCCAAATTTTGTTTATAAAAATAAAAAATCATTGAAAAGACAGCTTTGTTTCCCTAACACAGGTAAAGTACAGCAACCTAGTATTAGAACAACTAGTTTTGGTACCTCTATTTGTGGTAAATATACTTTTTGTAAATACATTGATGTATCCAATACATTTATACAACCCGACAATGGTAATCACTATGTTGTTAAAGCTAATTGTGACACTAAAAACCTAGTTTATTTAGCCCAGTATGTGACTTGTTCAAAATTTTATATAGGAAAAACTAATAAGTGATTTAAGGAATGAATTAGAGACCATCGTTATTGTGCCAATAAAGGCCCATAGTTATAGTGCCTTAGCTAAACATATACTAGAGAAAGGCACTAACCATTGGTTCAAGTTTATGGCAGTAGAAGTAATTTATGAACGTTTTAGGTTGGGCGATATAGCTAATGTCACAGAAGGGAAAGAATTAAGATGGATTCTTAAACTATCAGCACATAGAGGTGCAGGCTTGAATGAATCAGTACATCTTAAGCCAGTCCTGAAAGAAAGAAAGCTTTTTAAATAATTATACTACTATGTGTGTTTTTATGGCAATAGCCTTTTATGGTTTCTGTCTTAAAAGAAAGCTGTGCCTTTACATTTTTATGGCTATTGTACTTGAATGTTTTTTATTGGTAAATATTTAACTGATGCATTTTAAATATTTGACATGCTGCTGATTTTATGTATGGTCTGAAGAAGTAATTTTACCGTGAAAGTGCTCACTTGTGTTCGAATAAAAGTCTATTTGAATTTTACGCTGCTCTTTGCCATTTGCTTTTTATTGGTTTGCTGTGGTGCTGTGTTCTACATTTTTGTTCCTACTGCTTGGTCTGTGGTTGAGCACAGCTTTACAGTTAGCAGGACTTGTTTTACCATATATATATATATATATATATATATATATATATATATATATATATATATATCTATAAGATGATGTTAGAAATAGCTGACATGTACTATGGTGATCATACTGTATTTTATATTGGAAAATGTTGTGTCATCATTTTTAAAACACGAAGCACTATTGCTGTTGCCTTCCCTATTTGTGTGGAGTTAAGCGATGAACAAACGGAGGCCTCTGCATAATTTGAAAAAAAATATATTTTTCTATTGGTTTGCCTTCTGCCATGTTAACATGTTAAGTGGAGAGGCATGGCAGTCAGTACTTTAAACACTGCTAAGTGTAAGAAAAACACCTGTTGCCTAGCTTTCTCTGTGGCCACAGGTATAGCACCATCCAATTTATATTTTGAGTAGAAATGAGACAGAGTTCAATCCAGCTCAATCTAAATTTTGTACTATTTTTTTAGAATGGCATTATATAATTAAATGTGATATTTTTTTTGAAAATCTTAAAGGCAATGACTGCAGTGAAGTAGTGCATAACAACAAACATCAGGCAGTCAACAGTACACATATGGATTTCCAGTGTTATACATTCATCAGTACAAATAAATGTTATAGTGCATTTGTAATTTGAGTGCCTTTACTCTGCTTTAAATATGTGTACCTTTAGTGCATCAAGTTAAGCAGCATTGTGCAGAAGCAACCAAACTATGTCATAGAACATGAAGAGCCATTCACAGTCACTCAACATTGGTGCTCAATGCCAAACTCCGTGTAAATGCAGAGGACAAAAAGTGAAGGCCTTTATTATTTATCATTTATGTGTGTGGTGTGTGATTCTATTTTTGGACAAGATTAAAGGTGTGAAAATGAGGTAGATAGGAAAGTGGTAAAATGGGGGGGGGGCAAATAGGATGAAAAACAAACTGGAAGCAATATAGGAATGTGCAGGAGCAAATTAGGAAAGAACAATAACTATCCACTTCTTCAGCAGTATAAAATGACCATGGGTAGTATATTGGATGATTTTGGTCTGTCACCTCAACAAAGATGGGTGACAACAACATTATCATGTTGTATAGCCAACTGGACCAAATTAAGCATGTCGAGAAGAACATGTGCAATGTGGAGAGCTATGTATGGGTTGATATATATTTTTTTGGGGCCGATGACCATTTTTTAATTCAGTAAGAGACGAATGTTGGATAAGGGACATAGGTATGTCAGGGTCAGGTACGTTGGGTAGGTGAGGAAGCAGTTGCAGACAAACATGACAAATACAACAGAGAAGGTATGGTGAGGGACACAAATGGGGGACACCATGATTGGGGATAGGGAGGGAACATCAGAGGCCCATGCCCATCAAGCATGGGGAAAGTCAGAATCTAGTCCTCACCCTATGAACTGTCATTACTCTCCCCATCTTCAGCTTCCTGTTGGAGTGCTTGATGTTTTTGTTTTCTCAGCATTATGCCTGGCAGCTCATAGCAGATGACAAAATCACCACCTCCACCAATACTCCTGGAGGGTACCATTCCATTAGATGCTCAGGTAATGCTACCTGATGTTGAGGGCCTGAGTAGTGCAGTGGCTGCACAGACATTGTCCAAGATATGCTGAGCACTGGTGCAGCAGCTGTTGGATTGGTGGCAGGCTGAGCCACACTGGTTGTCCTATTTCCCTGTGCTGGACATCATTTTGTCAGTTGTCAGAAAATTATGACATCAGAACGGTATGATCACACATTAAAAAAAAGAGATAAGGAGTGAAGGAATGAGAAAAAAAGAGATAATTAGAACCATCATATGTCATACAATAAATTACTAAAATGAAAATATATTTTTTACTTTATACTTTTTTAAAAATCTAAAATAGGACTGAGAATTGTTACAAATCTTTAAAATATGCATATGTTGCACATATGCTTTTAAAAATAACGCATATTAAGTTATCAACATGGCATTTGTGCCAGTTTTGTTGAAATTATTATTTAATATTTTTGTATGCATTTTCTATTTGGGGGATTTGAACACAACATCTGAATAAACCACTACAATTGTCTTCTACAATTACTTGAAGCATGCTAAGATATGCATACTGATTTTGCTAGTAATGTATGGAAGAGCAATACCTGTAACAAAACAATTGTTAATTTTTGCTTTATACATATTCCTTGCTTCTGTCAGTTTGCCTAAGCATTCAGCACGGGCCTCCCCATTCACTGAAATCTCCTAGGCAGTTTTAAAATAAAGAGGAGATAAAAAGAGAAGAGCATTATGCATACCAGTCTTGGCTATCTCCAGCTTTGTATATAATTTAAAGTGTTTTTATCTGCATGCTTACACAACTGAGAGATGTCATGAGTCCTACACTCATACTGCCACTAATTGAGTTGTTCCTGCTTGTGCATTTTCAGGCCATTATAATGTTGTCTGCATTACTCCCCAGTGTGTGGGATGCCAGTTGCACTGGACACAGCTTTAGCTAGACTGTTGTAAGCCTCTGATTTTTATTGAAACCCAGTATAGTCTCCTTGCAGCACAGCCTATGGCTGTGGCACTTTATGAACAGTGCAATGAAAATTCTGGACTTCTGACCCCTAAATTGTGCACTTTCTTTCCCAACTCCTGCCATGTTGGTACAGTTCATCCAACAGCAGTTTAAATGTTTTCCTATCAATTCATAATATCACATTTTACAGCTAGTGAGCAAACCTGCACAACCATGACAACCACATCTGAGTGATGTTAAGTAGACAGCAACATTGTCAAGCAGAGAGGAATGCAGTTTATAACATAGGAAGGGTAATGTGACAGTTGGAATTAATTTATGGCTTGTATGCTGCTCATACTTGCTAGATTACTTAACTTTTCAGATATGTATGGGGGTATAAATTTATGACTAGACACATTTTTGTGTGTGGCTTTACACGCTGCTAAAAGTAATTTGTACACTGTGGGATTCAAACTTATGTAAAATACAGAAGGCATATCCTTCCACATTGGTGTTTTTTTCCTCCTTGCCACAGAAGAAGTGTTTATCAGATATGTTCATCAATTATATAGACACATTAAAGAGTTAGTGGTTAACCATGTATGTGTGTGACTTGACAGGATCCTGGTTTATGCATTTTCATGTGTGATACAGAAGTAATGTGTGACAGTATAGTGGAAATGCATGTGATGAAAGTGGTTATATAGTTGAAGCAAAGGCATAATGGGTGCCAGTAATAAACAAACATCATAAGACAAGAGTAAGAGTTAAGAATAGATAAACTGAAAAGAATCCACATTTTAACTATAAGCTGATATCAGGAATAAATTGAGAAATGATAGTGATAAATGAACAATACCTAAAGAAGTGCAGGATGTTTTATATAGAAGACTAAAAGATGGCAAAAACTAGGATGTAAAGTCCAGAGTGGCATATCAAAGAATAGGATGGAAAAACATTATATGGGCAACATTACAGGCATGATTGTCAGTGTTAATGAAAGAGTGCTTTTAGTAGTGGAGCACAGATGGCGCTATGGTTGTATAGTTCATATAATAGCTAGTACTGTAATAATAAGAAAATGTGAAGATTATGTACATTGAGCATATTAAAAAAAGAATAAGGTAGGTGGGTGAATATTTAATTAAGGAGAATGGAAAAACTGGATGTATCCATCAAGACAGGTGTTGGCATTTAGGGGGTCTTCAGCAAGTATCAAGTTGGGTCCCCAGGACACATCCAGTCTGTATCACTCAATCACTGTCATCAATACTAAGCAATCTTTTAGCTCATGTTGGAAATATTTAGGTGTAGTATTCACAGACTGAATTATACCTACAATTCTCTTACATTATGACAGGTTTATATATGACACTAAGTTATCCCATACCATAGAAGGACATTTATAGTGACTAACATTTGGTTGTAATCATGTTACATTACAACAACCCTATATACAGCTGGAATTAAGTGAAATGATGACCTTGCCAAAGTTCCTTTGTGTCCCCCAATGACTACTGTTGCCCCCTTACATATATCCCCCAGTGCTCCTGTATTCCCCCATCCTGGCTTCCCCACACCACTTTTTCTTTCTTTTTTCACATTTTGTCTTGCTCATCAACATTTTTCCTGAAGCCATGTTTTCCTAGATGCTCTAAAGTACAATTTAGAGTTGGTTTCAAACAACCTTGTCCTCCAATGAATGTTTGAAAAAAAATCATGACTGAGAAAAGAAATTCAGTGTGTTACTGTTCAACTGTACTTTTTCCTGCATGCTTTCAACAAATCGTAAATGGCCAAACTGCACAGGAATAACTGTGGAAGAAAGATTGTGTTAAGACATTAACATTATATAATCAGTGTTGATAATTTGGTTGCTAGCTTATTACTACTTCTTCAGGTACAAAGTATGACAAATACATATTCAGATATACCAACTCTATGGTAGAGTGAAATGAAGTGCTGTATACATCACAGATAACCAAGTCTTGATTAATAGACTAGGCAGTGAAGGAGCTAATATGAGAGAATATTAATGAGGCATATGCCTGTAGACCTCTCTGTCAGTGTCATGATTTTGGTGCATGCTGAGGTGTACCCAATACTTAAGGACTATAGGGAAATAATCAAGTGTTTCAAGGTTCAGTACTTGGACCTCTCCTTTTCAGTAATGGCTTCTTCTTTCTCCACACCAGTAATTAAGATCAAGTGTTTCAAGGTTCAGTACTTGGACCTCTCCTTTTAGTAATGGCTTCTTCTTTCTCCACACCAGTAATTAAGATCAAGTGTTTCAAGGTTCAGTACTTGGACCTCTCCTTTTCAGTAATGGCTTCTTCTTTCTCCACACCAGTAATTAAGATCAAGTGTTTCAAGGTTCAGTACTTGGACCTCTCCTTTTCAGTAATGGCTTCTTCTTTCTCCACACCAGTAATTAAGACTTTGGTTGCCTAAGTTTGCAGGTGACTGTACACTGGGCTTTAATAACAAATCTCTCTCTGACACTCATTCACAAGAGCAGGAACTAACCCTTGTAAGCACATGGTGTACATAAACAAGTTTAAAATGAAAAGCAAAAAGTGTAGTGTACAGTCTTGTTACATTTTGTAAACATCTCTCCCACTCAGTGTACTTTATAGCCTATAACACATTCAAAATTAAAATTTAATAAGATATCTTATAACCTGGGCTGATAATTCCCTCTCCTTTGACTAGTAATAATAAGTATTAGTCAGAAAAATTGTTCTGTTTAGCACAACAAAGATCTAAAAAAGATTTCATCCAGTTCAAAACAAGTTACCATTCCTCTTTATGAAGCCATGGTTATTGAGTACAATGCCTAATGCAGGATGTGCTTTTCTAAAGATATTAAAAAAAGAAAGACCCTGTTGTGCTAACCAGGAATATTGTTGACCAGAATAAAGCCCCTGATCTACTAGGAAAGGCATGAAGCAGTGAACTTTTCCTTTTACTTGATTTCTTAAAGTCACATGCTGGCTAATGTATGCCATGAATTACATGCCATTACGGAGGCTATCCTTCTTAAACTCCTGTATCTTTGCAAGTGAAATTGCTCCACTAATATCAGTTGAAGGGGATTATATCTTCAGCAGTTAATAAATATTAAGCACTAGAGAGACAAATGTATTAGTTGACACTTACCCACCACTGGAAGAGACTTCCTCAGCTGCAAATTAAACAAAGTCACATCTCACCATTGTTAAAAGTAAGCCCACATGACAGGATAGGTACCCATAAATTTACCCTTCTTGAAAAGGTGGGGTATGGTATGATGGTGGGTACTGGCATGGCTACCTTGCATTTCCAAAGATCATATAAGATGGTATGAAATATCTGTGTTCCATGTCACAATGGAAGTGAGCCATATCCTATTTCAATATACCCATTGCATCTCTATAGCAGCTGATCAACATCCAATGGGAAGATAGGGATCCACCAAGCAAAATTCACATCCTAGTGTATCATGTCAGTCCCTTGCTAATCTGCTCCTCTTCCTCACTGTGGGGCATTCCAATAGTATAAATAATGAGAAGACCATGCTAGGCTGGACAGACAGTGCTGATTTGGTGATGGCACATATCTGTGGCTTGCAGCAGTCCCATTTGTTGGCTGAGAACAGAATGGAAAAGTGGCTGAGCAGTGGAACTTAAGACAGAGTTGGCTGTCCTATTCATATTCCATCAATCCAATCCACTGGCAAAAATGCATTCAGATGGTCTGCAGATTATCCTGCAAATGAATCCACTTGGTCAGTACCTGTAAAATCACACATCTCACCTACTAAATACATGGTCCGATATCTCAACATGTATTAAAGTCTGAATCCCTTAATAGATCTGTTTGCACCTATAGCATAAGGAGATGTTTCTTCATGTTTTGTCCATGCTTCAGTCACTTACACATAAGCATGATATCTGGGTATTATCCTCATGCTTACACATAAGTATGAAAGACAGAAATTTAATGCATCATGCTGTTTGTCTGGTGATGGGAGTATCAGTGGAGCCTCATGTGAAGACTTTGGTGAATTTTTGCTGCAGCATTGTTGCTTCAGTTCTGCGGAGTAGTAATGACTTCTTGTAGTCATGTGAGCACGTTGAGTGTGTTTTGGGATTCTGTGTATTCTGCAGAGTTCTTGCAGTTTATAGGATCAGTACATAAAATACCTGCCTGCTTCAAGATACGCTTGCATATGGTTATTTCCATTCAACCTAATACATCAGAACAATATAGTGAGTCTACATGTTTAATGTCATGTATGCCATTTTGAGAACAGAGGTTCTTGTTATGGCTGTTTTGCATTTTTTTTTATTTCTTATTAATTAATGTATTGATTTATTTATTTCCAGCATGTGAATACTTACTCGGTTTCTCTGCACAGGAGTTTAGTGTAATTGTGAATAATAAAACAACATATTGATAAGATATTGCTGCTTAGATCTGCTGTCACTTCACTACAAAGGCAATGTGGCATTTCACGAACAATAAACTAACCAGTTACAAAGCAAGCAACAGACCCCAGGATTTAATAAAATCTGTGTAGGCACCATGTAGGCACTGTGTAGGTTCCCCCTCGGCAGCATGCCATGCATATTAATGATGGTGCATTGTCAAGGGAGAGCAGAGGAGCATAGTTATTGAATCAGTGCAAGGAGAGGTGCAGTGCTAACTGTAGCTACAGATGAGTATGAGACTCCCTGCAATGTCTTTTGCTATGTTCTTATTTTTTTCCTTTTGTTTTAATTTTTAAAAAAAAAACATGTTTGCATGGCACAGTGTGGAGTGCAGGAATGCCAATCTGTGCTCACATATAACATAGCAAACATCTAAAAATAGAAACCAGATGTAATTAATTATTTACTTAAAGGTGTGTCTAAATGTGTCTAAGCATGATTGTGTGGTGCGGTGAGGTGCTCAGCACTTCTTATAGGTAGCTCAGTGGTATATGTGAAGGTACAACAAATTTCTTAATATCCTATAGCTAAAGTGGTAGAGTTACGGCTTCATGTGCAGTAGGTCCAGGGTTTGAATACATGGAAGGGAAAATATGTATTTAATTTTGATATACATACTATGCATTTGTTAAATAACAGATGACCTCACTGCAGTCTGCCAAGCTATGCTCAGCTATGCTGAGACCTGCTAAGCACTGCATAAACATGGTAATGGCTGCAAATGTTTGTGCCTTGCTCAGCTCTACTTGGCTGGTTTGCGTGCTGCTAAGCTCCACAAGGAGTATTGTTCTCCGGGTTTTTGCAATTCTTAGCTCAGCTGAGTTGATTTGCATGGTGCTAAGTGACATAGAGCTTTTTTGAATGTTGCCCAATGACGTGTAAGGCAGGAAAACAGCCTATATTAAGCCCAATAGGTGGGAATACAGCAGAAACTATTGGAGGTTTTTTCTCTGACGTTTACTATGGCTGGTGTTGGTGAAGGTGTGTGCTTTTGGTTGCAGCATTGGGGCATTCTGGAATCCAGTCATGGTTGGACTCCTAGTTAAAAAAACATAATGATTGGCTGTGGCAGGGAAGTTTCCAGGGCTCAGAGTGTAAGGCAGAGGCCTGGGGCCGGCTGGCTAGAGAACTCGCCAGTGTTACTGGTATCCCCTGCACAGGTGAGCAGTGTCGTCACCACCATGATGAACTGAAATGATGAAAGAGGGGGCTCTTGGACACCTGGGTCCAAGAAGCTTGAGCAGGGAATGCCTCACAAGTATGTAAGTAATTTTACCTCTGTTGTGACAGTATGTAATCTGAATGTCTGCAAAACTGGTATGCATAATGGTATGCTTCTCTCCCAACAGCTGCAGCTGAGAGGGCTCGTAATGTCACAGAGTCACACTCTGAGTGCTTGGCTAGGTTACGCTGGGAGTGTGGTGAGTATAGATGCATTATGATAAATGTAGTGAAATAAGCAAGAAACAGTAAAGTATTGATTGCATTAAAGTCTGTAGTGGCATAAACGTGGAATTGCAGCCGTATTGCAAGAAATGAATAAGGCCAACTGTAATTGTAATAAAAACATGAAGCAATACCAGTAATACATTTAAAGTATATACAATAAAGTCTGTAGTGTAATAAATATGGAATTAGAGCTGTATTGCAATGAATGAATAATGCCAACTGTTGTGCAATAAAACATGAAACAATACCAATAACACCAAGGAAAATGGTGTACATCAGGATTGTCTTGTTGTAACCATTGCAGTAGAGCTGTATGCATTCAGGCTGTAAGGTAAGGTGCTGAAGTCAAATATAGCACTGTCATAGCTGTAGAATGCAAATCCAATGGATGCAAATTGTATTGGTTAACTCATATAGCACTGTTCAAGGCTGTCTCTAGGCCAGTATTGCTCACATAATGTTCTGTCATCCACAGACATCCGGTAATAATGGTAACCCACTCCATGAGCTGATATTGTTTGTTGACTTCACAGATATTTCATACATTGTTTATACTGATATATAGCTTACTTACTATCTGCATTATGCTTGTATTTTAAGCATGTGTCTTCTACTGTCACTGCAGTCTAGTATAAGACTTTAGTAGTACTACCAGGTCATATTTCTGTTCCAGGTGAGCTCTAGGCAAATATCAGTCAGTTAATAATCAGTGACTCAGTAGCTCGGTTTGTTAAATGCTCTGTATATAGTACCTTTGTGCCACACACAGACCAGGGTTCAAATACAGTAGCAGTCATATAATGCTTACCAATTCTCTCTCCAAAGGAACTACAGGTAAATGGGTATGGTAGCCCATATTATGTGCAGATAATTGTGTGTTTAGATGTCATAGACTGTTAAAATCATTAGCAGGAATGTGTTCATCAGCAATGTTCAGTCAGATATAAAATGTGTAATTCCAGTATGGCTGTATGCCTGGAGTGTCTGTTAAAAATTGCTTCAGTCAATTAACACATCCTATGCCAAAGTCCCCTGCAATCACTGCTATTGGGTTGTAGTCCCATGCCTACCAAGCAAGGCATGACAGCTGTTTAATGTCTGTATTGTACACATACATGTCTCTTAAGTGTCACAATTTCATGCTATATAATTAGTAGTGTGTAATCTGTCTGTCACAGGATTACCATGGAAATGATTACCTAGATTGCAAAGTATCACCAAGTCAGCTCACCGAACACCTTGACAGTTGTATAGGTCCACCAGATGTGCACGTGTTCTGTGTAGTTGTGTACCTGCAGCTGTTGCTGCTTGGCCCATAGTGCCCCATGCAAATAGATTGAGAAGTATGTACATGCTACATCAGCTATAGGAGACTTGTAATCACAGTATACAGATACAAAATACAGAACGTAGAATAGATAGTAGTATGTCGTCAAAGAAATAACCAGAAATGTTACTAATGGACTGTTTCTCTCTCTCTCTCTCTCTCTCTCTCCATCTCTAATCTTCAATTATTTCTTATTGTTATTCATTGGTTATGGTTTACTATTAACATATATTGTTACAATAACTATATTTTGTGCCATGTTTTATTTGTTTTGTTTTATAATGGTTGCATATTAACATATCTTGTTACATTATCTATTTTGTTGGTGTCATGCTGTAACTATTACTGGCATGGTGTTAACATACCAACTTTTCTGTTATGTATTGTTGTATTTCACATAATATGCATTGATATGTAATTAGGCTATTCCCAATGTTCTGCCATGCTGTTATTACTAGCAATGATTTGTTCACAACTAACTTACACTTATTGCTGTACATCCATTACTACAGTGCATAAGGGTAGGCCAGCTCCGGGTGATCCACCTACCTTGCTTCAATTGGCCATGGCACCCAGGTTCTAGCACATCTGGGCCCCAGACTGGTGGTGTCCACTCAGCTGCCCCTGCAACACCTGTGGCATTGGGTGAGACCACCTCCGGGCATGGACTCCAGCATCCCCTGGAAGCAGTGAATGTGGGACATTGTCACCCAGGCTGAACTGCTGGTCATGGTGCGCAGGATTGTTCATCAGAGCTATGAACACCACCTGCACCAGATTGAGGGCATGCTGGCCAATCAGGTTGGGCAGCCTTGCATTGGCACCCAGCCTTCAGCACAGCCACCCTCTGGGCAGTGAAGGAGCAGTGTCGACTGTCCCATGGGTGGGGACGTAAGTCACGTTGCTGCCATCTGGAGACGTGCAACTTGGATTCCACAACACCCTCCCATTCCAAGGTGTTCACCTACCTCATGTGTCAAACACTGCCACTGTCTGCTGTCTTGTCTGTCTGCAAATGCATACTCTCCTACCCAACTTACCTCCCCACATCTACCTATGTCCCTTCCCCAACATTCCACTCTCACCTTAATAAAAAAAATAAATAAATGGGCACCTGTCCCACCCATACATAGCTCTCTATTTCACACACATGTCCACTGGACACAAGTAATTTGGTCCAATTGGCTTGACAACACAGTTATATTGACCTGAGCCCTTTCTCTGGGGTTTGAGAGTTCAAATTCATCTACAAAATTTGTCAAAGTGCACAGCTGTTACTGTACAAAAATGGGTAGTTATGGTTCTTTCCTACACCTTTCCTGCAGATCTCTAGCCACCTTTCACTATGTTTCCCCCCCCTGCTTGTCCCCATTGCACCCCTTTCCTATCTCCCCTCTTTTCATTTCCTTACATTTTTTTTTGCTTTGAGCTGCACAGTGTGCTGTGTCATGCAGCTTCACTTAGCTCAGCTAAATAGAGCTCTAATGAGTATGTGTTTATAACTGTGTAAGATACATGTACAAAATAAACACATCTGCCTGGTTTCAAACCCAAGCCCATCACACCTGCAGCACACTGCATTAACTCACCATGCCACACCGATTTTAATTAAACAGGTGTTTGTATCAAAACATAGTGATTGCCACTTACAGTCATTAGGACTGACAGTGGAGCTGTGCCCTGCACTGCACCATGCAAACTGGAATTAAAAATTAATGAGAAAAAAATGGGAGTGTTCCTTGGACTCTAGTGCAATAATACACCACTAGACAGCCAAATATATAAAATTGATGTAAGTAAGGCCTGTGATAGCAGGTAAATGTGCCCATGTATCTTCAACAAGTAGAAAGACACCTGCTAAGGCAAAAATGGCAAAGAACATGTTCAACTTCGACCCTAGTGCAGAAATACAGCCATTGAAAGCCATGCACATACTGATGGATACAGATAATAGCCTGTATGTCTGCACATATACCTTGCAAATACACCTAGTATAGCACTGACTCAGTAGCTCAGTCTGTCAAATGCCTTGCATGCAGTGCATTTTGCCACACACAGTCCCTGGTTCAGATCCAGTCTTATGTTGCAATGCAATTACATCATTGAGAAGACAGCAATTGATGACTGAGTCATGCACTCTTTATCCACACAGGTTACTGCTAATTAATGAACTACTATGCAGTTTTGCAAGTCAAAGTACTGCAGGTGGGGACACACTGCACATATCCATATAGCATAAGTATATTTCGCCTACTACTCTGTTATTGGCATTGTTGCATAACAGATGTACCTTAATCACATGCCTCAATTGTACTATAAAGGATACCCTTACCCTGGCTATGATGTAATGACCGGGCTGCCATAGCTGCCACAGTTACATGTACACCTTGTTGTCTAAAGTGTTTGCAACCCCCCCCTCCCATCTGTTCTAGTTTGCAGCAGCAGCTAGAGTCTGTAGCACACACACCTGCATGTAAAGGTAGCTACTACACACCTACCATACCTCCCAAGCCCCTAGCACAAGGGATTCAGACAAAGCCATACCTAAATGGGGGGGGGGGGGCAAGGGTCCAAAGATTGGGACATGTTTTACAGTTTACTCCTACATTGACAGCAAGTTGATACAATAACATTTATTGCAGTAGCATGCATATTCAGAGGGATATGAAGTCTGACACTCAAATGTGTGTCTTCCATTACTGACCTCAACTCACAATGTTTGCCAGTGAATTGCCAGATGACCACAATGTCATGGGAGACTGACCACACGTATGAGGCAGAACTATGGACATACTGCATAAATCTCTACAGTTAACAGTTATAGTACCTACCTTTATATGATACTGTAGTCTCCTAACTTCAGTAATGTCCATCTTAACAGCTAAGAAAGGGACCCAGGTCTACATGAAGGACTTATATATTGCACTGTGGTGGCATGTCATTGGCTAATGATTGTGCATTTCAGCTGTTTTGGCTGCAATTATGATATCAGAGCTACAGATTGGTGCAGAAGCAATTACCTGCTAATGAGCCGTACTTTAAAATAGCAAACAGCTGGTTATGGGGAGCATGTCTATATGGACTTACCTCACACAGAGACTGTATTTTCAAAAGATCTCTGGAGGCAAAGTTCAACAAAGGAGTACTGCACATAACCAGGTATGTAACTGATTTCTCCATGTAACAGGATGCAGATGGGAGGATGGAGTTATGGGAAACAGGAATCACACCAGTAAGCCTGTCTTAGATCTATGGTAATGACATGTCATTGATACCCAGCTGTCCTACACCTACAGGTATGCCTCTCAAATGTCCCTGATTTCCACTCACATCTTAGCCCTGTCCCCCCTTATTACTTCCTACAATGGTTGACTGCTCTAGGGAAGCTAGTGAATTACACATAAAATATAGTGACAATAATTAAGGGTGTATACTCCTGTAACATCAGATGGTGTACACTAATTCACCTCCTCTCATTCTGTCATTCTCTCACAGAAATAGTTTGAACATTTTAAAAGTGTCCCTGATTGCCCCTGATGTACTCTGGCTAAGTCCATGATCCCTTTTACGTTTTTTCCTGTCTGGTTGAGAGCTATGCTTAACTATAGCTGTCAACCTGTTACAGCAAGATATCTGAACAAAGCCGTAATTAATGAAGGGACAAAAGCCCTAAATTAGGGACACTGTAACTATTGCTCGTACAAAGTAAGAATGTGAATAAAATAACAAATATTACAGTATCATAACTGTGTTCTGCAGGGTATGACATCTTAAACTCAGATGTCTGTATTTTCTGACATGAGCTCTCAATGATTGGCCAGTCTTTTGATAGAAATCCACAATGTTGTATGAAAATTACCAAAAGTATGAAGCAAATATCTTGACATTCTGCAAACATCTGTATAGTTTAGAGGTATGATGACTACAGTGAACAATTACTACAGCAGGTTTGCATTGTTTTTGTCATTGTGGTACACTTTTATTGCTGGACTGTCCCCATTTAGTGGTTGTAATAGCACACTGCTATTTGTCTGTCAGTGGCTGTATGAAATAGTGGGTGTTTGCTTGTAGGGGACACACCACAGTAGACTGCAGTGCTGGGTCTTGAAACATACAGCAGAATCTGTCATGGCACACAGGGACATACCCCAGTATTGCTACTATCTTGGTGGTATCCACACATGCAGTGTGCTTCCAGACCATTGGGTATGACATTTCAGGGAACAGTGAATCGGTACATAGTGGACATCCCTGTATCTGGTCCTGTAATGTGTTTGCCTTTTGTTGTCTTTCAGGAACCATGCACCACAGAAGATATGCCCCCTTTTCCGATGTGGAGAATGATATAATAGTGGATGGACTGATATA
This sequence comes from Protopterus annectens, assembly GCF_019279795.1. Classification (NCBI taxonomy): domain Eukaryota; kingdom Metazoa; phylum Chordata; order Ceratodontiformes; family Protopteridae; genus Protopterus; species Protopterus annectens. The sequence continues at coordinate 18,002,373 of NC_056727.1, read as the reverse complement.
GCACCATTAGATGTTCTTGTCCAGGTTGAAGCATAATTGTGAACAGTGGGGAGCATTGTGGGCAGACCTGATGCAGGATGTTAATCAGATTAGTCAACAGGACAGGACCTATGAACAGGTCTGACACTGGGCCACAGACATGCTGAATGCTGCATGACGAATGGCAGCTGATGTCAGGGATCATGCTGCCACCGGTGGAGGGCCTGTGATGGAACAACCAATCTTGGCCACAGAAGAATTCCTGGTGAATCTAACGCATGACAGCTCCTAGGCATCCATCACACAATACATCATGGAGGTGGGTGCCATAGTGTCCACAACAGAGGAGTGTCCAGGTAAGCATAATGTGTTCACCAGTGTGATAATGTCTCATTCATTGTGGCAGGCTGTACATAACCTGTACATGGGTGTCAGTCTATCTTCATTGGGTGGGGTGATGGGGTTTATGCTTAGTTGTGCACACATACTCAGAATGTCGACAATACAGACAGTATCACAGTAGCTACTGTAAATGTGGATATATGCACATATTACCTTGTAGTGCTGCAACATTTGTTGGTACTGACAATACCTTTCCCTTACCTTTTCATAGGTCTGTCGGGTGTGGCCCAAGTCCATGTTCCTGTACCTGGTAAGTGTGATACTACTTTTTATGGATCATATATACCCTATGAATGTTAAGGGCTGCCATATTGCTCTATATACACATGTGGTGTTTAGCCAGAGTAGAATATTTGTATGTTTTATTCTGGAGCAGTTCACTATGGTTCATAGACTGCGTAATCACAGGTGTGTATTTGAACGACCATCAACATGTTTGCACTTATAGTTATAAGTGGCTACACAGCCTGGTATGCATGAGGCAATTACTCCCAGATGCCTGTTAAAACACAAAAGGGAGATGGTTCATACCTGATGCAGAGACACTAGTGCTGGTATGTCATTCTTAAGATAGGTGTACTGGGTATTATGTGTAGTTCTATCACATATAGTGTCATATTGCATACCTTACAGGCAGATTGTACTGTCAAGTTTAACTGGATGTGTCTGAAGTGTATGTTATAAGGGTTTGATGTGAGGATGTCTGTTGAGCATGGGAGTGGAGATGAGAAGATGTGAGACTGGTAATGCAGCTGTAGATGCTCATTTGTAGGAGTCTGTGTGGTTTACCATACATAACATTGCACATAGTAATGTACTACATTTGTTTTGGTTTTCACAGGTGACCAGGGGGGTTGGATTCTGTCCCCCTCACAACACAATGTCAGTGTCTCATCAGACTCCGATGATGATGGTGGTCACAGTGAGGCACAGGTGGGGTTGTCTGGGGATGATTCTGTCCCAGAGGTTTACATCCCTCTTCTGCCGCCATTGTCACCGCACACAGTCAGTATGCTCACACATACCCAGTCCCCAGAGGCCACAAATATTGAACAATCAGAGGATGGCAACAGAGTGTAGACACTGTACATAGCCAGAGAGCTGGCAAGGACCCACACAAGTGTATTGACAGGGGTGCTCATAGGATGACTGCTGTCCATTCACCACTTGTTGCAGGTGTGACATCATGGGTCACTTGGCATATGTTTTGGGCCATAATGGTGGCACAGACACGTTCTGAATGCAACACCAGATGAATGCTTAGGGTTATGGATGCAGCACAGTCTGACATCCTTGACTGCCTCCACCACATTGGGGAAATGCTGGATTTGTTCCCTGATACAGTAGACAGAAGGTGGGCTAACACAGTGTCTGTCTTAGACTGCACATTGTCTGTGCTGGAACATCTGGTTGGAGTTGGGTGTCAGACATGTGGACGTAGGTCAGCAACACCATCTGCTGAGTGTCCACATGGCCATGCACAGTCACACTTCCATAGCAGCAGTACCTTCAGTTCTACAGAGGGAAGTGTGCGGTCCACACCACAATGTGGCAGGCCATGGGCATATGGTCCTTGGCAGTCCTGTGGGGGATAAAGCCCCAGCAGACAGCAGTTAGCATCAGGTACTAGCACCACATCTGATTTTGTGCATGGTGCTGCCAGTGTTACTCCTGGCACAGCTAGTTCCCGTGTTCATGGCTGGAGACAGTGAACTGTCCACTCAACAATGTACAGTCCACAGCTGTCCAACATACACACGTGTAGGGCTAGCACTGGGCTTAACTGTGTACACTCACACACTTAATCACCACTGTCACATGCTGGTCACCAACAGACACACATGGCACCTCTCTGTGGCCCATGTAACTTGCACCCCTTCCAGACTCGCACATATGCTGTCAACACTTTGGCACAGGTTAGGCCTCTGGCACCCCCACACCACACCCTGTGCATGTGATGGTACCTGTGCCACATCCCTGCCATCTGTGCCATCGATGCAGGGAAATGCTACTATGTATCTGATGCTCAGGATGTCTATATTATTTTTATTATATATATATATATATATATATATATATATATATATATATATATATATATATATATATATAAATATTGATATCATTCATATACATATATATATATATATATATATATATATATATATATATATATATATAAAATGTGTGTGTGTGTGTATATATATATATATATATATATATATATATATATATATATATATATATATATATATATATATATATATGTGTGTGTGTATATATGTATATGTATATATAAATATATATATATATATATATATATATATATATATATATATATATATATATATATATATATATATCTCAAACCACAAAAACTCCAATACTAAAAAATAAACTTGTGTGGTCTAGTCCTCATACACTTGTGGTGCTCCGGTATAATATTGTATAATGCAGTCACTGAATTCTACTAACTACTGACACATTTAAGTGATGGCTTTTACACCCTGCAGCTATTCTGTTCTTTTGCAGCTATTCTGTTCTTTTGCAGCCTGCTGTTGTACTAGTCAACTTCTAGGTTCATCAGAGCATGTGTAATGTCTGTCAGTAGCTTTGGTCCTTTATCTCCCCATTCTCTCTGACTTTATCCAGCTTTCTTGCAGTAACAGATTGAGGGCTATGACAGTCTGTGTGAGAATACCACCACATGAGTACCTCACATGCAAAAGGTGTGGATGCTGCGAGATTCAAACAATCAACACCATCACTTAATGCTAACATCACTAGCCCAGTGAGCCACACCAGCCACCAGACAGAGAGGTGTCATTCCTCACACAATCAACAGCATACAGACATACATTGTCACCCCTGTATCACAAGAGACATGCAACATGTGGCCAGTCTTTATGTCACAGCCCTGGAATTGGCTGGTCTGCTGATATATCATTGCAGACATACTGTTGCAGACATACTGTTACAGCAGTTGTATGGGAACACTGATGTGTTGGGGTGGGGAAGAACAGCACATGATCTGCTAGCATAGACAGTAGTGCAAATATCATGTGACCCCACGGTTTAACATCTCTCGACTGCTGTAGTGAATATTCTGACCACAAAACCTAGTGAGTATTATGGAACACATACTATTGGACTATGTATCTTTAGTCCTATGTGGATGTTACATCTCTCCAAATACCCCACTATATTTCCTTGCATACATGCAGCAGGTCCATACATACAGTAGCATATTATAGTACTCCTTATAAGTGGTGTGTAGGTGAGTGACATACCTTGTGAATGCAGCAATGGACAGAACTGTAATTCAGGGCTGACTCTGTCTGATGCATACAGTGCACAGCCAATACATGGTTAGGTACAGGTTGTGTTGGTTGTCTGGCACCATTTTTACTATATGTATGTATGTGAGTAGGAGTAAGGTATCGGTCCCTAGAGCCCTAGATTGTCAGAGCATGTGCTATGCGTTGTTTCTTGGACAAGGCCAGGGCATACTGGGCATGCCTATGTCTGCCTACAGGGACATCCTCAGGGATTTCCTCCTCCGAGTCCCCCTGTGGGTGTGGCTGTGGGGACCTAGGCACTGGTGGGAAGCTGTGTATCCCTTCCCTTTGCTGATCCTGCTGTAGCTGTTTCCCCAGGATCATATTGTGTGGCATGGCACACACTGGGAACATCTGTGACCATCTGGCTGGAGAGTACTGTAGAGCTCCACCAGATATATCAAGGCACCGGAACCTTGATTTCAGCAGCCCAAACACAAACTCAGTGATGTTCCTAGTTTGTGTGTGTGCCTCATTATTGTGTTCTTCTATGGGTATGTGTGCATTTCTGAATGGGTGTCATTATCCACGATTCCAGTACTAGCCAGCATCCTCCAGTAAATGGCCATGTGGGATGTCCAACCTAGTAAACATCTGATGCAGCTGTGATGCATGCCAGATATAAGAGTATTGATAACTGCCAGGGCTGCCAACACACACATTCATGATAACGCCCTGGCATTGCACTTGACCTGGCAGTTGATGAGTGATACCTTTTGCAGTTGACATAGATTCTACTTTCCTCACTGGGTGGTGCCTTGATGTGTACATGAGTGCAGTCTATGGCACCCAGTACCTCAGGGTAGTGTGTTACATGGTAGAAGTGTTGCATACTCTGGCTCTTCCATCAGGGGTGTGGGGAAAACAAATGTGCTCACTGGCATGTGGTAGCATATCATCCAGGAACTGCTGGGACTACCCTGGATGATGATGCCTGTGAGATCCCATCATGTCCCCAGTTGGTGGTCTTTATAAAGTACCTGTAGCTAGTATCCTAAGAGCTACACACACCTTTGTTTCCACTGGGATGGGTTCCCCTCTGTTGGCTCTGGGTGTGAGTCGAGGGCAGCAGAGTTCTGTGGTTTCTTGTAGCATGTCCCTTTCCAACCTATAGCGCTGTGCAATCTCCAGCTCATGTAACCCCTGGAAGGTTCACCTGGGCCTGAACACTCGTCTCCTTCTCAGGCTAGGCCTAGTGTCAGGCACAGCAGCATTGACCTTGCCATCTAGTACAGAAAGATGTAGCAAACCTGCAGCAGCCCCTAGCATTCCTTCAGTTAAAAATCCCAAGTCTGTACTCCACTGGTGCAGAGTATGGGGGTGAAATTAGATTGTAGGGTGTATGCAACCTTTATAGTGCTCTGCTGTAGATGCAGCCTGTGTGATTGGCTACCTGGGATGCATTCCACCTTCCAAGTACATCATTATGGACTGTTAATGGCCCTAGTTTAATTGAAACAGGGGTCATCCGTAATAAATATACCACTGGCTTTCTCAACCATTTTTTTTTTTTTTTGGTAAAAAAACAAAATGTAAGTCAACCGTCATGGTACTAGCCAGAAAAAGAACCACTGAAATAAAATAAAACCTTTTATTAAAACAAAAGGTTAGCGCTTTTGTGAGGTTGCCGCTTCATCAGACCATACATAACAGAAATGAACATTTCATTTAATACAATTACTAACAAATCATCAGTCTACATCAATTAAAGCAATTATGAACAACCAATCAAAGTCGCAACATCCTAATCAGGGCGAGTTGAAGTGAAATCCTATTGTTAAGACCAGGTAACCTATGGGCTTGTAAGGAAATAATCCATTTTAACTCGCACATTTCAATGTAAGTGTTAAAGTCTCCCCTTCTGACACTAGGTCTAAGTAACTGTAACACCCTAAACCTAAAAACATTAGGCCCTGGATGGGACATAGCATGATTAGCTAATGCATTGGTTGATATATTTCTATGAATATGCCCCAAATGTTCAAGTATATGCTCCCTTAACTGTCTAGTTGTCTTGCCAACATAAAAGCCAGAGCAGGAGCTGGAGGTAGCCAAGTATACCAGATTGTTGCTCCTGCAAGTGGCTATAAATCTAGGGGAAAAAATACATCATTTAACTGGATGAACGAAACAAACATCAGAGGAAATGGAAGAACAAGCCTTGCAATTATGACATGGAGATGTTCCTTTTTTACAGGTGGTCTGTACTTCAATACTTCTAGGCCCATAGCACAAAAGCCTCTTAATGGACATACTGTTCTTAAAAACAAAATAAGGATGTGCCCCAACTATCTGCCCAATATTGCAGCCAGCTAGCAAAATAGGCCTGTTCTTCCTTATAACATTACAATATTGCTGAATATTGCTGGAATATGTAAAGAACAAACCATAACCATCCTTCATGCCTCTGGGATGTTTAGTCTGATGGATAGTGGATGTAGAGGAAAAATAGGGGGCAGCTATATCCTTTCTCCTGCTAATGGTTGTCATATGTGTACTGGCTAGAGAATGATGGTTATAGCCTCTACGTAAAAAAACAGTTAACATATCAAGAGCACTCTCAACAAGTCATCATTAGTAGATAATCTTGAAGCCCTCATAGATTGACCTTTTGAGTATATTAGAAAAATATGGGGGGGGGGGCGCATGATCTGTGCAAAACCCCATTCCTCCAGCAGGGTCTCCTGTATATTTTAATTTCCAATGACCCAAGACCATTTTTAAAAAAATGTGACATCTAAAAAATCAATAGATATTAATGAATGACAACCCCTACATCTTAAAAAGCCAGACATACTTTCAAGATAATTCACAAAATCAAAAAGCTCACTAACACTGGCTACCCACAGGAGAAAGACATCATCCACAAATAATGTCCAATATTTAATAAATTTACCAAACTGGTTGTTAGCATGGGCACTTTCATTTTGCCATTTCCCTAACATTAAGTTGGCATAACTGTTAGTGCAAGGCGTGCCCATGGCTACCCCCAACCTTTGCAAATAATGCTGCCTTTCAAACAAGAAGATGTTGTTGTCCAATATTAAATCCAATAAAGTACACAAAACATTGACCATATTATGCGAATACGCACTATATGCATCAAAAACAATCTAATAGCATCCACACCAGCTTGGTTGTGGGTGACAGCAAATAATGTTCGAATGTCTAATGTCACCAAAAGATAATCTGAGACATCAAACTCAGATACTGCTGCAAACAACATAGAAAGAAAATGAGTTTCTCTAAAGCACTGAGGAACATTGGGCAGTAAAGGTTTGAGCTTACACTTTTCAAACACTGAAAGGGGCTCTGTAACCCATCCATGTCCTGAAACAATAGGATGCAATGGTGGGTCACAAGTGCTTTTATGAATTTTAGGCAGTCCATGCATTATCAGTGTCAATGGATGCTCAACCATAAGAAGGTTATAAACACTCAAATTGATGAGACCACACATCAGCAAATCATACAGATCATTTTGTACAGTTCTTAAACATTTATCCACATCCTTGGGGCCAACTTTCATATAAACATTCAAATAATTCAACATAGCATTTATACTAGCTAAATAATCAGTCCTATTTAAAATAATCACAGCCCCTCCCTTATCCGCAGGTCTTATGATAATGGTGGGTTCAGAGTGTAATTCATATAAGGCTTGTTTTTCAACTTGCGTTAAATTATGAAAGCAATGTTCAGAGGAATGAATCAAACATTTCACTCTCACATAATTTGACAAAAGTTTCCAACGAGGAGATTAAAGGAGGATTAAAAATACTAGGTTTACAAATATTACAGTCAGAAGAGGACAAGTTCTGTTTACCAAAAATAGACTGCAGCATAACTGTCCTGGCAAATAGTCTTAGGTTAATAACAAGATCACTGTACTTTGATTTAGTTGCAGGAACAAATGTCAAACCTTTGTTGAGCACATTCGTATGTGCAGTTGCTAAAATAAAGTCAGAAAGGTTATATACTAACTCTTCACAATTTTGAACATGTGCAGCTTGCTTCTCATCGTGGAGCGATCCACCATGGAAGCCTTTCTCTTCCAGCTGTCCCTTTGTAGCAAGCACCCTCTTCTGCTCGAGGAGTCCAACCTGGTAGGTAGTGGTAGGGCAATAAAAGGATTCAGAGAATAAGCATTGGAACCATTAATGTTACTTGAATCCTTTACTTCATGTTCCCAATTTGTTTAAATCTTCCTGTGTACAAGCATAGGATGTAGCCGATATCAAAGTAGCTGCAGTAAGCAATTAGAAGAGATTAAGTCAGAGCTTACTCCTGACTGTGCTCTAGCACTAAGTGGAGGAGGCATGTCTACCACACCACAAGATTGATTTTCAGGTCATTCAACAGCATCCAAATTTAAAGCTGCAGCCAGTATAGATGTAAGAGCAGTAGTAGTGTTAAATGGGTGTCTACCTTAAATGGAGCAGAATTAGTGGGCATAGGGGAGATCAGCCACTGGAGGTTGCATCAGAACTCATTTTCTGTCACCTGAATCACTGACCTTACTTCTTGGCCATACAAAGACATGCCCTTTAGAAAAATCAGCAAAGTCTCTTTGCAGCTTTCTTTGTTTTTGTTGCCGTAACCTGGACTCATAAGCTAGAATTTCAACACATAAATTATCCATTTTGAGCATATATTCATCGCCAACAAATCTAGTTTTGAGATCAGATATCAGGCATTCAACCTCTCCTCATAAAGACATCTCTAGGGGCAGAAAATGCTCAATCAAAAGTCTTAAGTAATTGAAACTTAACTCAAGATTAAGCTGTTGCCAGTGTGTAAGTAAATCAGGTTCACTGGCAGCTTGGGTCAGCATTTTCAACACCCGTAAGCCCCTGGGAATAACGTTATGCTCAATAAATGGTTTGAAGTGAAATCTTTGCCATTTGTATCTCTTAAGCTTATACATGGGTTTTTCAAGTTGTTTAAAATGCTCCTAAAAAGCACACATACCATCTGAGTCCTTAATGTCAGTCATCTCTTGTCCAGAGAACACAAGACCCAGTAGTGGATTAGGGTGGTTCCATGCTAACTTAGCATATCTATGCTAACTTAGCATATCTATCCATAGTATGGCCAAGCAAATGATCAGTTGAAGATGTTAAGGCACCAGAGGCTCCCAGGATCACATCACAGGATTCAGCCATGTGCAGAAGTTTGCTCAACAAAAACAGGCAAAGAGTAAAAACTCAAGCAAGCCAACTGACAAAGGTGACCCAGAAATCAAATATGAAATAGTAAAAAAAAAACAAAATGTGAGTCAACCACCATGGTACAAGCCAAAAAAACCCCCCTGCACTCTGGTCCGGGATTTTGTGTGCTGCAGACATTGGCTGCTGCTCCTTATTCTGCTGTACAGCACTTCCCTGAAATTGCCTAAGGCACTCTCCGGCTGTGTGCTGCACTTAATATGTGACTGGGGTACATAATGCAACACTACACACAGGGTGACAATCTGCATACCTCTCACTTTACATGTTTTTGCAGAATGTCCAGCATTTCGTCCCTTATTTGTGGTCTGTTCCACATACACTTGTGGTGGTCAGGTATAATATTGTATAATGCAGTCACTGAATTGTGATAACTACTGACACATTTAAGTGACAGCCTTCACATCCTGCAGCTATTCTGTTCTGTTGCAGCTTGATGTTATACTAGTCACTTTCTAGGTTCATCAGAGCATGTGTAATGTCTGTCAGTAGTTTTGGCCCTTTATCCCCCAATTCTCTCTGACTTTATCCAGCTTTCTTGCAGTAACAGATTGAGGGCTATGACAGTCTGTGGGAATACCACCATATGAGTACCTCACATGCAAAAGGTGTGGATGCTGTGAGATTCAAACAATCAACACCATCACTTATGCTAACGTCACTAGCCCAGTGAGCCACACCAGCCGCCAGACAGAGAAGTGTCCTTCCTCACACAATCAACAGCATACAGACATACATTGTCACCCCTGCGTCACATGAGACATACAACATGTGGCCAGGCTCTATGTCATAGCCATGGAATTGGCTTGTCTGCTGATATATCATTGCAGACATACTGTTACAGCAGTTATATGGGAACACTGATGTATTGGGGGTGGGGGAAGAACAGCACATGATCTGCTGGCATAGACAGTAGTGCAAATATCATGTGAGCCCACTGTTTGGCATCTCCCTTGACTGCTGTAGAGAATATTATGACCATGAGGCCTAGTGAATATTACAAAACACATAATATTGGACTGTATATCTGTAGTCTCATGTAGATGTTACATCTCTCCAAATACCCCACTATATTCCCTTGCATACATGCAGCAGGTCCATACATACAGTAGCATATTACAGTACTCCTTTTAAGTGGTGCGTAGGTGAGTGACTTACTTGCCTTGTGATAGCAACAGTTGACAGAACTTTAATTCAGGGCTGACTCTGATGTACACAGTACACAGCTAATACATGGTTAGTTACAGGTTGTGTGGGTTGCCTGGCATCATTTTTACTATAAGTATATGAGTCGGAGTAAGGTGTCAGTCCCTGGGGCCCTAGGTTGTCAGTGTATGTGCTATGTGTTGTGTGGGTTGCCTGGCATCATTTTTACTATAAGTATGTGAATCAGAGTAAGGTGTCAGTCCCTGGGGCCCTAGGTTGTCAGTGCATGTGCTATGTGTTGTCTCTTGGACAAGGCCAGGGCAAACTGGGTACACCTACGTCTGCCTACAGGGACATCCTCATGGGTTTCCTCCTCCGAGTCCCCTGTGGGTGTGGCTTTGGGGACCTAGGCCCTAGTGGGAGGCTGTGTATCCCTTCCCTTTGCTGATCCTGCTGCAGCTGTTTCCATAGGATCATATTGTGTAGCATGGCACATACCATGAACATCTGTGCACATCTGGCTGGAGAGTGCTGCAGAGCTCCACCAGATATATCAATCCACCGAAACTGTGACTGCAGCAGCCCAAACACACACACTGTGATGTTCCTAGTTTGTACATGTGCCTCATTATGGCTTTCTTCCATGGGTGTGTGTGCATTTCTGATGGGTGTCATCATCCAAGGTTCCAGTGCCTAGCCAGCATCCCCCAGTAAATGGGCATGTGGGATATCATCCCTAGCAAACATCTGATACAGCTGTGATGCAGGCCAGATATGGTAGTCATGACAACTGTCAGGGCTGCCAGCACACACATTTGTGATAATGCCCTGGGCATTGCACATGATCTGGCAGTTGATGGAGTTATACCTCTTGCGGTTGACGTAGATCCTACCCTCCTCAACGGGTTGTGCCTTGATGTGTACATGAGTGCAGTCTATGGCACCCAGTACCTCAGGATAGTGTGCTACATGGTAGAAGTGTTGCATACTGCTGGCCCTTCCCTCAGGGGTGTGGGGAAAATAAATGTTCTCACTGGCATGTGGTAGCATAGCATCCAGGAACTGGTGGAGTACCCTGGATGCTGATGCCTGTGAGATGCCATCATGTCCCCAGTTGGTCTTTGGAAACTGCCTGTAGATAGTATCCTAAGAACTACACATACCTTTGTTTCCACTGGAATGGGTTCCACAGTTTGCTGTGAGGGAAAGATTAGTTTGCTTTTTATTTGTTGTGTTTTGCATTACTTTATTGCATTTTTCTATTTTGCATACTGTGATTTGTTTTCTTTACACTCTGTTTTACTTGTAATCTGCTTTTAACTGCATACTAAAACTTGAAAAAAGACCACAGCTCTGTCTCTTGTGAGTCAGACAGAAATTAGAAGAGGTCAATTAAGGAGTCGCACATAAATTACAACAGGTCAGCCAAGGTTAATAATGTGTGAACTGAGGGAGTAGAGCTATGAAATCAACCTTCTATTTAAGGGGTAAAATAAAACATTTCAGAGCTTTACTGGAAAGGCTCACCCAGATTTTGCTACAGTTTGCTGTGAGGGAAAGGTTAGTTTGCTTTTTATTTGTTGTTAGTTTGCTTTTTATTTGTTGTGTTTTGTATTACTTTATTGCCTTTTTCTATTTTGTATACTGTGATTTGTTTTCTTTACACTGTGTTTTACTTGTATTCTGCTTTTAACTGCATACTAAAACTTGAAAAGAGACCACAGCTCTGTCTCTTGTGACTCGGGCAGAAATTAGAAGAGGCCAATTAAAGAGTCACACGTAAGTTACAACAGGTCAGCTAAGGTTAATCATCTGTGAACTGAGGGGGTGGAGCTAGAAACGAAACCTTCTATTTAAGGGGTAAAATAAAACATTTCTGAGCTTTACTGGGAAGGCTCACCCAGATTCTTCTAAAGTTTGCTGTAAAAGAAAGGTTAGTTTGCTTTTTATTTGTTGTTTGTATTATTTTATTGCCTTTTTCTATTTTGTGTGCTGTGATTTGTTTTCTTTACACTGTGTTTTACTTGTATTCTGCTTTTAACTGCATACTAAAACTTGAAAAGAGACCACAGCTCTGTCTCTTGTGACTCGGGCAGAAATTAGAAGAGGCCAATTAAAGAGTCACACATAAGTTACAACAGGTCAGCTAAGATTAATCATCTGTGAATTGACGGTGTGGAGCTAGTAACTAAACTTTCTATTTAAGGGATAAAATAAAACATTTCAGAGCTTTACTGGAAAGGCTCATTCAGATTCTGCTACAGTTTGCTTTGAGGGACAGGTTTGTTTGCCTTTTATTTGTTGTGTTTTGTATTGCTTTACTGCCTTTTTATGTTTTGTGTATGTGATTTGTTTTCTTTACACTGTGTTTTACTTCTATTCTGCTTTTAACTATTACTGCTGTGTACCTGAACCTAGTTGGCCTCTGAAACCTAGGGTATTGTCCCAAGTATCTGTACGTGCTTAAAACCTAAAAAGCTCACTTTAAGGGAAGGTCGCCTCACCAGGTGCGAATGCACAGATAAGGCTACAGCACATCCCCACCATCTCCATAGACTCGACCAAGGTATTGTCCCAAGTATCTGTACGTGCTTAAAACCTAAAAAGCTCACTTTAAGGGAAGGTCGCCTCACCAGGTGCGAATGCACAGATAAGGCTACAGCACATCCCCACCATCTCCATAGACTCGACCAAGGTATTGTCCCAAGTATCTGTACGTGCTTAAAACCTAAAAAGCTCACTTTAAGGGAAGGTCGCCTCACCAGGTGCGAATGCACAGATAAGGCTACAGCACATCCCCACCATCTCCATAGACTCGACCAAGGTATTGTCCCAAGTATCTGTACGTGCTTAAAACCTAAAAAACTCACTTTAAGGGAAGGTCGCCTCACCAGGTGCGAATGCACAGATAAGGCTACAGCACATCCCCACCATCTCCATAGACTCGACCAAGATATTGTCCCAAGTATCTGTACGTGCTTAAAACCTAAAAAGCTCACTTTAAGGGAAGGTCGCCTCACCAGGTGCGAATGCACAGATAAGGCTACAGCACATCCCCACCATCTCCATAGACTCGACCAAGGTTAATACTACCTACATTCAAGATATATAACACCCTTAAGTGTTCTCAGACAAAGCCATAAACTGGGTTCAAACACACAGCAGTCAACCCCATAGCTGTTAAAAATTTTCCCTTAGCCTAATAAAAATTAAAGTTATAGCAGTGAGAAGGTTGGTGCCTAAAAATTAAATCTAAAGCATTACAAGGCTGTAGATTACAAGGCTGTAGATTTTGCCTGTAAAGGACTATATAAAGCAGAATAAGGCTGTATAGCCTGTTGAATTTCCCAAAAAAAAAAAAAATAAATGTTTTAAAGAATAAAGTGCTATCTACCTTCGTTGGGTGTGTAGCCGCACGTAACTCCCTCCCCAAGAACCACGAACAAGGTTACTTATACCCCTGCAGTTTTTCCGCCTTTTTAATTACTGCTGTGTACCTGAACCTAGTTGGCCTCTGAAACCTAGGGTATGTAATGCTGTTGTTGACTTTAAGAATGTATTCTTTGTAGATATCTAGCAGTGTTTTCTATCAGAGATCCTGTTTGTGCAAATAACTAATGGCGACTATAATCTTGTTGGTCTAATTGACTTAATCGCATACATTGTATTGAGACTACTCCCTGCAGTAGTAGAAGCCATATTAGTGGATTTCTCCTTGTAATTTAGCAGCATTTGTTATAGAGAGTTCTAGTTTGTGCATATTACTTATAGCGACTACTATCTTGCTGGTCAATTTTGACTTAACCATAGCCATTGCATTTGCGACTACTTCCTACAAAAGTAGAAGCAATATTAGTGTGCATTTACTGTATTAAGTTTGCTGTTCTACCGTTAGATTAAAAGGTTTCCACGCAATTGGAAAGCACCTGAAAATGCTTATCGCATGTGGGCTTCCATGAGCATGCAGCGTGTCCTAAGAACGCTGATTCAAATGTTAAGAGCTTAATTCCAATGACATGCAAACACATTTGTCTAAACATAATTAAGCAATGTTTCTTATAAACTGAGTATGTTCTCTTATAAATACGACTGCATATTTAATCTGGCATAATTATACTAAGGCATGCCTGTGCACTGATATACAACTTAAAGCTGACCGTGGGACGTTGCTTTAAAAAGATTTAATTACAATTTGTATAAGCAAGTTTCAATATATGTAGCGTATGTACTGTGATTAGAGCTAACTGAGGAGTCTTATTTTATAAAATATACTAACTTTAATGCTGCTTCACCACTCAATCTGAAAGTAATTTGTAATCACGCTCTGTTTAACTGCAACATTAATTCAACTGTTTCAAATGAGTAACTAGCTCTTCTAAACAATCTGAATCACTACATTGTATCTCCACTTAGGTATTGTCCCAAGTATCTGTACGTGCTTAAAACCTAAAAGCTCACTTTAAGGGAAGGTCGCCTCACCAGGTGCGAATGCACAGATAAGGCTACAGCACATCCCCACCATCTCCATAGACTCGACCAAGGTTAATACTACCTACATTCAAGATATATAACACCCTTAAGTGTTCTCAGACAAAGCCATAAACTGGGTTCAAACACACAGCAGTCAACCCCATAGCTGTTAAAAATTTTCCCTTAGCCTAATAAACATTAAAGTTATAGCAGTTAGAAGGTTGGTGCCTAAAAATTAAATCTAAAGCATTACAAGGCTGTAGATTACAAGGCTGTAGATTTTGCCTGTAAAGGACTATATAAAGCAGAATAAGGCTGTATAGCCTGTTGAATTTCCCAAAAAAAAAAAAAATAAAATAAATGTTTTAAAGAATAAAGTGCTATCTACCTTCGTTGGGTGTGTAGCCCCGCTACGTAACTCCCCCTCCCCCAAGAACCACGAACAAGGTTACTTATACCCCTGCAGTTTTTCCGCCTTTTTTAATTACTGCTGTGTACCTGAACCTAGTTGGCCTCTGAAACCTAGGGTATGTAATGCTGTTGTTGACTTTAAGAATGTATTCTTTGTAGATATCTAGCAGTGTTTTCTATCAGAGATCCTGTTTGTGCAAATAACTAATGGCGACTATAATCTTGTTGGTCTAATTGACTTAATCGCATACATTGTATTGAGACTACTCCCTGCAGTAGTAGAAGCCATATTAGTGGATTTCTCCTTGTAATTTAGCAGCATTTGTTATAGAGAGTTCTAGTTTGTGCATATTACTTATAGCGACTACTATCTTGCTGGTCAATTTTGACTTAACCATAGCCATTGCATTTCTGACTAATTCCTTCAAAAGTAGAAGCAATATTAGTGTGCATTTACTGTATTAAGTTTGCTGTTCTACCGTTAGATTAAAAGGTTTCCACGCAATTGGAAAGCACCTGAAAATGCTTATCGCATGTGGGCTTCCATGAGCATGCAGCGTGTCCTAAGAACGCTGATTCAAATGTTAAGAGCTTAATTCCAATGCGACATGCAAACACATTTGTCTAAACATAATTAAGCAATGTTTCTTATAAACTGAGTATGTTCTCTTATAAATACGACTGCATATTTAATCTGGCATAATTATACTAAGGCATGCCTGTGCACTGATATACAACTTAAAGCTGACCGTGGGGCGTTGCTTTAAAATAAGATTTAATTACAATTTGTATAAGCAAGTTTCAATATATGTAGCGTATGTACTGTGATTAGAGCTAACTGAGGAGTCTTATTTTATAAAATATACTAACTTTAATGCTGCTTCACCACTCAATCTGAAAGTAATTTGTAATCACGCTCTGTTTAACTGCAACATTAATTCAACTGTTTCAAATGAGTAACTAGCTCTTCTAAACAATCTGAATCACTACATTGTATCTCCACTTAGGTATTGTCCCAAGTATCTGTACGTGCTTAAAACCTAAAAGCTCACTTTAAGGGAAGGTCGCCTCACCAGGTGCGAATGCACAGATAAGGCTACAGCACATCCCCACCATCTCCATAGACTCGACCAAGGTTAATACTACCTACATTCAAGATATATAACACCCTTAAGTGTTCTCAGACAAAGCCATAAACTGGGTTCAAACACACAGCAGTCAATCCCATAGCTGTTAAAAATTTTCCCTTAGCCTAATAAAAATTAAAGTTATAGCAGTTAGAAGGTTGGTGCCTAAAAATTAAATCTAAAGCATTACAAGGCTGTAGATTACAAGGCTGTAGATTTTGCCTGTAAAGGACTATATAAAGCAGAATAAGGCTGTATAGCCTGTTGAATTTCCCAAAAAAAAAAAAAAAAATAAATGTTTTAAAGAATAAAGTGCTATCTACCTTCGTTGGGTGTGTAGCCCCGCTACGTAACTCCCCCTCCCCCAAGAACCACGAACAAGGTTACTTATACCCCTGCAGTTTTTCCGCCTTTTAATTACTGCTGTGTACCTGAACCTAGTTGGCCTCTGAAACCTAGGGTATGTAATGCTGTTGTTGACTTTAAGAATGTATTCTTTGTAGATATCTAGCAGTGTTTTCTATCAGAGATCCTGTTTGTGCAAATAACTAATGGCGACTATAATCTTGTTGGTCTAATTGACTTAATCGCATACATTGTATTGAGACTACTCCCTGCAGTAGTAGAAGCCATATTAGTGGATTTCTCCTTGTAATTTAGCAGCATTTGTTATAGAGAGTTCTAGTTTGTGCATATTACTTATAGCGACTACTATCTTGCTGGTCAATTTTGACTTAACCATAGCCATTGCATTTGCGACTACTTCCTACAAAAGTAGAAGCAATATTAGTGTGCATTTACTGTATTAAGTTTGCTGTTCTACCGTTAGATTAAAAGGTTTCCACGCAATTGGAAAGCACCTGAAAATGCTTATCGCATGTGGGCTTCCATGAGCATGCAGCGTGTCCTAAGAACGCTGATTCAAATGTTAAGAGCTTAATTCCAATGCGACATGCAAACACATTTGTCTAAACATAATTAAGCAATGTTTCTTATAAACTGAGTATGTTCTCTTATAAATACGACTGCATATTTAATCTGGCATAATTATACTAAGGCATGCCTGTGCACTGATATACAACTTAAAGCTGACCGTGGGACGTTGCTTTAAAAAAAGATTTAATTACAATTTGTATAAGCAAGTTTCAATATATGTAGCGTATGTACTGTGATTAGAGCTAACTGAGGAGTCTTATTTTATAAAATATACTAACTTTAATGCTGCTTCACCACTCAATCTGAAAGTAATTTGTAATCACGCTCTGTTTAACTGCAACATTAATTCAACTGTTTCAAATGAGTAACTAGCTCTTCTAAACAATCTGAATCACTACATTGTATCTCCACTTAGGTATTGTCCCAAGTATCTGTACGTGCTTAAAACCTAAAAAGCTCACTTTAAGGGAAGGTCGCCTCACCAGGTGCGAATGCACAGATAAGGCTACAGCACATCCCCACCATCTCCATAGACTCGACCAAGGTTAATACTACCTACATTCAAGATATATAACACCCTTAAGTGTTCTCAGACAAAGCCATAAACTGGGTTCAAACACACAGCAGTCAACCCCATAGCTGTTAAAAATTTTCCCTTAGCCTAATAAAAATTAAAGTTATAGCAGTTAGAAGGTTGGTGCCTAAAAATTAAATCTAAAGCATTACAAGGCTGTAGATTACAAGGCTGTAGATTTTGCCTGTAAAGGACTATATAAAGCAGAATAAGGCTGTATAGCCTGTTGAATTTCCCAAAAAAAAAAAAAAAATAAATGTTTTAAAGAATAAAGTGCTATCTACCTTCGTTGGGTGTGTAGCCCCGCTACGTAACTCCCCCTCCCCCAAGAACCACGAACAAGGTTACTTATACCCCTGCAGTTTTTCCGCCTTTTTTAATTACTGCTGTGTACCTGAACCTAGTTGGCCTCTGAAACCTAGGGTATGTAATGCTGTTGTTGACTTTAAGAATGTATTCTTTGTAGATATCTAGCAGTGTTTTCTATCAGAGATCCTGTTTGTGCAAATAACTAATGGCGACTATAATCTTGTTGGTCTAATTGACTTAATTGCATACATTGTATTGAGACTACTCCCTGCAGTAGTAGAAGCCATATTAGTGGATTTCTCCTTGTAATTTAGCAGCATTTGTTATAGAGAGTTCTAGTTTGTGCATATTACTTATAGCGACTACTATCTTGCTGGTCAATTTTGACTTAACCATAGCCATTGCATTTGCGACTACTTCCTACAAAAGTAGAAGCAATATTAGTGTGCATTTACTGTATTAAGTTTGCTGTTCTACCGTTAGATTAAAAGGTTTCCACGCAATTGGAAAGCACCTGAAAATGCTTATCGCATGTGGGCTTCCATGAGCATGCAGCGTGTCCTAAGAACGCTGATTCAAATGTTAAGAGCTTAATTCCAATGCGACATGCAAACACATTTGTCTAAACATAATTAAGCAATGTTTCTTATAAACTGAGTATGTTCTCTTATAAATACGACTGCATATTTAATCTGGCATAATTATACTAAGGCATGCCTGTGCACTGATATACAACTTAAAGCTGACCGTAGGACGTTGCTTTAAAAAAAGATTTAATTACAATTTGTATAAGCAAGTTTCAATATATGTAGCGTATGTACTGTGATTAGAGCTAACTGAGGAGTCTTATTTTATAAAATATACTAACTTTAATGCTGCTTCACCACTCAATCTGAAAGTAATTTGTAATCACGCTCTGTTTAACTGCAACATTAATTCAACTGTTTCAAATGAGTAACTAGCTCTTCTAAACAATCTGAATCACTACATTGTATCTCCACTTAGGTATTGTCCCAAGTATCTGTACGTGCTTAAAACCTAAAAAGCTCACTTTAAGGGAAGGTCGCCTCACCAGGTGCGAATGCACAGATAAGGCTACAGCACATCCCCACCATCTCCATAGACTCGACCAAGGTTAATACTACCTACATTCAAGATATATAACACCCTTAAGTGTTCTCAGACAAAGCCATAAACTGGGTTCAAACACACAGCAGTCAACCCCATAGCTGTTAAAAATTTTCCCTTAGCCTAATAAAAATTAAAGTTATAGCAGTTAGAAGGTTGGTGCCTAAAAATTAAATCTAAAGCATTACAAGGCTGTAGATTACAAGGCTGTAGATTTTGCCTGTAAAGGACTATATAAAGCAGAATAAGGCTGTATAGCCTGTTGAATTTCCCAAAAAAAAAAAAAATAAATGTTTAAAGAATAAAGTGCTATCTACCTTCGTTGGGTGTGTAGCCCCTCGTAACTCCCCTCCCCAAGAACCACGAACAAGGTTACTTATACCCCTGCAGTTTTTCCGCCTTTTTTAATTACTGCTGTGTACCTGAACCTAGTTGGCCTCTGAAACCTAGGGTATGTAATGCTGTTGTTGACTTTAAGAATGTATTCTTTGTAGATATCTAGCAGTGTTTTCTATCAGAGATCCTGTTTGTGCAAATAACTAATGGCGACTATAATCTTGTTGGTCTAATTGACTTAATCGCATACATTGTATTGAGACTACTCCTGCAGTAGTAGAAGCCATATTAGTGGATTTCTCCTTGTAATTTAGCAGCATTTGTTATAGAGAGTTCTAGTTTGTGCATATTACTTATAGCGACTACTATCTTGCTGGTCAATTTTGACTTAACCATAGCCATTGCATTTGCGACTACTTCCTACAAAAGTAGAAGCAATATTAGTGTGCATTTACTGTATTAAGTTTGCTGTTCTACCGTTAGATTAAAAGGTTTCCACGCAATTGGAAAGCACCTGAAAATGCTTATCGCATGTGGGCTTCCATGAGCATGCAGCGTGTCCTAAGAACGCTGATTCAAATGTTAAGAGCTTAATTCCAATGCGACATGCAAACACATTTGTCTAAACATAATTAAGCAATGTTTCTTATAAACTGAGTATGTTCTCTTATAAATACGACTGCATATTTAATCTGGCATAATTATACTAAGGCATGCCTGTGCACTGATATACAACTTAAAGCTGACCGTAGGACGTTGCTTTAAAAAGATTTAATTACAATTTGTATAAGCAAGTTTCAATATATGTAGCGTATGTACTGTGATTAGAGCTAACTGAGGAGTCTTATTTTATAAAATATACTAACTTTAATGCTGCTTCACCACTCAATCTGAAAGTAATTTGTAATCACGCTCTGTTTAACTGCAACATTAATTCAACTGTTTCAAATGAGTAACTAGCTCTTCTAAACAATCTGAATCACTACATTGTATCTCCACTTAGGTATTGTCCCAAGTATCTGTACGTGCTTAAAACCTAAAAAGCTCACTTTAAGGGAAGGTCGCCTCACCAGGTGCGAATGCACAGATAAGGCTACAGCACATCCCCACCATCTCCATAGACTCGACCAAGGTTAATACTACCTACATTCAAGATATATAACACCCTTAAGTGTTCTCAGACAAAGCCATAAACTGGGTTCAAACACACAGCAGTCAACCCCATAGCTGTTAAAAATTTTCCCTTAGCCTAATAAAAATTAAAGTTATAGCAGTTAGAAGGTTGGTGCCTAAAAATTAAATCTAAAGCATTACAAGGCTGTAGATTACAAGGCTGTAGATTTTGCCTGTAAAGGACTATATAAAGCAGAATAAGGCTGTATAGCCTGTTGAATTTCCCAAAAAAAAAAAAAAAAATAAATGTTTTAAAGAATAAAGTGCTATCTACCTTGGGTGTGTAGCCCTCGGACTCTCTTCGCTCCCTCCCTGCCCCTATTCCCACACCCCCACTACCTCTACTTTTATAGTCATAAAACCACTCCCCCTAAAAAACTGGTCCAATCCCTGCAGTTACCAAAAATTTTTTCCCACCAACCCTTGAAACTCCGCCTTCCCTGCATTCTACCCACTCCTGCTCTCTCCCCCACCTTCTCATTCTCTGAATCATCTATTCCTCACCATATATTTCTTTCGGTAATAGTATTTTTCTACTGCCCAATATCAGAATGTGCTTAAACATGTTGTATTTCTTTCTTCTTCCACTGCTAATAACCTCCTACCTCATAACTTCGTATGAAACTCAAAACCTGGTATTACTCTCTACTACTGAATCAGGTACCAATACTATTGGTAGTAAATTCAATAACTACTTTCATGTTGATGGTACTTGGGAAGTATCTACCTCCTGTGTACTGCTACCTTATCCAACCGCCGCAATTAGAAATAACAGCCCCAAACTTAAACATTCTTACAAAATTCTAGACAAATTCCTAAAACTTATCTCCAAACTTAGACTGAATCTGCTCCCTCATGGCGATATACACCCCAACCCTGGTCCCACCAGCAATGACCAGCAGTCCTCTCCCTACATTGATATTAGTTCCAACCCCATTACTACCCGTCCTACTAACTCTCTTTTAACCTGTCATCTGAACATCAGAAGCATAAACAACAAAGTACATGAACTTCACGCGGTATTAGTAGACCTTTCCCCTGAGATCTTGTGTTTAACTGAAACATGGCTAAAACCTACAACTACCGATAATGAGATACTAATCCCAGGTTACAATATTCATCATAGAGACCGAGCTCCTAAGAAAGGAGGTGGAGTAGCCATACTCTATAAATCTAATCTAACTGTATCTATTGATGTTATGCAACCACCTCAAATTAACAATGCAGAAATACTAATTTCCAAACTTCAAATTAATAGAAATAAATTTATCTATATTATTTGTATGTACATTCCCCCAGGAAATAACATAGAAACCCTCGAAAACACCCTTCATTGGATATCGTCTCACCTCCCCAAGAGACCTTAGTTCTTGGAGACTTTAACATAGACTGGAATACCTGTGCCCCTCTGCTCCTTCCTCACATATTAACCTTTACTCTTTCAAGCAAACTATTAATACTCCAACTAGGCTAGGGAAACCTAACCAGAAAGACAGTATACTCGACTGGGTACTAATAAATAAGGACCCCGATCACTACTCATCTGGTACCCTCCTGATAGTTTAAGTGACCACCACCTCACCTACATCATTAAGCATAAGATAGCCATTCCCATGCAACCCACAATCAGAACTGTTAGAAACAAAAAGAAACTTGACTTAACTAAACTACAACTAGAACTAACTTCATGTAATTGGACATTACTAAAACATCTACCCTAGATGAAGCTGTGCTTTACTTTAACAAAAGTTCTTAGAAATTCTTAATTTTCATGCACCCACTGCTCAAAGAAAACCAAAGCTGTAGATGTTCCTTGGCTTACAAAAGAAACTAGATTGAAAATAAAACTTAGAAATAAGGCGTGGTCTGTCTGGCGTACTTCCAAACTCCCATTGGACCAAAGTAAATACAGACAACTTAGGAATGAAACTAAAAGGCAAATATTACTAGATAAAAGACAATTCTATTGTAAATTGCAAACTGACCACCAAAACTGTCCACAAAAATTCTGGGCTGGATTAAATCATCTTCTTCATCCTGGTCGCACCACTACCCCTGCCCTGCCACACTCATTGATAAATCCCTGACTAAGTCTCCAATAGTTTTAACCACTTCTTCACTGAGACAATACAAACTCTGTCTAATCAATTACCTCCTAGCCTTCAGACCTCTGACCCTCTAACACTAAAAAATATTCCCCTACTTACCTTTCAACCTGTCCCAACTTCCTTTATTTGTAAATTAATTAAAAAACTAAAACCCTCCACACTTTCAGCCGACCAACTCCCAGCTGAATATTTGCAAAAAACAGCTGACGTAATTGCTTATCCAGTGTCAATCCTCATCAACCGCTCCTTAGCAGAGGCCATTATCCCCGAGATCTGGAAGATATCATATGTAATACCTCTCCACAAGGGAGACACTTCCACTGATCTTTCTAACTATAGGCCCATATCCATACTTTCCCCTTTAGCAAAAATAATGGAAAATGTGTTCAGAAACAGTTCATGCAACACCTAATGGTCAACCAACTACTGGCTGATACCCAACATGGTTTCAGACCTCTCCATAGTACCACCTCAGCCCTCCTTGTCTTTTCTAACACCATAAACTCCCATCGTAATAATAACAATCTCTCATCAGCACTATTTCTGGATCTGTCAAAGGCCTTTGATATGGTGGATCATAAACTTTTAATCAATACATTGCCTTCACTAGGTCTTGACACCATTGCTGTACAATGGTTTAGTTCCTATCTATCTGGCAGAAAACAGGCAGTTTTATGGCAGACTAAACTCTAAGCTACTACCCAACACATTAGGAGTACCTCAAGGATCTATTCTAGGACCGCTATTATTCTCCATTTTTATCAATGATCTGCATACAGTTACTCCTAATGCCAGTTGTATACAATATGCTGATGATTCCACATTAATCTGCTCTGGTACTACCCCTTCAGATCTACAACTGCTAACCCAGTCTACTTTCAGTAAAATAGAAAACTGGCTCTCCAGTCGTCGCCTGATTCTCAATCCAAAAAAAACTAAAATGTTGTTGTTTCTACCAACAAAAAAATCCTACCCCATTAATTTTTCTATCCAAGCAAAGGATGGGACCATAATTTCTCCGGACCTCTCGACAAAACTACTAGGGGTAACCATAGACAACAAACTAAAATTTGATATACACGTAAACCAAATGATTAAGACCATTAACAAGAAACTAGGCTCTCTATATAAAATAAAAAGCTTCCTTACCCCCCAAGCTAAAATGGCCATTGCCCAGACTCACCTTCTCTCATCACTCCTGTACTCGTCCCCCTTACTTCATAACATAAGTAAAACTGTCATGAACAAACTCTCAAAATGCTACAATCATATTGCAAGGTTTGTAACTGGGTCCCCATATAGGACCCATCATTGTTCCAATTTAGCAAAACTCAACTGGTCTGAGCTTCCTAACCTAATTACTTTCAACCTTCTAGTCCTTACTCACAAAATCATTTATAACCCTGAATATGCTCCTTCCCTCAAAGCATTACTTCCCCTTTGTAATAATCCCCGCCCATTGAGATCATCCAACCGTCTCCTAATCCAAACTCACAAAACTAATAACTCTGCTGGAGACTTACTCCTCACCAACGCTGCAGGTAAAATTTGGAACAAACTTCCCCATGATATTATATCCATCACTACTTTAAGTCAATTTAAAACTAAGCTAAAAACTCATCTGGGCTCAATACGAAGCTGCCACTGCCTAAACCCGGGATAGTCCATTCTAGACTGTCACAACTGTCTATAATTCATAATTATTCTATTCTCCTTACTAACCTCTTACATTAAAATAAATTTAAAGAATAAGTTAGAATGCTCTTATTTTGAATGTATAATTTGTTTCATTGTCAGTCAAATGTTCTGTAACATGTGCTTGGAGCTTTTCTCCCCGGGCCTCCGCTGAAAATGGACATGCATCCAGTCGGATCCTCCCGGTCAACAAATGTAAAATAAAAATAAAAATAAAAAATAAATTTAACTGCATACCAAAACTTGAAAAGAGACCACAGCTCTGTCTCTTGTGAGTCAGACAGAAAGTTTTCCCACCCGGTTATTGTTGTGTTCGTAAACACCACTGTCTTTCTAGTTGCTTGCCCCTTATGCTAATTTGACTATATATCTCATTTCCTCTCTGCTTTTACTGTCTGGTGTGAGTAAGCACAAAATTATCATTTTGTGAAATAACTTCAACTATTTAAATTTATTGGCCATACTAATCCATAGTATCAGAATACAAAAGTGACCACCCCCCTTTCAATCTATCTTGTTGTTTTAAAAATAGTGACTCCCCAGTAAAACTTAACTTTTAGACAGGTAAAACGTAAGTTGCTTACTTTCACATCTAACTCCTCTAGTTGACGCTGCAGTGTTTAGGATAAACCATTTTTTCATCTTACCTTTAAGCATCTATTGCAAGACCACCAGTTATTGTAGAGCCCACATTCTGCCTGTCAGTAATCATCTTGGGATTAGTGTTTTTGTTTTCTCCTGGTGAGAGAAGGAGTGCAGTTACATTATTTCCTGAAGACTGCTGATCACCAGAAAGCTTAATAACTACTTTATACGTGACAGCTTAGAATCAGTGCTTATATTCTGTTCCTGGTGAGAGTAGGAGCACAGTACATTGATTCCTGACTCTTTCAGGTTGGAGGGTGAGTGTCTTTGCTTAACATACCTGATTGGTCTGGTTGCTATTCAAGACATCTACCAGAAAAAGGCTACACACCTGCAGACCCTTGCATCATCTGGGACAAGACTGTGGATCATCAAACAGGCCGTGGCCTGCTTCTCTTCTTGGGATTGGTGCAAAAAAGCTAGTTTTAGCTAGAACTAGCCAGTTTTTTTTTTTTTAGTTTCAACACTCCAAACTCTGTCCTTGTGCTCAGCACTTGCTCAGAACTCATTGTAAGCACTAAATAAACTATAAATTACTACATCACTCAACTTTCCTCACTTGTCAAGAGGAAAACAGTTCTTAGTATTTAAATTAATAAGCACCTATCCAGGCACGTCCATGGGTCAGCTCACGATGTTTTGTCCTGTTCACCTGATGAATCTGGTCTTCTTGAGGCAATGTAGCAATTGCCTCTTGTACACTGACAACTATCTCCTCCTACCAACCAACACTACAACCTGTGATAGATGCACTTATATAGCTCAACTGGAAGCCAAGCTCTCTCCAGCCAAGACTGGACTAGACAGTCAAAAGGAGAAGATTAACACCTGCATGACACCACACTCAACACATATTCCTTCAAAACCCACACATAGAAACACAAAGCACACACCCACATTCATTGAGCTCTCAATAAAAATCTGCCCAAGCAACAGAGACCTCCCAAGCTGAAACACAGACAACCACCATTCCCCAACACTACACTATCTAAATGACACATAGTCCACAAAATCAGTGTGCCACTCAACCTCAGCCCATAAGGCAAAACAACGTACCCAACACACTAGTCATAGGTGACTCTATAGTCAACCACACTGATGTCCCACTCACCATGCTAAACAAGGAGAAAGTTACTGTCAGCTGCCTGTTGGGTGACAGGATCCACTACATAATGCACGCACTCAGGTCACTCCAAAGCAAGTATAAATATGATTCTGTCATTGTCCATGTTGGTGTGAATGACCTGAGACATACCTCCCTGGGCTGTATGAAAAGAGACATGGAGGAGCTCTCAGATCTTGTAGCCCAGCCCAGGCAGGTATAATCCTTGCCCTGAGTAGCATCCTGCCATCACCAAGAATGATACCACAGTACAAGGACAAAATGATTGACTTCAACAATTAGCTAAGCTTCTGGTGTCATTCTAAGTGGATCCAGTATCTGTCTGCCTGGGACGACATGGTCGATAGACCATGATGCTTTGCCAGAGTTGGCCTGCACCTGTCACCCTTGGGATTCTAGATACTGGCTAGGGCTCTTGCCACCCCTATAGTGCCTTTTTAGGCAAGGTTCAAATGCTAAATTCACCACCATAACGGGTACAACAAGCAAATTCTGAGGGTAATGCTACTCAATGCTAGAAGTCTAAACCTGAAATTGCACTCACTTTTGGCACTCCTTAAAATGGAGAACATCAACATCTGTGAAGTGACAGAGACCTCTTTTAAGGCTCCAGAGAGCACCCCTGCATTACCAGGCAATAATTCATACCACATCTTTCGGTCACCTAACCTGGACCGATGCACTAAAAGCAGAGGTGTGTCCATATTCATTAAGGATATCCACACCTCCAGACTAGTTGCTCAACATAATGCATCCGAAATTATCTAAGTCCAACTAACACTGGGCAAGACTGCAATCCAGGTTGTTGCTTGATACAGATTCCCCACCATGCCCCAGGATTCCCACTCTTCATTTCTTAAGATACTGGAAAATATTAAGGTACAACCCAGTACCTTAATTATGGGCGATTTTAACTACCCCACCATCAACTGGGAAAACTACTCATGTACCAACTCATTCGCTCAATGTTTTATGGAATTCATAAATTCCAATGCCTTGGATCAGTTTGCCCACACCCCCACCAGGAGCAGCAATATCCTGGACCTGATCATTACCAATATGGGTAACCAGTGTTCCATGCCAGAGAACAACTCCTTGCTGGTGAGATCGGACCACAAGCTAATCACCCTAGACATCCATATCCCAACCCCACCCTCCATTAAGGAAACCACCATCAAAAACTACTCCAAAGCCAACGTCATGCTTCTTAAGACAGAAATGTCAAACTTCATGACACCCATGCAGATGGAAAATAGAGGTACAACTACTGAATCTTACACAAATGTACTGTATAAGCACATACATGAGTGCATGGATCGTGCCATCCCCAACAGAACCAAGATGCTATCCTTGAAGAATAAAAGCCAATCTGTTGGTCCCCTGCCATAAACAAACACTACAACAGAAAGAAGAAGCTTTTTCAAAAAAGAGTAAAGTCCCAAGATTGGAGGAACTCCCTGGTCAGCCTCACAAGAAGCTGAGATCCCTCATAAAATCCTCCAAAGCCAGTTATGAAAATAAAATTGCCACTGATTCCAAAGACAACTACAAAGTATTCTACAGCTATGTCAAGAATCTCATTGGCAACACTCAGATCTGCTCTGAGTTACAGCACAATGGCACTAAATATACATAACCAACTGATATTGCCAACATTCTGGCAGATAGGTTCAGTGCTAACTTTACCCCCCTCTCACACTCCAAAGGGCCCATTTTAATACCAGAAGAATGCAAAGCCCCTGTAATTACGAATGAACAAGTAAAGACTGCACTTTCCAAAGCCAAGAACACAGCATCCATGGGACCAGACAACATCCCAGGCTGCGTAATGCATGAACAAGAGAATGAACTGGCAACCCACCTAAGTACCATGTTCAATCACAGTCTCACCTCAGGCTATGTGCCTACTGAATGGTGCACAGCGATGGTTATCCCACTCCACAAAGGGGGTGCCACCATGGACCTCAGAAACGATGACCCATTAGCCTGATGAGCCTGGTCTGCAAGGCCAAGGAATGTATCATATTGGAGCTTATAAACAAAGACATAGGTAATCTCCAAACCTTTGACCCCACTCAGTTTAGGTTTGTAAAAGGTAGATCATGTCTACTTAACCTGATTGACTTCTTTGAAGCTGTCAATAGAGCCATAGACAAGAGCAAGATAGTGCACACAGCCTATCTTGACCTCACCAAGGCTTTCGATACCATCGCCCACTCTGGAATTATAGATAAACTCACTAAATTGGGCACAAATCCCTATGTCACAAGATGGGTGGCCAACTGGCTCACTGACAGAACCCAAACAGTACAAATAGCCAACTCCAAGTCCGACATCAGACCAGTGATGAGTGGAATACCACAGGGTTCGGGCCTGGGTCCTCTCCTGTTCGGCATTTATTTCTCTGAATGACTGCAAACTGGAAACCATAATAAAATCACCTAATGATGTAGACATTCTACAAAAGGGCCTCACAGAGACAGAAGCTTGGTGTCAAAGTCATGGCCTCAAGCTCAATGCCAAGAAGTGCATTGTCATCTCCTTTGGGAAAAACTCGGTACCCATGAACTACCACACAGGCAGTAGCTCACTAAACACTGAAAGTGTGATAATAGACCTCGGGACACAGGTGGACAGTAGTCTCTCCTTTGATAACCACATCACCACAGTAGTCAGGAAATTCTTCTGTGTGGCAGACCTCATCACAAAAGAGTTCTCCTCTAGAAAAAAAGAGGTAATTGTTCCTCTCTACTCATCCCTCATCAGACTCAACATAGAGTACAATGCCATGTTTGGCATGTATCTCACTAGATGCCTACAACAATTGGAAAGGCCACAGAAATACGTCCGTAAGAGTATTACCGACCTCAAACAGATGTCATATGCAGACCGTCTCAAAAAACTCCAACTCTACTCTGTCGCATATCACCTACTAAAAGGTGATCTCTGCCTAACATACAAAGCTATGTCAAACCCAGAGTTGTTGGGCATGCTAAACTTAAAGAAATCCCAATCTCTCCAAACCACATACTTCAGGGACCTAAACCTTGTCATGACAATAAACGGAACATGCTGGACGGATAGATTCCTGTCCCAGAGACATCCCACACTTTGGAACAAACTAGCCATTCATGTCAAGCAAAGCTCCTCATTGGCCCTCTTTAAGAAAAATCTTGAAGACTGGATGGGAAATAGAAAATTCACCCCAGGTATCACTTCTGCAGCACTGCTTGACAGGAGGACAGGAAAATAATTTTCTTGCATGGCGGAAGCCAGGGAACCTTTTTGGCTAGGCTTATATAGACCCCAGAGGCGATAGCCTAGTACCTACCTATGAACCTCTGAATCCTCTGTTGGCTCTGTGTGTGTGTTGTGGGCAGCAGAGTTCAGTGGCTTCTTGTAGCATGTCCCTGTCCACCCTGTAGCGCTGTGCAATCTCCAGCTTATGTAGCCCCTGGAAGGTTTCCCTGGGTTTAAATACTCTTCTCCTTCTCAGTCTAGGCCTAGTGTCAGCCACAGCAGCATTGACCTTGGCAACTAGCACTTACAGATATAGCAGACCTGCAGCAGCCCCTAGCATTCCTTCAGTTAAAAATCCCAAGTCTGTATTACACTGGTGCAGAGTATGGGGGTGAAATCAGATTGTAAGGTGCATGCAACCTTTATAGTGCTCTGCTATAGGTGCAGCCTGTGTGATTGACTACCTATGATGCATTCCACCTGCCAAGTACATCATTATGGACTGTTAATGGCCATAGATTAATTGAAACAGGGGTCATCAGTAATTAATAAACCACTGGCTTTCTCAGCCATTTTTTTTTTTGGACAGCCCTCCTCATTCAGCATTGCGGTGCATCATGCAAACACACACCCTGAACATAAACAAAGCTTAGCAGCCATTGTACACACCCCCTGCTGTGCACAGTGGTGTGCCATGCAAACAGGTGCCATGGAGGCAAACAATGCTCAGCAGTCACTGCACACACTCCCCTGAAAGGTCACAATCAGCATGGCGACATGGCACAAACATGCTGAAACATGCACCCTGAAGGTAAACAAAGCTTAGCAGCCAGTGTATCCCGCCACCCCCCCCTGCTGAGCAAAGAGGTGCACTGTGCAAACAGCTGCAGCTAAGCTCCAGTGAGCTTAGAAATCCTCAGACACACCCCTGTCCTGATATCAGCTACCTCTTCTCTGGACAACAACATGGTTCTATGCCTACACAAATGGGATCTGTGAACATGGATACCCATTTGTGCATTTAGTAACCCCACCTCACTTGCATAGGGATCCATGCATACAACCTGGAAACTACATGATTCCAGGCCCTGCCTCATTGGCAACAGCAACATTCTACCATTGTAGATACTCCATGCAGGGTCATATAATACATTACTGTCACATACCACTAAATTTGTTTTTTACAATTTTTTTTTATAACAGCATGTTTGCACACTAGGGCATGCCACGCAATATACACAGATCATTAAAAAATATATTTTAAAATATTTCACATATGGTTTTGGACACACAGTGGATAATTCTGCACATGTGTGTGTCTGCTATCCTATTTCTGTCCATCAAATTACACTTTTGCAGCCCCTGTTCTCTGTTTAAATTCCTGTACATGGAATTTTTCTGTGTACATTAGGGACACCAACACAGGGCCTGCAGAACTGCCTATCCACTTGCTGGATCACTCTACCTCCCTCATTTGCATGCAATTCACCTGCTTATGAGTTGATTTACATGCCATAGATACATCCATGTTGCCGTGTGCATGCAGGCTGTCCAGCTCTGTTTACTGGATCACAAACCTGCTTACTTTTGTGCAAGCAGTGTTCCACGATGCCTACATGGAAAAAAAAGTCCATGTAGGCTTTATTACATTACCCTCAGAGTTCTATCAAAATTCACTTGCTTGTATATTTTGTTGACTTTGCTTCCACACAGATGGTGGTCAAAATCCTACTGCATCCAGCCTCATATTTATATATTTTCTGATTTTCGGTCAGATGCCTTCTTTCAGTATACATCAGTGTTCACAGGAATTTGTCAACTTCAAGGGCCCACTTTGTGAATTAACAATAGCGATGTTGTGAATGAACTCCTCATTTCTTGATACACTGGAAAATATTAGGGTATGACCTAACACCCTAATAATTGGCGATTTCAACTACCCCACCATTAACTGGAAAAACTACTCATGTACCAACTTGTTTGCTCAATGTTTTCTGGAATTCATAAATTCCAATGCCTTGGATCAAATGATCCACACCCCCATTAGGGCCAGCAATATCCTAGACCTGGTTATTACCAACATGGGCAACTGGTGTTCCACACCAGGGGTCAATTCCTCGTTGGTCAGATCTGACCACAAGCTAATCACCCTAGACATCCACATCCTGCCCCCACCCCCATTAGGGAAACCACCGTAAATATTTCTCCAAAGCCAACTTCGCACTTCTTAAGACAGAAGTGGCAAACTTCACGACACCCATGCAGATGGACAACAGAGGTACGACTGATGAATCCTACACAAATGCACTTCATAAGCACTTACACGAGTGCATGGATCATGCAATCCCTAACAGAACCAAGATGATATCCTCCAAAAAAGGAAGCCAATCTGGTGGTCCCCTGCCATAATCAAACTCTACAACAGAAGAAAGAAACTGTTGCAAAAAAGAGTAAAATCCCATGATTGGAGGCACTCCCTGGTCAGCCTCAGTAAAAAGCTGAGATCCCTCATAAAATCCTCCAAAGCTAGTTGCAAAAAACAGTTTGCCACTGATTCTAAAGACAGCCACAAAGCATTCTATAGCTATGTCAAAAATCTCAATGGCAACACTCAGATCTGCTCTGAGTTACAGTACAATGGCACTAAACATACAGAACCAACTGATATTGCCAACATCCTTGCAGATAGGTTCAGTACTAACTTTATCCCGCTCTAACTCCCTAAAGGGCCTATCTCTATATTGGAAGAATGCAAAGTTCCTGTAATCATTGCTGCATAGGTAAAAAAGACACTTTCCAAAGCCAAGAACACAGCATCAATGGGACATGACAACATCCCAGGCTGCGTTCTACATAAACCACAGAACGAACTGGCACCCTACCTAAGTACCATGTTCAATCATAGCCTCACCTCAGGCTTTGTGCCCACTGAATGGCACACAGTGACAGTTATCCCACTCCACAAAGGGGGAGCCACCACAGACCCTGGGAACTACCGTACCATTAGCCTGACGAGCCTGGTCTGCAAGGCTATGGAACACATTACTTATAAACAATGACATTGGTAATCTCCAAACTTTGGACCTCACCCAGTTCGAGGTTGTAAAAAGAAGATCATGTCTCCTAAACCTGAAAGACTTCTTTGAAGTTGTCACCAAAGCTGAAGATGAGGGGAAGGTGGTTCATACAGCCTATCTAGATCTCACCAAGGCTTTCAACACCATCCTCCACTCTGGAATTATAGATAAACTCACTAAACTAGGTATAAATCCCTATGTCACAAGATGGGTTGCCAACAGGCTCACTTACATAAACCACACTGTGAAAGTAGCAGACTCCAAATCCGACTTCAGACCAGTGACAAGTGGAGTACCACAGGGTTCCGTCCTGAATCCTCTCCTGTTAGCCAAACACATAAGGTCTTTGGCTAATGAAGTTCGCAGATGACTGCAAACTAGGAGCCATAATCGAAACTCTTAATGATGTGGACATCCTACAAAAGGACCTCACTGAGACAGATGCCTGGTGTCAAAGCCATGGCCTCAAGCTCAATGCCAAAAAGTGCATTGTCATCCCTTCTGGTAAAAACTCTGTACCCATGAACTACCACATAGGCGGTAGTCTAGTTAACAGCAAAAGTGTGCTAAGAGACCTTGGGACACAGGTGGACAGTAGTCTCTCCTTTGATAATCACATCACCACATTAGTCAGAAAATCCTTCTACATGACACACCTCATCACAAAAGGTTTCTCATCCAGGAAAAAACAGGTCATTGTTCCCTTCTACTCATCACTCATTAGACCCAACACCTCTTTTGGTATGTACCTCACAAGACATCTACAACAACTAGAAAGGCCACAGAAATACCTCACAAAGAGGATTACTGGCCTCAAACAGATGCCCTATGCAGACCGTCTAAAAAAAAGTCAAGCCTTACTCCTTCGCATATCGCCTACTCAGAGGTGATCTCTGCCTAGCATACAAAGCTATGTCAAACCCAGAGCTTTTGGGCATGCTCCACTTAAAGAAATTCCAACCCCTCTGAGCTACACACTCTAGGGACCGAAACCTTGTCACCACAATAAGCAAAACATGCTGGAGGGATAGATTCCTGTCCCAGAGACTTCCCATACTCTGGAATAAACTACCTATCTATATCAAACAAAGCTCCTCATTAACACTCTTCAATAAAAATTTGATGATTGGATGGGAGATAGGAAATTCACCTCTGCTCTGCTTGACAGGGGCACAAGAAAATAATTTTCTCGGGTGGTGAAAGCCAGGGTACCTTTTTGGCTAGGCTTATATAGGCCCTAGGGCCAGGAGTGGCCTTAGGTCAACTGGTGCCCTAGGCAAAAGGGCACCACAGCACCCCCCACCACACCACCCAGTACCCCCATCCTGTTCTACCTACACCAAATAAATACTGGAAAAGTGCCCCTACTAAAGCGGCGCCCTAGGCGGCCACCTAGTTGGTCTATGCCTAAGGCCGGCTATGCCTAGGGCCAATAGCCTAGCACCTACCTATGAACCTATTAACAATAGTGATGTTCAATGCAGAAACAAATGTCTGACTAAACTACATATAGTTATGTATCCGATGTACTCCTAGTGGCAGTGCATAGACAATGACATTTAAGTGGTGGATATGCTACTTTTACATTTTCTATCTTTTTTTAACAGACTGCAAATATACTCTTAACTTCATCAGCTGTGTTTTATTGATTTATCTGCTTATTTGTGCTGACCTTATAGTCCTGATAAAATGATGCTATTGTAGCATCCCTAACATATATGCTTAAGATCTGTCAGTCATCTTCAGCATCATGTACCCCACAGTAGGAATTTTACTGCTTAATCCCCCCCCATTCCACTGCAGTAAGATGCATGCCATGCGAGCAGTAGCAGTACAACGGAATGGCTGACTAATAACAGCAAATTACTCTCACTATCTCTTCGCAAACATTATTTCAGTCACTATTTGCTAAAGAAAGAACCCCATTCTCACTAAATCTCTCATACAAGGTATATTATCATGTCAGTACTGTCTTGATTCCAAATTGGAGGAAAGAACATTTCCCCTAAAACCTTCAGTAGTTTTTAGGACACAGACTTACACTGAGAGTATTCAAAAATGACATTAAACTATTGCTTTTAATTATGAAGAAAAGTGTAAACAAAAGACTTGCTCCTTTTCTGGCAACTTAAATGCATTTGGTCACATCCCTGCAGAACTGTGCAACTGCCTATACTCAATGGAATATAAGATCATGAATTGCCTAAAAATAACAATGTCAGCTGTGGTTTGAGAGGAATGACATTAAAAAGCTAAACCTTCATCTGATGAAATAAGCATCAGACTGAGACACAGTAATAGAAGATCTGAAGTATATCACACTCTTACTGAAAATGTTATAGTTATTTTAAGCTATATGAATAGATATCGATAG
Source organism: Protopterus annectens (assembly GCF_019279795.1). Lineage (NCBI taxonomy): Eukaryota > Metazoa > Chordata > Ceratodontiformes > Protopteridae > Protopterus > Protopterus annectens. Next base: position 17,967,554 of record NC_056727.1, on the reverse strand, counting down.
AACACAGCTGCCCCAGTAACTCAGTAGGTCATATCAGAAAAAATCTGCAGAGAGAGGTTTAATTATTTCCAGTTAAACCAAAACCATGAAGGTCTTATGTTCATAGTGCTAAGTGAATAATATCGTTTCTAAAAAAATAGAAAATACATTTACTTATGTCGATTCCTACAAAACCATGAATTTGAAACTTGTGCAAGTTAAGAAAAGTATTACTATTATAAAGAGGCCAGCAAGAATAAACTTAAGCTAATCTTAAGGTAAAAAAAACATTAACAAAGTGAACAAAAACAGGATACATCAAAGTATATTCAGCATCTTGATTTAAAAAAAAAATTACCATTTCATTAATAAACCTTATTAAAATTACAGTACTCTAGTTACAGATGGAAATGTTGTGTTAGCATATTACTGGCCTTTCTTTTGTGAATGTACTGAGACAGAGTTCTTAGTTAATCACCTTTGAAAGGCCAGCATTGTTTTTTATGCCTCTGGATGTCTACAGCTCTATTGCACAATAGAATAGTTTCATAAAGGTGCATCTAACATCATGTTCTGTGTGTTTGCCGGCCATTAATATTTGTGTTAAAGGCAGAAAACAGGGCATCACTTTCAATCCACAGCATGTTCCTCACCAAAAGTAGCATTTAGAAATATGCAGCCTTCTAATTAATACACTGAATTGTGAATAAGTTAATGGTGACATACTCTTATCAATTCAGTCCATTTGACTTGTGCAGCATAGAATGAATCTTATGATGATTTCCCTGAAGGATTACAGCAAAGGTTGCTTTAGTAAAAAACAAAAAATAATAATAATTTTTAACAGTTTTTTTTGGCCCCACTGCCTGTTGATTATCCACCATTTCTCAACCTATGGACCCATTTGTTCCCTATCACATAATTCAGGCAGCTGTTTGGGGTGGTTTGTTATTTTTTCTTGCTGGCCCCATCCACTTCATGCACTTGGCCAGTCACTGGGGAGGCTTATTCTGGATTGATTGTAGGGCCATCCCTTCACTTTGGCAAAGGGCTTTCCCTCCGAGCAGCCATCCCCCATCTCAAGAAGCACAAAAATGGTTTCCCTGTTCTTCACTAGAGAAATCACATCAATTCTATGTGCCCCCCAGCCACCTCTCCAAGAGAGGAGAACAGGATATTACCAATCACTCCTCCCTCTTACTGTCTTCAAGTGGGAACTAGATGACTAAGAGGTCACCTACAATTTCCAGCATGGAATCTGAGGCATCAGACTACACCATGAACACAGGCATTGATCTGTTTTTCTAAATCAGTACACCTGTCAGCAGAGTGCAAGAATTCCAGATGTTCTGTAAGTCATTCAGACTAGGTTTTTCTAGATTAACTTTGGAGAGGAAAGCCATTGTATGGATACTAGAAGCTGCTATGAAAGATACGGTGTCACAGTATAGGTGAGGAATGGACAGTATAATGCATAAAATTATGCCAAAGCCAAAAAATGAAAAATTGAAGATGTGATACACAGTAAGTTGTATTCAGATGCCATATGCTGCCCGGTTAAAGAAACTCCAGCTCTACTCAGTGGCATACCGCCTGTTCAGAGGCGATCTGTGCCTGACATATAAAGCCATGTCCAACCTGGAATTAATGGACATGCTGCACCTCAGAAAATCCAAATCCCATCGAGCTACGCACTCGAGAGACTTGAACCTCAGCACTGAAATAAATAGGACATGCTGGAGGGTCAGATTCATAACCCAGAGGCTCCCTTCACTCTGGAATAAAATCCCAGTCCAGGTTAGGCAGAGTCCCTCATTGACTCTCTTCAAGAGGAATCTTGATGAGTGGATGGGAGATCGTAGGTTTACCCCGGGTATCACTTCTGTGTCACTGTTAGACAGAGGTACAGTATACTAACCTTGAAAAAGGGCATAGCAAAATAAATTAAAAATGGGTGGCAAAAGCCAAACACATTCTGGCTAGGCTTATAAATGCCCTAGGGCAGATAGCCTAGTATGAACCTATGAATAATATATATTGAACTAGCTCTAAGTCCCTGCATTGTTTTCTGGATGTAAGTGTTTTATCAGGTTTTGATTTTAAAAGATTGCTATACTGCTATCTTTGTTTTCAATAAAATAGATGGTTATGTGCCACCATAGTTGGTTCTATCTGTTTGTCATCAGTGATTTTTGCTGTTTTGACTACTAGTTCTTGTTAGCACTGGTTTACATTTTTTGAAATTATATCAGCAACAATCTAATTTTGTGAGATTCTGCCTATGGATATGGATGTCTTACTTCATTTGAACATGTAAAGGAATTTCAAAGTATGTTTTTAATTAACAGAAATTTTAGACCACTTTTCAAAAATATATATAAACTGTGAAAATACCATATATCTGAGGAATGTTTTAAGTCATAACCATGACCATAAAGTCCAAATACGTGTCTGGAGTGTTTCTCCTTGGCCTCCACTGAAAATGGGCTCTGTCTCTGTCGGACTTTCCCAGTAAACAAATGTAAAATAAATAAATAATAAATGGTCCCAATGGAAATTTCAAGAGACAGTGACGCACTTTGGTTAAGCTATACAAGTGAATGCCATTGGGTGGTATGCAAAGGCTGTGGAGGGGCACAATTTGCCTGCATAGATATGCTGAGATATGATGCTTCACAATAATGTGAGTCACAGTCATGCAAGGCATGCATAGAGCTGATTCTCATTAACAATCAATGTGCATGACTATCACTCAACAGGTACTTAAAAACAGGTAGCTCAGGTTCTTAGGAGAGTGTGTCACTTCCCAGGAGATGCACAAGTCCACACACATCATGGCACATGCACAAGCATGCACACACACACACACACACCTGCACAGGGATTCAAGCTCTTGCACAGACACACAGACACCTACACACACACTGAGTGGGATAGGCACAAAGTCAGTGCTGTTCTCCACTCATAGCATAAGAAGTCATGCACATTGAATCACAGTACTACTCACAAAATCTTTCTCTCTGATGCACACACACACACACACCCATACACATGCATGCAGTAGATACCCAGATTATAAGCAGCTAAATAGTATGCTAATCAATGAACTCAAGATACAGGAGCTATTCAACAAGCTATAAAGCAACTTTGTAGACTCACTGCTGGTTTTCCATGTGACTTCCAAAACCTATTGGAATACAGTCACAGAAAGGAGTCTACATGAAAAGAATGTCAGGGTCTGCTGCTGCTTTAATTCATTTGTATGTGGAACAGACTAAAGTCTATGCTGCTGCTGTTGCTGCCAATAGACCTAGACCAAGAAGAAGAGCTTTCAGGCCCCAATTAACTTTTCAGAACCTACATGATGTGGAAATTGCAGAGCGCTACAGGTGGATAAAGTCACACTACAGGATCTCAGCAGCCTCTGTCATCCTCCACTCAGAACCAGGGCCAACTAAGGGTAACCCATCCCACTGGAGACAAAGGTATGTGTAGCACTTTGAATCTTAACTACAGGTACATTTCAAGGACCAACGGGGACATGCTGGGGCTGTCACAGGCATGAGCATCCAGGATCCATACCCATACCTGAATATGATGCTTCAACATACCAGTGACCACGTATATTTTCCCTGTACTCCTGAAGAGAGGGCCAGAAATATGCAGGAATTAAACCCTGTAGTACACTACACTGAAGTACTGGCTGCCACAGATTGCACATATATAGAAATTAAGACAACACTCAGGAAACTGGGTAGGCTCTATATAAATAGAAAGGGCTTCCACTCTGTTTACTGCCAAGTTGTGGGTAATGCCAAGGGAATCATCCTGAATGTGTGTGCTGACAACCCTAGCACTTATTATGACTCGCATATCTGGCCCACCTTCTAAATGTATCAGATGTTCATAAGGGGGAATATCCCACAGGGTCATTTACTGGGGGATGCAGGTTATGCACTGGAACTATGGCTGATGACACCCATCAGAAATGTACACACACCTGCTGAAGAACACCATAATGAGGCATATGCTCAAACCAGAAATAGCAAAAAGCTTGTGTTTGGGCTGTTTCAGTAGGATCAGCAAGGGGAAGGAGCATACATCCCACCACCAATGCCAAGGTCACCACATCAACATGCAGATGAGGTGTCATAGGGGGAACCACCAGCTGCTGTGGATGTAGGCAGACATAGGCATGCTCAATATGCCTTTGCATTGGCTAAGAAACAATGCATAGCACACTCACTCACCACCTACGGGCCTAAAACCTTCCTCCTATGCATATACATATGCTAACATTGATGCAAGGCAACCCTTAGAACTTATATCTTGCTTACATCAGACAGAGTTGTTCCTGAAATAAACTGTGGCAACTGCTGCATTTACAAGGTAAGTCCTGAACCTGAAGTGTATTGTGTAATAATATGAATGAGTTGCATATCCTTGTATTTCATGACTTGGTATTGTAAGCAAATAAAAGGTGGGGGATTTGGACAGAAACTACCTTAATATGTGACAGCAGAGACTTATTTGACATGCATGTGTCCATTATTAAGTAGTAGGCCTCAGTCATCAAAGATTCACACAGTCATATCTCTCAAAAGTACTAATGATCATTGCATGTCCTCAGTTTAGCACCATACATTTGTACTATAAAATCATTAAAAAGAGAAGTTAGAAAGTAATGCTATGTATTGCAGTTTCTGACTTCACAACCCTCACAAGATCATTCAATAAAGCTGGGAATATGATGTTATCAGTTATCTTACTTCCTAAGGCCAGTAAAAGTCAAAGGTACAATTACCAATTTAACACCACAAATGCAGGTATAGTAAGCAGTAAGTCAGGTATGCACTTTGAGCATCAGACACAAAGCTTATGTATCCCTGAATCCAAAAGATAGAAAACAAGGATATGACACAGTTATCATCACTTGCACAGGGTGTTGTGTGTGTGTGTGGGGGGGGGGGGCAGGAAGCCTAGGCTGACACAAAAGGTTGTTGAGTGTGTGTAAGTAAGAAAGAGCAGTAGGCATACATCTGGACAAACCAACAAATGGCCAGTGAGACAAAATGAGTTTTAAGCTGCATGGCTAAATCATATAACTGTTGTGGGTGTGTCTGTAGGGGTCCTCCAGGTGAATTTGGTGCGTGAGTGTCTGCATGAACATGGGCAAGCTCTGTGCTAGCTCTACATCTTGGTATGTTGGATAGGTGTGAGCCATGCATGATAGAGGTGACAGTTCATCATCGGCATCCCTGACCACGAGAACTGGCTCTGCCAAGAGTTGTACTGGCACATCCACGCCTACGGTCAGATGCACTGCTGCTACCTGAATGTGCCTGATGTCTGCTGGATGAGCTCCCTTCACAGGGATGCCAAATACCATGATTCTATTGGCCTGCTATATCTGGGTGTGGACAGCTCACCCACTGATGGAGCAGTGGAAGTACTACCACTATAGGAGCATGCTCAGGCATGGCCACATTGGCTAATAGAAGATGATGTGGCTGACCTATGACCACAAGGATGCTGTTCCCTGCCCAGTAGATGTTTCATCACAGACAATGTTTGTTCTGTGACAGACACCCCTCATAGGTTCATAGGTATGTATTAAGCTAATGGCCCTGGAGCCTTTACAAGCCTAGCCCAATGACGTGCCCTGGCATCATTCCATCACAGACACTCCTCATTCCAATGTGTCATTCATGCAATCCATCTAATCAGCAACATGGTGGAGGCAGTCTTGATGTCAGCCTGTGCCATATCTACAATCATGAGCATTTGTCTGGACAACCTCAGGGAGTGTGCCTGCGCTTCCATGATGGCCCTAAACATATGTTGAGTGGTATGGCAAGAGATACCTGGATCAGGTGAAGGAGGGACAGCAGGCCTCCTCTTTGTTTCCCTAAAAACATTCCTGTGTGGCACCTCGCATACACTTTGGCTACTGCCAGAACCAACAGGCACTGAAGCAGCAGTAATCACACTTCCCTCATCAACTGCCTTACTCTCCACCTGTCCAATATATGTGAGCTCACTGGAATGGGTAGGCGTAGTCCAACTGGCTGTGTTCGATGGAACTGCAGGGGATGGCTGTATGTCAACTTCAGTCTCAGGTTAAACCTCTGCACCTCCCAACTGTACCTCTGTTTGGCCACCATCCTCATCATAATCTGCTGATACACTGACATTAGGTGGTAGAGGTTCCACAATTCCACTGTCAAGATCACCTTTGATAAAAAGCAACAGAAACAGGAAAAAAAATTAATACCTACAGTACTATAGCCCAATATATACCAACAAACTAACAACATTGCTACTATTACAGACAGTACAGCAATACACACAACAGACCTGACATCAACAGCACTCACTAAAATATTTCTTTAATTTCATCAACAGTACTGACATAAAAATGGTTGGCTTACCATATGCAAGTGAGATTCTCTTCTGCAAGAAAGATGGTCCTGGAAGAAGTTAAGCAAAAAGTAAGAGCAGCATCATCACAATTAGCAGTAACACAGGGGGTAATACTTTTGTCCCTTTATATGTCCATTAACTCTGCTTTCAACAAGAACATGGCTGACAACTCCAACCTTAGTTAATCAATCAGATTGTGTTGTTAACTATAACAATCTTCAATACAACCCACAAAAAAAAATTGTGACACAGAAGTAATGTGTTTGATTTCAATTGTTTTACTATACAACAGTATTTAGCTACTGAGATGCTAAGCCATACCTGGAAGATCTTCCTGGGACATGCTTGGTGTCACTGACACTGTTATACTGACATCTAATACATGTTGTTCTACACTTTTCTGGGAGCTGTCTGGATCCTTGACAGTGGCAATGAGCTCCTCATTTGGTGTTAGCGATGGCTTCATAGCAGGCCTTCCCTAAGTAACCATCGGATCATGGCCCACTGCAGCTGCTTTCCTCCATGCACATGTGATCATATCAGTGGCCCTATGGTGGATCTGTTCATATGTCCTGACATGGCCACCCACGGCATTCACATCATCCATGATCTACCATCAAATTTGCATCCTGCTTGCCATATCCTCCCATCCCCTTTCAAGTAGGAAGGCACCATGTTGCCTAAATGCATCTACTATCACCTGATTTTCAGCATCAGTGAAGGGTGGTGTCTGAGGATTGACAAGCCTGGGTGGCATACTCCTAGGTGTCCTTAAAGACAACAGAGGGATAATACACATAAGGATCAAATAACTACAATATAACTTTTTCCATGTAAAACAGAAAAGGTAGATTGTCAGTATTACCCACTGGAGAAACATAAAACACTCTAGAAATGTAAAATATGAACAACAGCCTGATGCAAAAAAGGGAGAGCAACAATAGCAACATATTATTGATTGTGCCATAACACTAACACAGCTTTGCTCCCCCCACCAAAAAGAACAGGTAAATGACACATTTTGATAACAAACCATCTTTGAAATTCTAAAAGTGCTATCAAAGGAACTGTCCCTAAAACATTTGTACACATTTATCACACAACATTCCATTTTCATGCATTGGCAATCATGTATATCTGTGAAATTTTATTTATTTAACATTTGTTTATCGCAAAAGTCCGACTTGGAACAAAGACAATTTTCAGTGGATGCCTGGGGAGAAATGCTCCAAGTGCATGATTTGTAATGTGGGAGGATACCAGATTACCCAGGGAAAACCCACACAAACATAGGAACGACATGCACACTCCACACAGAAGGCACTACTGCTGAAAATTGAACTGGAGAACCTCTTGCTGTGAGGCGACAATGCTACCACTGCACCACTGCTCGTCATCAATGTTTGACAAACATGCCTATGGCATCTGTACACTTCTAACAAATACATACAGATAAAAGTGTAAAACCCTTTGCTTTAGATTTTTCTTAATTACATTCCAGCATATGCAGTATATAACTGACAAAATGCAAGCATACCTTCGGAAGTTCAGCAATCCACTGTGTAGACATATCCCAAAGTAATAGCATATGTTCAGTCATCACCACATAAACAAGTCTCCTCAACACCAGTTTTCCTAGTTACACAGTTGCCTTTTCATATGGTATAGATTCAGGGCTGTCAGAATGGTAAAGATGCAAATGAGGTTTTAACTGATTAAAATTGCTGAATCCCAACTATTTGGACCTGTGTATGAGATGTAAAAATAGTGCAGTCACTCTCTCAGTATTTGTTTTTAATGGAATGCAACTGTGAATGATTACTGGTTGGGAGAAGGAAAACAACAACAGCACTGCAGGCTGCCTTACATACAGTGGGTGTGTCAGGTTAGATCTACAAAGTGTTAGAGGTATGGTTGGAAATACAAGTAAGCAGTACACAATTCACGGGTTGTGTTCAGTAACATCTAACCTGTCCACAATTTGTTGGCAACTACATGTGATATTATTTCCAGCTAATATCCTCACACATTTTAATGCAATGATATAGAATGGCTTACACACTGCATGTTTCAGATTACTGTTCAGATAGCTGAAGAATGACCGACAAACACTGACTGATAACACAGAACTGTATATTTGCAAGCAATAATCATAACAGGTTGTCTGATCATTAAGTGCACTACATCCAAATGCAATAAATGTGCAAATAACAGTTGTAAGGTTTCATAGTACTGTAAATGATGTTGCAGTTGATTGTGTGCAGAACAATTTCAGTTCCTTGCTACAAAGCTGTTTGTGTGGCAAAGAGTGATAAGGCACCCATCCTGTGTTCTGAAGATTCATTGGAGTGAGAGTTCAAATCCAGATTTCTGTAGACCTATTTCGTGTGAATCATTGTTTTTTAGTGTGCATGTCAGATATTGTTTTCCTCATTTCGACTAATTGTCCCTTTTTGTCTTTTTTGCCCTCTTCAGTCTTGTTTTTTTATGGACCAGTATTTGCACAACATGGTGCATAGCACAATCATAGGAACAGAGAAAATGAATGGGTTTGGTTGTGCTTATCTCATATGTGTGAAGTGTAGCAGTATGCAAACCAGATAACTGGACCACCCAGGAAGCAGACAGGACCCAGGCAGCCAAAAAAAAAAACAGATATTTTCAATTAATTCTACTGGGCACTGCACAAACCCACTAAGCTGTGTTAGGTTGAGGTTAATACAGAAAACTTAATGATTTGTAAATTAGGGAGTATCATGTAACTAGTTCTGTGGTAGCAAATGTAAGTATAGGGCTGAAATACAGATGGTCCTGGGTTCTAGTACAGGGTGTGCAACCTTATTTTACTGTTGGGATATTGCAGTTTATAGCAATGAACTGAAACATAGACAACTGCTTTTTCAACTTTCTTGTGGCAGCAGGTGTAAGTATAGGACTGCCATATACATTGTCATGGCTCCTAATACAGGATATCCCATACACTTATAATGTTATTCCACTTCCCGTTATATTCACTCTCACTTATAACACTTTAGATAATGGAGCTGATATTAATTATATGTATGAGGGATGATGCACTATTATTGTGTTATCAGATGCATCACAAAGCGTATAGTGTATACTATATTTATATAAGAATAATTCTCCTATCTGGACTTGCATGGCCTTCACATTTGCCTAAGACATATGCACAGCTGCTTTGATATCCAATAACCTTGTCAGGTCACACATATACATGTGTAACAGCTCATAGGTTTATAGGTGGGTACTAGGCTATATGAACGAAGGCATGTATAAGCCTAGCCAGAATGTGTTGGCTTTCACCAGCCCCTTAGATTAATTCCTTGTTCCTCTGTCCAGCAGAGCCACTGAAGTGATCCCCGAGGTAAACTTTCTGTTTCCCATCAACTCATCAAGGTTTCTTTTGAAGAGTGTTAGCAAGGAGCTCTGTCTAATGTAGAGTAGGATCTTGTTCCAAAGCATGGGAAATCTCTGGGACAGGAATCTATCCCTCCAGCACATCCTATTTATTGTTGTGGTGAGGTTTAGATCCCTAGAGCATGTGGCTCGAGGGGATAAGGTTTTCTTTAGGAGGAGCATATCCATTAATTCTGGGTTGGACATGGCCTTGTATGTCAGGCAGAGATCACCTCTGAGTAGGGGTATGCAACCGAGTACAACTGGAGTTTCTTCAGTCTAGCTGCATAGGGCATCTGTTTGAGGCCAGTGATCCTCTTGGTGAGTTACTTCTGTGGTCTTTCCAGCTGTTGCAGGTGTCTTGTAAGGTACATCCCAAATGGGGCATTGTACTCTATGATGGGTCTGATGAGTGATGAGCAGAGGGGCACAATGACCTCTTTTGATCTGGATGCGAACCCTTTTGTGATTAGGTGGGCCATGTAGAAGGATTTTCTAACCACTTTGGCAATGTGATTATCAAAGGTGAGATTACTCTCACTATCTACTTGGGTTTCCAGATCCCTTATTACATCTTCCATATTTAGGGGACTACCACCTATGTGGTAGTTTGTGGGTACTTTGTTTTTTCCAAAGGGGATGACTATGCACTTTTTGGCATTTAGCTTGAGGCCATGATTTTGATACCAGGTATCCATTTCAGTGAGACCCTTTTGGAGGATTTCTGTGTCAGCTGCCTGTGCTTGCCTGCACCTCTGAGAAGTATATGTGGAAAAGGAAGGGTTCTAGGACTGAGCCCTGGGGAATGCCACTTTCAACAGGTTTAGAGTCGGACCTAGCTCCTGCAACTCTCACCATGTGGGTTCTGTCCATGAGCCAGTTGGCAACCCATCTTGTGATGTAGGGGTTTATGTTCAGGCTGGTGAGCTTGTCTGTAATACCAAAATGGGGACTGGTGCCGAAGGCCTTAGCGCGGTCTAGGTAGGCTGTGTGTACCACATGTCCCTCATCTATAGCCTTGGCAACTGTCTCAAAGAATTCCACCAAGTTTAGGAGGCATGATTTGCCCTTAACAAAGCCAAACTGGGTAGGGTCCAGTGTTTGGAAGTTCCCAATGTCTCTGTTAATGAGTTCCAATGATGTGCACCTTAGCCTTGCAGACCAAGCTAGTCAGGCTTATAGGGTGATAGTACCCTGGGTCTGTTGTGGCTCCACCTTTGTGGAGTGGAATAACTGTTGCTGTGCACCACTCTATGGGTATGTAGCCTGTGGATATGCTGAGTTTGAACAGTGTGTTTAGGTGAGGGGTTAGTTCATCTTTGAGCTCATGTAGGATGCAGCCGGGGACACCGTCCGGTCCCATTGATGCTGGTTTTTTTACTTTGGAGAGGGCTGTTTTAACCTGAGTGTCTGTGATTTCAGGGACTCTACATTCTTCTGGTATGGTTATGGGCCCTTTTGGGGGTGAAGTTTGCGCTGAACTTGTCTGCCAGGATGTTGGCAATATCGGTTGGTTCAGTGTATTTTGTACCATTCTGCACTAACTCTGAGCAGATCTGAGCATTGCCACTTAGATTCTTGACATAGCTAAAGAATGCCTTGTGGTTTTCTTTGGAGTCCTTGGCAATTTTTCTTTCAAAGCTCACCTTGGATGATTTTATGAGGGAGCATAGTTTCTTGCTGATACTGATCAGGGATGTCTTCCCTTCTTAGGATTTTACTCTTTTCTGTACTAGTTTCCTCCTTCTATTGTAGAGCTTGTTTATGGCAGGAGTCCTCCCGACTGGTTTCCTTTTCTTGGAGGAGTGAGTCTTGGTTTTGCTTGTGATGGCACAATTCATCCATTCTTGTAGCTGCCCGTAGAATGCATTAGTAAAGGATTTTGCAGCTTGGATAGTGTTATCCTTCAGCATGGGGGCTTTGAAACTTTCCATCTCTGTCTTGAGTAATGTGAAGTTTGCTTTTGAAAAGTTTTTCACAGTGGTTTTCTTGTCCAGGGATGGGGGGCAGAATATGAACATCCAAAGTGATTTGTTTATGGTCAGATCTAACCAGCGAGAGGTTGACCTCTGGTGTGGAACACCAGTCACCCATGTTGGTGATGACCAGATCCAATATGTTGTCACCTCTGGTGAGAGTGTTGACCAGTTGAACCAGGGCATTTGAGTTTATAAATTCTAGGAAAAGTCGGGCAAGGGAGTTAGTACTTGAGTAGTTCTCCTAGTTAATGTTTGGGTGATTGAAATCACCTAATATTAGGGTGTTTGGTAGGACCTTTATATTTCCCAATGTTTCCAGAAACACGGAATGGGGGTCCTAGGACATGGTGGGTGATCTGTAGCAAGCTACAATTTGAATTGCAGTTTTGCCCATTGTTAGTTGCACGTGGATCATCTCTGAAACATAGTGCTGTGCCACTAACCTGGAGGTGTGGGTATCCTTGATGAATATGGATACTCCCCCGCCTTTTGTATTTCTGTTTGGGTTCTGTGGCCAAAATGTATGGTATGAGTTGTAGCCTGGTAGTGCTGGAGTGCTCTCTGGAGCCCTAAACCAGGTTTCTGTTACTGCACATATATTGATTTTCTCCATACTGAGGAGTGCCTCGAGTGTGTGCATTTTGAGGTTTAGACTTCTGGCATTGAGTAGCATTACCCTCAGTTTTTTGTTACTTGTGCTATTTACAGTGGTGGGTTTGTCTTTTGTGCCTTGCCTAAAAAAGGCACTATGGGGGTGGCAAGAGCCTTGGCCAGTATTCAAAAGCCTAAGGGTGACAGGTGCAAGCAGTCTCTAGTGAAGACTTGTCAAGCATGTCATCCCAGGCAGACAGACACTGGATCCCCTTTGAATGACATCAGAAACTTAACCAATTGTTGAAATTGAGAATTTTTTCTTTATACCATGGTATCATTCTTGGTGAGGGCAGGATGCTACTCAGGGTCAGGGTCATACCGGCCTGGGCTATGTGATCAGAGAGCTCTTCCATGTCTCTTTTCATGTAGTCCAGGGAGGTATGGCTCAGGTCATTCACACCAACATGGACAATGACAGAGTCATATCTGTACTTGTTCTGGAGTGGCCTGAGTGTTCGTGCTATGTGTTGGATCCTGGCACCTTACAGGCAGCTAACAGTAACCTTCTCCTTATTCAGCCTAGTTAGTGGGACGTCAGTGTGTCTGACTATAGAGTCACCTATTACTAGTATGTTGGGTATGTTATTTTGCCTTAAGGGCTGTGATTGCATGGCACACTGGTTTTGTGAAGTATGTGTTTCATGGTTTGTGTTGGGAGGTGGAGGTTGCTTGGATGTTTGCTTTGGAGGTCTCTTGTTAGTTTTGCAGATTTTTATTTATAGCCTCCGAGTATGTTTTCATGTATTTATGTGTGTTTTTTGCTGGTGCTTGTTTAATGGGTCTATGTAAGACTGGTGGTGTGATGCAAGTATTTCCCTTCTCCTCTTGACTGTCTGATCCAGTCTTGGGTTGTGAGAGCTTAGCCTCTAGTTTGGCTGTATAACTGCATCTCTCACATGTATTAGTTTTTGGTGGTAGGAGGAGGGGGTTGTCTGTGTACATGAGTCAGTTGTAACATTGCCTCAAAATGCCCAGATTCATCAGTTGGACTGGAGAGTACATGTGAAACTGCCCTTTGGACATGCCTGGATAGGTACAGTGAACTGTTTTACTGGATAGCTGGTAAGGTCGAATAGAGAGCCTTGTCCTTCTACAGTACAGGAGGGTCTAGTGCTAGGGTTAATAAGTGCTTGCTATAAGTTTTGAGCAAGTATCAGGCTGAGAAATGAATGGCTTTAGTGCTTAAGTTGAAAGTTTGTCTAGTTCCAAGGGAAAATTGAAGAGGAGACTTTGGAGCCAGGAATAGTTTTACCCTAGCTAACCGGTGCTGCCCAGCACGCAAAACTGGGCAAATACAGTATTTATAGCAGGGAAATGAAAGAGATAGAAATTAGCCCAAAATGGCCAATAAACTATTAATTTCTAGGGTGAAACCACTCCTCCAGGGATAGATAGGCTGCATAAAGCTCCCCTCTCTCACAGGTGAACAGAGAAACGTCATTCTATCCAAGTAAGGTATGGGCAAACAGAGATTTGCAACACAGCCCTGAATTCAGCATTAACCTGAAAACTGGACTATACTAGCTTAGAAAGGTGGGAAACAATTAATATATATATATATATATATATATATATATATATATATATATTTTTTTTTTTTTCAGAAAATAAAGCAGATACACTCAAAAAAAAACAGTTTAAAAGCACAGAAAAGGATACTTATTGTTATATATTACAGATCAGAGTTGTAGTCAATGCCCCCAGTAATAAAGTAGGAAGAAACACAAATACAGTAAAAGCAGATTGAATAAAGTGCAATTTATATATATATATATATATATATATATATATATATATATATATATATATATCAGAAACAATAGAAGATGAACAAACCGATTTAAACAAGTTACCCAATTAACCAGAAAAAAGCTCAAAACTGAGCCCTGTTCCAGCAGTTTTCAATCAGGCAAGTTCTAGCTGCACAACCCTGCTTACTAGGGTGCAGGGAAACTTTCTCCAAAAAAAGTGGCCTGGATCAGTGCTCAAGTTATACAAACAAAGCTAGATTCAGCAGGCCTGAATCTGGTCTATGCTACAGCATCAAGGCACACCAATTTCAGAAAGAAACAGTTCAAATAAGCAGTCACAATAAGCCTGTGACCAGAAATTCCCAGCTCAGAAGGGCAGAATCCAGCCTCTCCTTCCACAAGAGTGCAGACCACAAACCTTCTTAATGTAGAATAACTGGCCTGAAGCCCAAGTGCTTAATCCAAAACTAATACACTTTTAGAATTGTGGACACTGGGCCTTCAATCAGCAATTCCCAGCTTAGAAGAATGTAAGCTACCTGTCCTGCCACAACAGTGCAGATCACAAACCTTCTTATTGTAAAACAACCTGTATGAAGCCCAAGTGCTTAAACCAAAAGACGTAGAATAACAGTTACAATTTAATCATGCTACAACCAACTATTTTTTTAAGTGCAAGAAGAGAGCAAGGAAGAACCTAAAAGGGCTGGCCTTCTCAAATTTTCTCTCTGTATTAAGTTGAGTGAACACTAGACTCAGAATATGATCTAACTGTACTTGGTTAAGTGAGCAAATGAGATGGACCAGGAGGAGTGTTCTAATACAGACTTACAGGAGGTGAGGGCAATTCCAAAGTCACCAACACTAATACCAACACGGAAACAGAGAGGGAGGGTGTGGAACTTACTGCAGAGACACACAGCACACTGTTCCGAAACACAGAATTAGGAAACAGAAAAAATGAAAATACAGTACTTTTAAAATTGCAAGTTTGTACTTAACAGAAGACTAAACTTCACTACTGCAAGTTTCACTTAGATTCAGCTTGTAATGCAGATGTTTGTAGCCAAGCAAGTTTCTCAGGAGTTGAGCATAAAATGATTTCTCAAACTTTGTGACTAGCATACAGAGGAATCCCTCTAGGCTATTAAATATCAGATAACAAAGAAGTGATAACACCACACCCTCTTATAGTAAAATTACTGCAGAGACACACAGCACACTGTTCAGAAACACACAATTAGGAAACAGAAAAAATAAAAATCCAGTACTTTTAAAACTGCAAGTTTGTACTTAACATAAGACTAAAATTCATTACTACAAGTTTCACTTAGCTTCAGCTTGTAATGCAGATGTTTGTAGCCAAGCAAGTCTCACAGGAGTTGAGCATAAAATGTACTGTTACCTGTATTTATGTATGATTCCTGACTATACCTAAGCAGCACTTCTGCTGTGGCAAAGATGCAATCACAACACTGTGGAAGAAAGCATTTTGTTCCTTATGCCTAGGTTTGAATCCCACAGTGTAAAAATCAAATTTCTCAGTGTATAAATGTAAAAACAAATGTGTCAGGTTATTACATTCATGCCCCCATTGCATGTCTGAAAACCTAACTCACCTAACAGTTACCTTCCAATTTCCAATATGTATTTTCAGGCTACATCAGTAGACATGCCTTAAACTATGGCCAAATGTCAGATTAACCTTCTAATTGCAATCATTCCATTCCTCATCGCTTGACACTGCTGCTTACCATCATGCAAATGCGTTGCTCAGGTGTGTGGACTCCAGTAAATGCAATAACTGGAATTGCAAGCAAGCACCAGTCTCCTTTGCTGTAGGTCTGTTGGTAGACATGGCTGGTATTAGTGTGCAAGGTGCCAGGTTAAGGGCACAGGTGGGAATGTCCAGAAGTTCAGGATATTTATTGGACTCCTAAAGGCTTCTGCAGGGAGACTATTCTGGCTCCCAGTTCAACTCTGAGGCATGGAATAGTTTAGCCCCAGGCTATACCCAGTGGCAGTGGTATCTGGTGCACTGGAGACCAATATAGGCATCATTTAATGCCTTACAGAGGAGGAAGAAGGATACTCTTGACTGTTTAATGGAGGAATTTAGGAAGTCAGACAGCTCACAACTGTGTAAGTATCAACTAAACAGAGTATCTGAAAAACTTAAAACGCTGAATGTAGGCAAGACCAGTATGCATAATGGTCTACTGTTTTGTTGTTGTATTTTCCAGCTGCCAGAGATCAGGAGTTTAATGTCTGGGCCCATGGGGCTAGATTGGAGAGAATTAGGGAAGCAAGTGGTATGTATGCAGCAGAAGAGAAGTGTTATTGTAACATTAAAGGATAAAGATAGATTTTTTGATGTTTTATAGAGTTGTATCAAATTGACCATGCACAGCCCAACTGTAAAGGCAAGTATGCATGCACAAACTGATTGTAAGAGTCCAGTGCTGGACTTTAGTCAGAGGTTGTGGGTTCAAATTCCACAATTCACAAATATACAAGGCTGTTATTTCTTCAATAATATTTAAAATAAATTAAAACCTCCATATCAGTGGCACAAATACCCTGCTTTAAACTGTAATTTGTATGAGTGGAACATGCATATGTGCAGTATATGCACATTTCAAGGGTTACTTGCAGCAATCTGTAGTACAGTGCGTATCTATTAGGAGTTATACTTAAATGTAAAACTTAAGATAATAGAGTTGTATAATTGTAATGATGAATTGTATGTCACAAATTATGTTACTAATGTTATCTTTTTTTTCAATCACCCCAACCCTTATCTCTCTTTTTTATTTTCTTTATTTTATTTTTAATTTTTTTTGTTTCATTTTGTACTTTATTTAGTTTAAAAATTTTAATTTTTTTTATTCTATTTTTTTATTTTTATTATGTGTTGTCAAGATCTGTCCATGTCATCCATGTGTACCACATCAGTAAATGCTCCACAACATAGTGAGGTAGGCCAGCCCCATTGGATCAGCCTGCCCCCACTCCAGTGGGTCCAGCACCAATGTGCAGCACTTCTGGGAGCCAACCTGACAGCACTGCCTCTACTGCCCCTGCACTACCTAACCCTTAGTTAGTCCTGCCCTAGAAACTGGTCCAGTGGTACCCACCAGGAGTAGTGGCTGAGGTGGTGATTTCATCAACTGCAACAAGTTGCCAGGGATCGTGTCTTGGGTGGTGTTCCACACCATTGGTGCACACCTATGGCAGATGGGGAGGTTGCCTTCCCTCATATTCCATAGGAGGAGGAGGAAGAGACATCAAACACGACAGCCACCTGTGGAGTAAGGTGACAGTGATGTCAGGCCAGTGGGTGAAAACTTGACTTTCACTGTCTCCAAGCTCGATGGACATGGGCTTGGGTGGTCCCCACCCTCATCCCAATGATGGCCTCCCCTAAACTTTTGTATCTATCACCATCCCTGTCATTTGTCTTGTTTGTCTTGTCTATGTGGTATTGCTTCCATTCTTACCAAACTTACCTCACCCAGACATAGTCACATCCCTTCCCCAACATTCATCTTTCTCTCTGTCAAATAAAAAACAAAAAAATGGGCACCTCCCCACTCCAAAAAAAATCATCCCATACATAAAAACCTCTCCATTTTGCACACATGTTATCTTGACACACTTCATTTGATCCAACTGTCTATAGAACATAATTGTATTGTGGTCATCCTTCTTGTGAAAGTAACAGTCCAAATTCAGTTAATATTCTGCACATATTTTCAGTTTACACTTTGAAAGAAATTGATAGCTATGGTTCTTTCCTACCACCTTCCTGTATTGCTTTCCCTTTGTTCTTCCCACAGCTTGCTCCCCATTTCATCACCTTCCCATCTACTCCCATTTTCACCACTTTAATCTGCTCAAAAAATAGAATTACACGCAACACACATAAGTAACAGAAAAAGGAAAGGATCCCTTCACTTTTTGGGCTCCATGTTTGCAAAGAGGTGAGCATCACACACCAACATGCAGCAATGGTGAGCTGTGGCAAACTGCTGTGGTTACCTTTGCATAATGCCACTTAAACATGCTGTGCTATGCCAACACACAGCTACACACATGCGTGTGCACTTTGCCAACTGTCGCACAAACCTGCTGCTCACCATGCTATGGAAATGTAAATATTGTTGTGTATTATTGCTGTTTACTGTCCATTACCTGTGTATGGTATGAAATTACATGTGGAAACATAAACAGAAGGCCCTATTTAACAAAATGTCACATATTTACAATACAACCACATGTTGCCTCCCCCCAATCATACCAACCTTGGTGTCTTAGTACTTTCTCCTCACATATATCACCTACACTCTACAGAAAGTAATATCCAATGTTGTGTGATATGCACTGCACATCAATCTGGTAATATGCAGAACTACAACTACTGACCCATAGAAAGCCTTATCTGCAAGGCTAGTGAAGGAATCAGCATGGACCTTACACACAGGGACATAGGTCAACACACTTGACCCAACCTATTTTTTGTCAAGGGTAGATCTTGCTTATTAAACCTAGTGGATTTCTTTGATACTGACCCCAAAGACCTGGATGAGGGACAACAGGATATACTGCCTATGTTGAGTTATCCAATGCCTTTGACACTGTCCCCATTCATGTCTTATAGTGAAAATCTCCCATCTGGGAATTAAGCCATATATTACTGGATGGATAGCCAACTGGCTCACCAACAGAGCACACACATTATTAAAGTTGGGGAATGCACCTCCACCAGTCGCCAACTTACCAGTGGAATGCCACAAGGATCTGTGCTGGGCCCTCAACTGTATGAAAACTATTTCTCTGAAGCCCAGGCAATGGTAGATGACCTGTGCTTTACCAAATTTGCAGATGACTCTTAAATGGATGCACTTATATAGAGTCCCCCAATGATGGTAACGTATTACAGAAGGGGCTGACACAGAAAATTACTGTTGCCAAACTCAGTCGCTGAACCTTAAAGTAAACAATGCCTCATTGTCCCTTTTGGCAATAAAGTACCCCTGCTGATTATGATATAAATAGCACCCTTCTAAGCTCAAACACAGTGTTGTGAGGCTTGGGGGCACATGATAATAGCAATCTATGCTTTAATCACTTTGTGTCCATAGTGGTGAGATACACATTCTGCATTGCGTATTTCACATATATGCATATCACATCCAGGACCATGGAGATCATAGCTTTGCTGTAGTCTACCCTTATAAGACCACTAATTGAGTACAATTCTCCTTTCTGTCTGTATCTCACCAGACATCTGCAGCAAATGGAGAAAACACAGAGGTTTGTGACTGGAAGAATCCAGGACCTTAAAAACATGACATACATGGAAAGACTGATAGACCTGTCACTGTATTCTGTATCAGGCAGGCTGCTGAGAGGTGACCTATGCCTGGACTACAGAGCAGTCTCAGACCCTGCCCTACTGGAAATGCTGGACATCTGCAAATCAAATATGACAAAAATAACTTCCTCCAGAGTTCTCAACCTAGCATGTGACATAAACAGAACATGCTCTGGAGACAGATATGTCCCCCAGTGATTGACACTACTCTGTAATTGGCTTCTTCTACATATGAAGCTGTGCTCCTCAATGACCCTGTTCAAGCGCAACTGGATGGGTGGTTGAAAAGTCTCCGCTGGGGTGGCATCTATCTCCCTCATAGACCAGGCCACTCGGTCCTGCTTACAAAATCAGCGAAAAACAAAAAGATAGCTTGGAAACACCAAAGCAAATTCTCTCTCAGTTTAATTCTCTTTCAGTTTAATGAAGCGCTTTTTGTCTTGCACATGTGGCAAGACTTCATCAGAAACTGAACAAACTTCAACACAAGCAATATATACACACCCTTTTTGTCATATGACACTTCTAATTAAAATCTTGTGTCTTAAAGGCACATCTACATTATTGCTGCTTAAAACATTTTTTAAAAACAAATATGACTGACAATATTTTTGAACATCTCAACCCTTCCCTTCCTTCAGAATTTTTACCTGTAATGGTGATAGAAATATATACAAACATACATATACTAACAATACTGTATCTCAAATTATTGTGTTGACTCTCAAAATATAATATGACTTAGTTAACTAAGAAGTCAGAAACTTACATATCCAAGTCAAATGAAGTCAGATATCACAAATATGAATGCATTTTATAAAAATGCATACCCACATTAACGCTTAAGATTTTTCAACTTCAGTATACTGTTTAAAGATACTGTCTCATTCAAACCCAGGTTTACTTGAGCAACTTGAGTTAAGTTGGCAAATACGCACTGGGACAATGTTTTACCCGGGTTTGAATGAGACAATATCTTTAAACAGTATACTGAAGTTGAAAAATCTTAAACGTTAATGTGTGTATGCATTTTTATAAAATGCGTTCATATTTGTGATATCTGATTTCATTTGACTCGGACATGCAAGTTTCTGACTTCTTAGTTAACTAACTAATATTATATTTTGAGAGTCAACACAATAATTTGAGATATAGTATTGTTAGTATATGTATGTTTGTATATATATTTCTATCACCATTACAGGTAAAAATTCTGAAGGAAGGGAAGGGTTGGGATGTTCAAAAATATTGTCAGTCATATTTGTTTTTAAAAAATGTTTCAAGTAGCAATAATGTGGATGTGCCTTTAAGACACAAGATTTTAATTAGAAGTGTCATGTGACAAAAAGGGTGTGTATATATTGCTTGTGTTGAAGTTTGTTCAGTTTCAGATGAAGTCTTGCCACATGTGCAAGACGAAAAGCACTTCATTAAATTGAAAGAGAATTAAACTGAGAGATAATTTGCTTTGGTGTTTCCAAGCTGTCTTTTTGTTTTTCGCTAGTTTGTCTTACTGTGGTTCCTGCTTACAAAATCA
The DNA here is from genome assembly GCF_019279795.1 of Protopterus annectens. Taxonomy (NCBI): domain Eukaryota; kingdom Metazoa; phylum Chordata; order Ceratodontiformes; family Protopteridae; genus Protopterus; species Protopterus annectens. The sequence continues at coordinate 17,946,437 of NC_056727.1, read as the reverse complement.
GTCAGTCAACAATGACCTATAATTATGCTCATTAAGTGTACTTGTGTTTTTACACAGCTAGGCTTGTAAACACCCTATGACCATTAAGCTGGTAACCTCCTATGAAGCTATGAACCCATGCAGGCTGCCCAACATCTGATCTCCCACATAGCCCCTGATGTCATCCACAGTTGACCTGCACTCTTGTAAAAGTCAGACTTATGCCATGACACTTGCATAAAATTCTGAGTTTTATATTCGGTGCAGTTAGGTTGGTAGGGGTTTTGTTCTCACTGCAGTCAAGTAAGTGTGTGTGTGTGTGTGTACCTAGACAAATGAACAAAAGTGTGCATCCTACAGTTACTGGTCCAATGCCATGGAATGACAGCATTTTGATACTTGCACATGCCTACACATCCATTTCATGAAGGCCTCCCAACATCTGCTCTCACACATGGAGTGTTGATGTCATCCTCTCTAAGTTTACCTGCACTCTTATAAAAGCCAGACTTGTGCAGTGGCTCTTGCATAAAGTTCTGTAGTCTGTGTACTTAAGTAGGTAGGGTCCTGTTCTCACACTGCAGACAACTAGGTGTGTGTGTGTGTGTGTGTGTGTGTGTGTGTGTGTATGTGTATGTGTGACTAGACAGAAGAGCAGAAGTGTGTATCCTACAGTTACTGTTCCAATGCCATGGACCTACAGTATTCTGATACTTGCACATGCCTACACATTCATTTCATGTGGGCCTCCTGACATCTGCTCTTCCACATAGCCTGCTGATGTCATCCACTATAGGTTGACCTGCACTCTTGTAAAAGTCAGACTTGTGTCATGGTATTTACATAAAGTACTGAGTTTTGTAGTAAATGTACCTAGGTAGGTAGCAGTTCTGTTCTTACTGCAGTCAAGTGTGTGTGTATGTGTGTGTGTGTGTGTGTGTGTAGGGGTGTGTGGGTGTATGTGTGTCTACAGAGAAGAGCAGCAGTGTGTAGTCTACAATTACTGCTCCAATGCCATGGATTGACAGTATTTTGATAATTGTGCATGCCTACATATCCACTTCATGCAGACCTCCCAACATCTGTTCTCCCACATTGCCTACTGATGTCATCCACTATAAGCTGACCTGCACAAAGTCAGTAGACTGCGTAGTTAGGCAGGTATTAGTTCTGTTCTCACTGCAGTCAACTGCGTATCTCTGTGTGTGTGTGTGTGTTATGTGTGTGTATGTGTACTCTTGCTTAACATTACAGCGAACGTTTTACACCAGCATGTGGGACACGTTATCATATTCTCCTCGGCAGACACTGCTGATGTCATCAACTATAAAGTGTTGTCTGAGACACACCAAGTCAGACTTGAACTGTGGTACTGCTGATGTCATCATCTATAAAGTGTTGTCTGAGACATTACAAGTGAGACTTGAGCTGTGGCACTGAGTTGTGGTGCTTGGTTTAATTACAGAAGCCTGTAGTGTGTGTACCTAGATAGGTAGTGGGTCTATTCTCATTGCAGACAACTGGGTTATGTATGTTTGTGCTCTTGCTTGACATTACATTTAGCCTTTTACACCATCATGGGACACAGTTATTACCATATTCTCCTCAACAGACACTACTGATGTCATCAGCTATATCAGTTTTGTGGACATACACTATTCCCACCCGGACAGGGTCAAAGACTGGTCTGGAGGCCAGGCAGAAGTCACCTCATCCTATATGATATAGATTACAGTCTTAAGGTTTTCAATCTATCTACATACTTCATGGCATGGACTGTAGGCCCTGTGTTTTCTTGATGAGAAAGTCCAGTCCAGCTGCTGCATGTGTTACATGCAAAAGAGAGCATTATACTCCATTAGTATTCTGATAAGATTCATACAATTCTAAGATATGAATAAGATGGCATGATGTGTGATGTGCATAACATAGGCTTTCAATGCCAGTGTGGACACTTGCTGGTCAAAGTTTAGATAGCTATATACATGTGTTTCCAGTGCCTGCATCACTGGGTTTCAGCATAGCAGGACTGTTGTCAATGCTGTAATTAACATGGACTTCCACTTTTCAGAAGGACAATATAAAGACACATTTTTGCATTTATTTGTAGATCATGTGGATTTCTCACCAATCATTTGTCTATGTTAGTTCCTCCTGTAGCATGTTATCATCATTGGTGGACTCAATGATTGCACCCAATATGCAAGAATCAGCAAATATGGTAAGCCAAAGGCCATATGCTTTAGCCTGAACTGTCAAGAAATAGAGTCCAAGCAGTATAGGGTCAAGCACAGATCCCTGGGGCTTCCCAATGGTGATACTTCCACTGGTACAGGCTGATTCACCAACCTTCACAGTATGTGTTCTGTCAGTTTGCCAAATGGTTACCCATCTAGTGACATAAGGGTTACTTTCAGGCTGGGAGAGTTTCTCAATGATACCTGCATGGGGGATTGTGTCCAAACCCTAGACCATATCACTATAGGCAGTATGCATTGTCTTACCTTCATCCAGGCCAACCACAAAGAATCAATGGGTTGTGACAACATCACAGATCACCTACGACTCACCACATACACCTTCCTGTTATGTTTCAATACATACTTCAAAACACCCACCACATTGGCTATGTTCCCATAGAAGGGTGTATATCAACATGCATCCATCTGAGTGAGGGGACAGCGCCTGATGGATGCATGTATAGAGACATTGTGACTCTCATCAACTGTGAGGTAGAGCAACATGATATTATGGCCCTCTTCTAAATGGAAACTGGTAGTATTCTGGCTGTGTGAAAGAAATTTGTCAGTTGTTAATGCTTCATCATGTCTGCTACATCTGATAGATATCCTCAAAGAGGTTATCAAGGGCATGCATGATGATAACAGTATCATCTTGTGGAACTTTGCTAGGTCAAGGCATTTGACACAAATCCACACTAATAGGTATTCGATCTACACTGCCATATATGGCCATAAACAACTATATCTCCAAATGGGTATACTAGTGTATCACATACATGGCATCTCACTAAGTAGAAATGCGTGATGTGACCTGTATCTCAGATCCAGTGATCAGATCTGTACATCAGGGCTGTCTGCTATGCCCTTTCCTGACTATTATTAAAGTGATGGACATCACAGATGACATACGCATACTGTGCCCAAACAGCTGCCTGAAGAGCTATAGATTGTGGACAATCATTGACTCCAATTGTGAAATTAGTATAATGCAGACAGTATCAACACATACCAAAGTTTGCTGCCACAGCCATGACAACACTTGCAATGACAAAAAAGCATGGGGGATTTGTTAAGTCAGAAAAACAAGCACACAACCCAAGTATAATGTGGAAAACACACCCTATAATCAGACCAATAGGAATCTGACCTGTTTCCTGGGGTAGATGGTAAGTGGGATGTCCACCAACGTGTGGTCACAGTGCTGACTACTCCCTTGTATGTAATGCAATTACTGAGTATGTGAAGGACATCCACATCAAAGACTATAATACCTTCATAGTTCCCAGGCTTCATCACACCAATGAGTACAATGCACCCTTCTTTATGTATCTCTCTATACATCATCCAGTGATGTGCAACTGAAGTTTGCCACCTTTGTCACAGTGAGCTGCCACACAGCTTATAGACCATATCTAGGCATTCTTTTTGTGGCATATGCATGAATGTCTGATGGTGCAGAGCACCAATCAAGTTGTTACAGCAGATGAATGTGTACAACCTGTTCTGTTGATGCACTCACTACATACATAAGTGTTTGATAGCATTAATGGCATGGATATCATTTGTGACAGTGTGGATTGTGCCATATATATGCCATGCACACCAGTCAAGTAGCCTGTATTGTTCAAACTGTCTCATACAGGTACAGTAGTGTCTCTCCCAATGTTGCCAGCAGATGTTACAGTGCCTGCACAGTGTGCATGGTTACCCTCATAGACTGTGGATGTTATCATAATAGTTATTCAAGTGTGTTTGTGCAGAATCATACATGTTATATCAGAGGCATGGGATTGCTAGTGGTATTATTCTGATATGTCCAAGATTGTATTTGGTTCTTTTTATGTTTTACATGAGCCTTTACCAGTGCCACACTTGCTGGAGATCTCTGCTGAGATTATACTTATATTCAGACAAATCAGATTGCACAGCTTCAAAAAAATGCACCCTACACCAGTTGTATGTCAGATCCCTAATAGATGTCCTCTGCATTGTTCTTGTAAGGATGCTTATCTAGCACTAACATTATCTTTATTGTTATGTCACCTTGTGTAACAGTCACAGACAACACATTTTCACTGTGCAGTCCCTGCTGTACCATGTAGATATGTGATTGGTATTGCTGCTATGAGCATCTGTCATTGAGATGCCCTCATCTGCTGTGCATTAGGTTGCTTCACCTGTCCTCTTTCCCTGTGTTCATTCCTACAATTCATCTGTGTGTTCCTATTCAATGCACACACTTCCCCTGAGTTCTTATTGTAGATGGCAGTCCATGTACCTTGACAATTCATTTACACAGCTTCAGTACAGCATGCCAGAAATGGGTTATCACAATACTCTGCACTTTAGGTACACTGTCCTGTACTGTGTTTGCATCATATACCTCACATTCATACCTCTCAACTTTCCTGATATTCACAGGATGTCCAGATGTGCTCCTTATCAAATGTGTGTTTTTTTGCCATATCACTGGGATGATCACAGGACTGATGCAACTCATTATTACATACATTTGAGTTCATACCTCTCAACTTTTCAGATTTTCGCAGAATATCCAGATTTTTGTCTCAAATTTATGATTTTTTCCTCATAAAAGTTTGGTTTTCTGCCAAATCATTGGCATGTCATTGTGGATTGAAGTCAGAAAATAATAACAGACATTTGAGTTTCAAAGTTCATGCTCTTCATAAAATTCATGCTAATTTAAAAGCAATTATTATATCAACTTTTTCAGTTTGTAATAGCAATATTAAAAATTTGTCCCTAATTCTGGGCCTTTTTTCTCCCCATTACTTATGGTTTGTCTAGATTACTTGCTCTAAGAGGTTGAGAGATGTGTTTGAGTTCCATATTTCAAATCCTTCGGAACATGTATTTCTAAATCATTTCTATAACTGTATCAAATAAGTCCCTATGTCTGGGTAATTGTCTCTGAATTATAGGTTCATAGGTTGATACTAGGCTATATGCCCTAGGGCATTTATCAGCCTAGCCAGAGTGTGTTTGGCTTTCGCCACCCCTTAAAAATAGGTTTTACTGTGCCCTTTTTAGGTTAGTTTACTGTGCCTCTGTCTAGTAGTGACACAGAAGAGATCCCCGGGGTGAACCTACAATCTCCCATCCACTCGTCAAGATTTCTCTTGAAGAGATTCAGCGAGGGGCTCTGCCTGATATGGACTGGGATTCTATTCCAGAGTGCTGGGAGTCTCTGGGTCACAAATCTGTCTCTCCAGCATGTCCTATTCATTTCTGTGTTGAGATTCAAGTCCTTTGAGTGCATAGCTCTAGTGGATTTGGATTTTTTGAGGTGGAGCATGTCTATTAATTCTGGGTTGGACATGGCTTTATAAGTCAGGCACAGATCGCCTCTAAGTAGGCGGTATGCAACTGAGTGGAGCTCGAGTTTCTTTAACCTGGCAGCATAGGTCATCTGCTTGAGACCCTTGATCCTCTTGGTGAGGTACTTTTGTGGTCTTTCCAGTTGCTGCAGGTGTTGGGTAAGGTACATCCCGAATGGGGCATTGTATTCAATTATGGGCCTGATGAGGGATGAGTAAAGGGGCACAATGACCACCCTCAATCTAGATGTGAACCCTTTTATGATAAGGTGGGCTATATAGAAGGTCTTTCTAACCACTTTGGCAATGTGGTTGTCAAAGGAGAGACTACTATCAACTTGGGTTCCCAGGTCCCTAATAACTTCTAGTACTTAATGGATTACGGCCTATGTGGTAGTTTGTGGGCACATTGTTTTTCCCAAAGGGGATGACTATACACTTCTTGGCATTTAGTTTCAGGTCATGGCTTTGGCACCAGTTGTCCGTCTCTGTGAGACCCTTTTGGAGGATGCCTGTGTCAGCTGGAGAGTCGATTATGGCACCCAGTTTGCAGTCATCTGTGTCCTCTGAGTCCTCCCATGTTGGCCTGTACCTTTGAAAAATATATACCGAACAAGAGCGGTCCCAGGACTGAGCCCTGTGGGATGCCACTTGTAACAGGTTTAGAGTCTGACATGGCTCCCGCAATTCTGACCATGTGGGTTCTGTCCTTGAGCCAGTTTGCAACCCATCTTATGACATAGGGGTTAATATTTATGCTGGAGAGCTTATCTATGATGCCAGAGTGGGGTATGGTGTCAAAGGCTTTTGCGAGGTCCAGGTAGGCTGTGTGGACTGCCTTCCCTACATCTATGGCCATGGTGACTGTTTTGAAGAATTCTACCAGGTTCAAGAGGCAGGATCTGCCTTTAACAAAGCCAAATTGTGTAGGATCTAGCGTCTGTAGTTCCCCAATGTCTTTGTTTATGAGTTCCATGATGATCCGAACCATAGCTTTGCAGACCAGGCTAGTCAGACTTATGGGGTGATAGTTTCCAGGGTCCGTTGAGGCTCCACCTTTGTGGAGTCGGACCACTGTTTCTGTATGCCATTCCTTGGGTACATATCCTGTAGTAAGGCTGAGACTGAACAGTAGCCTAATATGAGGTTTTAGCTCTTCTTGGAGCTCCTGTAGGACGCAGACCGGGACACTGTCTGGTCCCACTGATGCTGTGTTTTTTGCTTTGGAGAGGGCAGCTCCCACGTGAGCATCTGAGATGACAGGGAGACAACTCTCTGCTGGGATAGATATTTGCTCTTTAGGGGGGGGAGGGGGGAGAAGTTTGCACTGAACCTGTCCGCCAGGATGTTGGCAATGTCTGTGGGTTCAGTGTATTTTTTGTCATTTTGGACTAACTCTGAACATATCTGGGAGTTGCCACCTAGGTTTCTAACATAACTAAAGAAGGCCTTGTGGTTATCTTTAGTGTCTTGTGCAATTTTTCTCTCGAAGCTGGCCTTGGAAGATTTTATGAGGGATTGTAGTTTTTTGCTAGTACTGATCAGTGATGCTTTCTTATTGAGGGATTTTACTCTATCCTGCAGTAGCTTCCTCCTTTTGTTGTATAGCTTATTTATGGCAGTGGTTCACCAGACAGGACGCCTGCCTTTGGAGGATTGGGTCTTTGTTTTATTTGGGATTGTATGATCCATGCATTCCTGAAGATGTCCATAGAATGCATTTATATAGGATTCTGCTGTTTGGGCCGTAGTTTCTACTGGCCCGGGGGCTTTGAGTGAATTCACCTCAGTTTTGAGAAGTGTGAAATTAGCCTTGGAAAAGTTTTTTACTGTGGTTTTCTGGGGTGGTGGTGGGGTCGGGATGTGAATGTCCAGCGTGATTAATTTGTGGTCTGATCTTACCAATGAGGGGTGTACCTCTGGTGCAGAGCATAGAGTCCCCATGTTTGTGATGATCAGGTCCAGTATGTTTTCCCCTCTTGTAGGTGAGGTGATTAGTTGTTCCATAGCATTTGAGTTTATAAATTCTAGTAACCTCTGGGCTAGGCTGTTGGGGCTTGAGTAGTGCTCCCAGTCTATGTTTGGGTAGTTGAAGTCACCCAATATAAAGGTATTTGGAGAGAACTTCATATTCTCCAATGTTCTCAGGAAAGCCACATGAGGTTCCAGAGTCTTGGATGGTGGTCTGTAGCAGGCTACAAACTGAAAGGCAGTTTTGCCCACTGTTAGTTGCACATGGATGGTTTCTGATGCTTCGTGCAGTGCCACTAACCAGGAGGTGTGGGTATCCTTGATGAATATGGATACTCCCCCTCCTTTTGTGGTTCGGTCTGAGTTTTGGGGCTGAAAAGCATGGTATGAGGTATAACCTGGTAGTACTGGGGTGGTCTCGGGAGCCTTGAACCAGGTCTCTGTTACTGCACAGACATTGAAATTCTCCATGCTGAGGAGAGCTTCAAGTGCTTGCATTTTGAGGTTTAGACTTCTGGCGTTGAGTAGCATTACCCTTAGTTTATTTTTCCTTGTGTTGTCTATGGAGGTGGGTTTGTCTTTTGAGCCTTGCCTAAAAAAGGCACTATGGGGGTGGCAAGAGCCTTTGCCAGTATTCGAAAGCCCAGAGGTGACAGGTGCAAGCCGTCCCTAGCGAAGCAATGTGGCTTGTCGAGCATGTCATCCCAGGCTGACAGACACTGGATCCCCTTTGAATGACACCAGAACTTTAGCCAATTGTTAAAATTGATCATTTTATCTTTATACTGTGGCATCATTTTTGGTGAGGATAAGATGCTACTCAAGGTCAGGGTCATACCTGTCTGGGCTACATGATCTGAGAGCTCCTCTATGTCTCTTTTCATGTAGTCCAGGGAGATATGGCTCAGGTCATTCACACCAGCATGGACAATGACAGAGTCATATTTGTACTTGCTTTGGAGTGACCTGAGTGCTTGTGTTATGTGGCAGATTCTGGCGCTCGACAGGCAGCTCACTGTGACCTTCTCCTTGTTCAGCCTGATGAGTGGGACGTCAGTGTGCCTCTCAATAGAGTCACCTATTACAAGTGTATCAGGTGTGTTGTTTGGCCTTAAGGGCTGGGACTGTTTGGCACACTGATTTTTTGAAGTATGTGTTTCACTTATTTGTTTTGTGGTAGAGGTTGCTTGGATGTCTGCTTTGGAGGTCTCTGCTGCTTAGGCAGATTTATATTTAGAGCCTCCAAGTATGTCTTAGTGTGTTTATGTGTTTGGTTTGATGATGTGGTAGGTCTATGTGCGACTGGATTTGTGGTGTGTAGGGTTACCTTCTCCCCCTGACTGGCTGTGCCAGTACTGCGTTGAGAGAGCTTAGCCTCCAGTTTAGCTATATGGTTGCATCTCTCACATATATTAGTACTTGTTTGGAGGAGGAGATGGTTGTCTGTGTACATGAGGCAGTTGTAACATTGCCTCAGGATTCCCAGATTCACCAGCTGGAATGGAGAGGAAACTAGCAACTGACCTCTGGACATGCCGGTATAGTATAAGTAACTCCTTTAAGGCTGACAGAAAGTACCAATAGGGGACGAGTACTCCAAGGGAGTGTATGAGGAGGTAGTGCTATTAGTTTATTAGTGCTAACTTATATAATTGCTTGTAAGAGCAGTGCTAGGTTATAGGTTGAGAATGGGGTCTTTACTTGAGAGAATAGATCAGATCTAAGGGAAAAAGTGAAGACCAGGCTTTGTGGAGCTGAGAATGGTTTAAGCCTGGTTAAGCGGCACTGCCCGATGCTGCACTATGTGCAAAATCACGCAAAACTGCGCCAAAGCGGGTTTCTATAGAAGGAACTTAAAGAGCTAGAAATTAGCCCAAAATGGCCAATAAACTATAAGATTCTTGTGCTAAGGTCACTCCTCCAGGGACAGATAGGCTGCTCAAAGCTCCCCACTCCCACTGGTGAACAAAGAAGCTTCCTTCTATCCAAGTAAGAAAATGGGCAACACAGGAGCTATTCTAAAGTCCAGAATACAGCATTGCCTGTATAAGGGACTATTATAGGTTCATACTAGGCTATCTGCCCTAGGGCATTTATAAGCATAGCCAGAGTGTGTTTGGCTTTCGCCACCCATTTTAAATTAATTTTGCTATGCCCTTTTTCGAGGTTAGTATACTGTGCCTCTGTCTAACAGTGGAACAGAAGTGATACCCGGGGTAAACCTATGATCTCTTATCCACTCATCAAGATTCCTCTTCAAGAGAGTCAATGAGGAACTCTGCCTAACCTGGACTGGGATTTTATTCCAGAGTGAAGGGAGCCTCTGGGTAATGAATCTGTCCCTCCAGCATGTCCTATTTATTTCAGTGCTGAGGTTCAAGTCTCTTGAGCGCGTAGCTCGATGGGATTAGAATTTTCTGAGGTACAGCATGTCCATTAATTTCAGGTAGGACATGGCTTTATATGTCAGGCAGAGATCGCCTCTGAGCAGGCGGTATGCCACTGAGTAGAGCTGGAGTTTCTTTAACCAGGCAGCATATGAATCTGTTTGAGCCCTTTGATCCTATTGGTGAGGTACTTTTGGGGTCTTTCCAGTTGCTGCAGGTGTCTGGTAAGGTACATCCCAAAAGGGGCATTGTACTCCATTATTGGCCTGATGAGGGATGAGTAAAGAGGCACGAGGACCTCCCCTGATCTAGATGTGAATCCCTTCATGATTAGGTGGGCTATATAAAATGTTTTTCTAACCACTTTGGCCATGTGGTTGTCAAATGAGAGATTGCTATCAACTTGGATCCCCAGGTCCCTAATTACTTCTTCTGTACTTAATGGATTACCACCTATGTGGTAATTTGTGGGCACTTTGTTTTTGCCAAAGGGGATGACTATACACTTTTTGGTGTTTAGCTTGAGGCCATGGCTCTGGCACCAGTTGTCTGTTTCTATGAGGCCCTTTTGGAGGATGCTTGTGTCAGCTGGAGAGTCGATTATGGCACCCAGTTTGCAGTCATCTCCGAACTTGGTCAGCCACAGTCCTTCCGTGTTGGCCTGTACCTCCGAGAAATATATACCGAACAAGAGAGGTCCCAGGACTGAGCCTTGTGGGATGCCACTTGTAACTGGTTTGGAGTCTGACATGGCTACAGCAATTCTAACCATGTGGGTTCTGTCCTTGAGCCAGTTTGCAACCCATCTAGTGACATAGGGGTTTATATTTAAGCTGGTGAGCTTATCTATAATGCCCAAGTGGGGTATTGTATCGAAGGCTTTTGCGAGGTCCAGGTAGGCTTTGTGGACCACCTTCCCCTTGTCAATGGCCTTGGTGACTGTTTCAAAGAAATTGACCAGGTTTAAGAGGCAGGATCTGCCCTTAACAAAGCCAAACTGGGTAGGATCCAGTGTCTGTAGATCCCCAATATCTTTATTTATGAAGTCCATGATGATCCTTTCCATAGCTTTGCAGACCAAGGTAGTCAGGCTTATGGGGTGATAGTTTCCAGGATCCATTGAGGCACCACCTTTGTGGAGAGGGACCACTGTTGCTGTACACCACTCTTTGGGTACATATCCTGTAGTAAGGCTGAGATTGAACAGTAGTTTATGTTTGGGTTTAGCTCTTCTTGGAGTTCATGTAGGACGCAGCCAGGGACACCATCTGGTCCCATTGATGCTGTGTTTTTTGCTTTGGAGAGGGCGGCTCTTATCTGAGCATCTGAGATGTCAGGGGGGCAGCACTCTGCTGGGATAGATATTTGCCCTTTTGGTGGGGGGGGGGAGTTTGCGCTGAACCTGTCAGCTAGGATGTTGGCAATGTCTGTGGGTTTGGTGTATTTTTTGTCATTTTGGACTAATTCTGAGCATATCTGGGAATTCCCACCCAGGTTCCTAACATAACTAAAGAAAGCCTTGTGATTATCCTTAGTGTCCTGTGCAATTTTTCTCTCAAAGCTGGCCTTAGACGATTTTATGAGTGCCCATAGTTTTTTGCTAATACTGATCAGAGATGCCTTCCCTTTTTGGGATTTTGCTCTCTCATGTAGTAGCTTCCTCTTTTTATTGTATAGTTTGTTTATGGCTGGGGTTCACCAGACAGGATGTCTGCCTTTGGAGGATTGGGTCTTGGTTTTATTTGGGATTGCATGATCCATGCATTCCTGAAGGTGTTCATAGAATGCATTTATAAAGGATTCTGCAGTCTGGGCCGTATTTTCCACAGGCCCGGGGGCTTTGAAGGATTCCACCTCAGTTTTGAGGAGTGTAAAATTTGCTTTAGAGAAGTTTTTCCACTGTGGTTTTCTGGGCAGGGGTGGGGTCGGGATGTGAATATCCAGTGAGATTAGTTTATGGTCTGATCTTACCAGTGAGGGATACACTTCTGGTCTGGAGCATAGAGTCCCCATGTTGGTGATTATCAGGTCCAGTATGTTTTTCCCTCTTGTGGGAGTGGTAACAAGTTGTTCCATAGCATTTGAGTTTATAAATTCTAGGAACCTTTGGGCTAGGGTGTTGGAGCTAGAGTAATGCTCCCAGTCTATGTTTGGGTAGTTGAAGTCACCCAATATAATGGTGTTTGGAGAGACCTTCATATTTTCCAGTGTTCTCAGGAAGGCCGAGTGGGGTTCTTGGGTTTGAGAGGGTGGTCTGTAGCAGGCTATAAACTGGAAGGCAGTTTTACCCACTGTTAGTTGACATGGATAGTCTCTGATGCTTCGTGCTGTGCCACCATCCTGGAGGTGTGGGCATCTTTGACGAATATTGATACTCCCCCTCCTTTTGTGGTTCCGCCCAAGTTTTGGGGCTGAAAAGCATGGTATGAGGTATAACCTGGTAGTGCTGGGGTGCTCTCGGGAGCCTTGAACCAGGTTTCTGTTACTGCACAGATATCAATGTTCCCCATGCTAAGGAGAGTTTCGAGTGCATGCATCTTGAGGTTTGGACTTCTGGCGTTGAGTAGCATTACTCTTAGTTTCTTATCCCTTGTGATACCTATGGAGGTGGGTTTTTCTTTTGAGCCTTGCCTAAAAAAGGCACTATGGGGGTAGCAAGAGCCTTTCCCAATATCCGAAAGCCCAGGGGTGACAGGTGCAAGCCATCCCTAGCGAAGCATCGTGCCTTGTCGAGCATGTCATCCCAAGCTGACAGGCACAGGATCCCCTTTGAATGATACCATTACTTAAGCCAATTGTTGAAATTGATCATCTTGTCTTCATATTATGGCATCATTCTTGGTGAGGGTAAGATGCTACTCAAGGTCAGGGTCATACCAGCCTGGGCTACAAGCACAGAGAGCACCTCTATGTCTCTTTTCATGTAGTCCAGGGAGGTGCGTCTCAGGTCATTCACACCAGCATGGACAATAACTGAGTCATATTTGCACTTGCCTTGGAGTGACCTGACTGCTTGTGTTATGTGGTGGATCCTAGCACCCGACAGGCAGCTCACCGTGACCTTCTCCTTGTTCAGCCTGGTGAGCGGGACGTCAGTGTTCCTGATGATAGAGTCACCTATTACAAGTGTATCAGGTGTGTTGTGTAGCCTTAAGGGCTCTGACTGTTCGGCACACTGGCTTTGTGAGCTATGTGTTGCATGTGTTTTGTTTTGGGGTAGCGGTTGCTTGGGTGTCTGTTTTGGAGGTCTCTGCTGCTTAGGCAGATTTTTATTTAGAGCTTCCGAGTATGTTTTTGTGTGTTTATGTGTTTGGTTTGCTGTCGTGGTAGGTCTATGTGAGACTGGAATTGTAGCGAGTGTGGTTTCCTTCTCCTCCTGACTGGTTATGCCAGTACTGAGTTGAGAGAGCTTAGCCTCCAGTTTGGAAACAGTCACTATTTTCATTTCTCTGCTGCTAGCACCATTCTGCAGGACCACGAGCAGCTGTTGCTGAGTAGGAACAAGCGAAAAACTGTGCCAAAGCAGGTTTTTATACAGAGAACTTAAAAGAGCTAGAAAATCGCCCAAAACGGCCAATAAACTACATGATTCTTGTGCTGAGGTCACTCCTCCAGGGATCTGATAGGCTGCTCAAAGCTACCCGCTCCCCACTCCCACTCCCACTGGTGAACAAAGAAGCTTCCTTCTATCCAAGTAAGGAAATGGGCAACACAGGAACTATTCTAAAGTCCAGAATACAGCAATGCCTGTATAAGGGACTATTCTAGGTCAGGAAAGGCGGGAAACAAGGATATTTTTGTTTTTTTTTTCTTTTTTAACAGAACAAACAGCAGAAACAGTACAGTAAATTCTTAACACAGGCTAGCACACTTGAGTGAGCAGCCTCAACAGTTAAATTCAAACAAACAAACTTTTAAAAGTGCAGGTATAGGAAATCACAAAAACAAGCTTAAAACAGGTAAAAGAGCAGATTAAACTCACTTTTCAACAAGGAAAATTGGTCGCAAACGTAATAGCAATAAAATATACTTAAATCTTGGAAGCAGTCAATCTTTTCATTTCTCTGCTGCTAGCACCACTCTGCAGGACCACGAGGAGCTGTTGCTGAGTAGGAACAAGCGGAAAACCGTGCCAAAGTGTGTTTTTATACAGGGAACTTAAAAGACCTAGAAATTAGCCCAAAATGGCCAATAAACTACAAGATTCTTGTGCTGAGGTCACTCCTCCAGGGACAGATAGGATGCTCAGAGCCCCCCACTCCCACTGGTGAACATAGAAGCTTCCTTCTATCCAATTAAGGAAATCGGCAACCCAGGAACTATTCTAAAGTCCAGAATACAGCAATGCCTGTATAAGGGACTATTCTAGGTCAGGAAAGGTGGGAAACAAGGATTTTTTTTTCTATTTTAACAGAACAAACAGCAGAAAAAGTACAGTAAATTCTTAACACAGGCTAGCGCACTTGAGTGAGCAGCCTCAACAGTTAAATTATAATAAACAAACTTTTAAAAGTGCAGGTATAGGAAATCACAAAAACAAGCTTAAAACAGGTAAAAGAGCAGATTAAACTCACTTTTTGGTGAGGAAAGACGGTTGCACAGGTAATAGCAGTAAAATATACTTAAATCTTGGAAGCAGTCACTCTTTTCATTTCTCTGCAGCTAGCACAACTCTGCAGGACCACAAGGAGCTGTTGCTGAGTAGGAACAAGCGAAAAACCAGGCCAAAGTGGGTTTTTATACAGAGAACTTAAAAGAGCTAGAAATTTGCCCAAAACGGCCAATAAACTACATGATTCTTGTGCTGAGGTCACTCCACCAGGGACAGATAGGCTGCTCAAAGCTCCCCACTCCCAGTGGTGAACAAAGAAGCTTCCTTCTATCCAAGTAAGGAAATGGGCAACACAGGAACTATTCTAAAGTCCAGAATACAGCAATGCCTGTATAATGGACAATTCTAGGTCAGGAAAGGTGGGAAACAAGGATATTTTTCTTTTTTTTTCTTTTTTAACAGAACAAACAGCAGAAAAAGTACAGTAAATTCTTAACACAGGCTAGCGCACTTGAGTGAGCAGCCTCAACAGTTAAATTGAAACAAACAAACTTTTAAAAGTGCAGGTATAGGAAATCACAAAAACAAGCTTAAAACAGGTAAAATAGCAGATTAAACTTGCTTTTCGGTGAGGAAAGATGGTTGCACAGGTAATAGCAGCAAAATATACTTAAATCTTGGAAGCAGTCACTCTTTTCGTTTCTCTGCTGGTAGCACCATTCTGCAGGACCACGAGGAGCTGTTGCTGAGTAGGAACAAGCAGAAAACCATGCCAAAGCGGGTTTTTATACAGGGAACTTAAAAGAGCTAGAAAGTAGCCCAAAACAGCCAATAAACTACAAGATTCTTGTGCTGAGGTCACTCCTCCAGGGACAGATAGGCTGATCAAAGCCCCCCACTACCACTGGTGAACAAAGAAGCTTCCTTCTATCCAAGCAAGGAAATGGGCAACACAGGAAGTATTCTAAAGTCCAGAATACAGCAATGCCTGTATACGAGACTATTCTAGGTCAGGAAAGGCGGGAAACAAGGATTTTTTTTTTCTTTTGTAACAGAACAAACAGCAGAAAAAGTACAGTAAATTCTTAACACAGGCTAGCACACTTGAGTGAGCAGCCTCAACAGTTAAATTCAAACAAACAAACTTTTAAAAGTGCAGGTATAGGAAATCACAAAAACAAGCTTAAAACAGGTAAAAGAGCAGATTAAACTCCCTTTCCAGTGAGGAAAGATGGTCGCACAAGTAATAGCAGTAAAATATACTTAAATCTTGGAAGCAGTCACTCTTTTCGTTTCTCTGTTGCTAGCACCACTCTGCAGGACCACAATGAGCTGTTGCTGAGTAGGAACAAGCGAAAAATTGAGCCAAAGTGGGTTTTTATCCAGGGAACTTAAAATAGCTAGAAATTAGCCCAAAATGGCCAACAAACTACAAGATTCTTGTGCTGAGGTCACTCCTCCAGGGACAGATAGGCTGCTCAAAGCTCCCCACTCCCAGTGGTGAACAAAGAAGCTTCCTTCTATCCAAGTAAGGAAATGGGCAACACAGGAACTATTCTACTGTCCAGAATACAGCAATGCCTGTATAAGGGACTATTCTAGGTCTGGAAAGGCGGGAAACAAGGATTTTTTTTCTTTTTTAACAGAACAAACAGCAGAAAAAGTACAGTAAATTCTTAACACAGGCTAGCACACTTGAGTGAGCAGCCTCAACAGTTAAATTAAAACAAACAAACTTTTAAAAGTGCAGGTATAGGAAATCACAAAAACAAGCTTAAAACAGGTAAAAGAGCAGATTAAACTCGCTTTTCGGTGAGGAAAGATGGTCGCACAGGTAATAGCAGTAAAATATACTTAAATCTTGGAAGCAGTCACACTTTTCATTTCTCTGTTGCTAGCACCACTCTGCAGGACCACAATGAGCTGTTGCTGAGTAGGAACAAGCGAAAAACCACGCCAAAGTGGGTTTTTATACAGAGAACTTAAAAGAGCTAGAAATTCGCCCAAAACCGCCAATAAACTACATGATTCTTGTGGTTAGGTCACTCCTCCAGGGACCAGATAGGCTGCTCAAAGCTCCCCACTCCCATTGGTGAACAAAGAAGCTTCCTTCTATCCAAGTAAAGAAATGGGCAACACAGGAACAATTCTAAAGTCCATAATACAGCAATGCCTGTATAAGGGACTATTCTAGGTCAGGAAAGGCGGGAAACAAGGATATATATATTTTTTTCTTTTTTAACAGAACAAACAGCAGAAAAAGTACAGTAAATTCTTAACACAGGCTAGCACACTTGATTGAGCAGCCTCAACAGTTAAATTCAAACAAACAAACTTTTAAAAGTGCAGGTATAGGAAATCACATAAACAAGCTTAAAACAGGTAAAAGAGCAGATTAAACTCGCTTTTCAGTGAGGAAAGACAGTCGCACAGGTAATAGCAGTAAAATATACTTAAATCTTGGAAGCAGTCACTCTTTTTGTTTCTCTGCTGCTAGCACCACTCTGCAGGACCACGAGGAGCTGTTGCTGAGTAGGAACAAGCGAAAAAATGTGCCAAAGCTGGTTTTTATACAGGCAACTTAAAAGAGCTAGCAATTGGCCCAAAACAGCTAATAAACTACAAGATTCTTGAGCTGAGGTCACTCCTCCAGGGACAGATAGGCTGCTCAAAGCTCCCCACTCCCAGTGGTGAACAAAGAAGCTTCCTTTTATCCAAGTAAGGAAATGGGCAACACAGGAAGTATTCTAAAGTCCAGAATACAGTAATGCCTGTATAAGGGACTATTCTAGGTCAGGAAAGGCGGGAAACAAGGATATTTTTTTTTTCTTTTTTAACAGAACAAATAGCAGAAAAAGTACAGTAAATTCTTAACAGAGGCTACCACACTTGAGTGAGCAACCTCAACAATTAAATTAAAACAAACAAACTTTTAAAACTGCAGGTATAGGAAATCACAAAAACAAGCTTAAAACAGGTAAAAGAGCAGATTAAACTTGCTTTTCAGTGAGGAAAGGCGGTCGCACAGGTAATAGCAGTAAAATATACTTAAATCTTGGAAGCAGTCACTCTTTTCGTTTCTCTGCTGCTAGCACCACTCTGCAGGACCACGAGGAGCTGTTGCTGAGTAGGAACAAGCAGAAAACCATGCCAAAGTGGGTTTTTATACAGGGAACTTAAAAGAGCTAGAAAGTAGCCCAAAATGGCCAATAAACTACAAGATTCCTGAGCTGAGGTCAGTCCTCCAGGGACAGATAGGCTGCTCAAAGCCCCCCACTCCCACTGGTGAACAAAGAAGCTTCCTTCTATCCAAGTAAGGAAATGGGCAACACAGGAACTATTCTAAAGTCCAGAATACAGCAATGCCTGTATAAGGGAGTGTTCTAGGTCAGGAAAGGTGGGAAACAAGGATTTTTTTTTCTTTTTTAACAGAACAAACAGCAGAAAAAGTACAGTAAATTCTTAACACAGGCTAGCGCACTTGAGTGAGCAGCCTCAACAGTTAAATTGAAACAAACAAACTTTTAAAAGTGCAGGTATAGGAAATCACAAAAACAAGCTTAAAACAGGTAAAAGAGCAGATTAAACTCGCTTTTCAGTGTGGAAAGACAGTCGCACAGGTAATAGCAGTAAAATATTCTTAAATCTTGGAAGCAGTCACTCTTTTCGTTTCTCTGCTGCTAGCAGCACTCTTTGTGCAGATGAGTTGAAGTAAGATATTGAGAGCTATCTGTGAAGACCTAGTGATCATTGTGACATTCTGTGCAGAATCATGCACCGTAAGTGTTCTGCTTTAAACAAGATTGCTATCCATGTTTACTTTCACAGTTTCTAGAGTTGTCAACCAGAAAATATTACTTAGACATGACACACGGCATGAATGTGCATTGTGCATATATTTTCACAGATCATTTTAAAGATATTTTTATACAGAAATGTTTTATTTTAACTTATTTTGCTTGCTCATTTTATTTTAACTGCTGATCATTTGACTGTGATAATCTTCACTCAAAATGTTTCACCTATCTTCTAAATGAATTAGGCTTCATGCATAGCCTACCATTTCTTCCAATTTTGCAAATTGTCATGCACCATTTGCCATTTATTTTCTTCACACGCTCATGCATTGTACTGTATTTTTTATACAGTATATCATACTCCAAATGTTTTTATTTTAACTTATTTTGCTTGCTCATTTTATTTTAACTGCTGATCATTTGACTGTGATAATCTTCACTCAAAATGTTTCACCTATCTTCTAAATGAATTATTTGTGCAGCATCTTTGTACCATTTCTTCCAATTTTGCAAATTGTCATGCACCATTTGCCATTTATTTTCTTCACACGCTCATGCATTGCATGTGCTAAACCAGCAGTCATTCCTGCTGTAATCTCCATTTTATTAATGTCTCATTATATTTAACTTTCAGATTTCAAGCAAAATTATATTGTCCTTGTTCTGATGTCTTACTTATAAAAATGATGCTCCCAATGGAACATTATCTTCTGCAGATTATCTGCAAGCTTACCTTTACAATTTTATTAAATAGAATATCTGTCTTACTTGGATTTAGTCTGTAACCCAACTTCAGCAGCATTTTTTTTATGCATTCTGGAATGCAATATACACTAACTGAATAGCTGATCATTGCTTGGAAAATGCTGTTGTGTAAATAAACTTATCATAACAGTACATGGGCAACCATTTCAAATGTTGGGACCTGCTAGAGTCTTGAAACATGGATATTGAATGGCCGAAAAAATGAACTTACATATACAAAGCCTGAAATGGCCATTTCCCAGAATATTCCCTTTTCTCCAAGGTATTGCAGTATCGGAGTTTGTAAGTTTGGTTTTTTTTGACCATTCAGTTTCCATGTTTCAGGACTCAGTCTAGTGGGTCCCAACGTTTCAAATGGTTACCCATCTACTGTTAGGACAAGTTGACTTACACAACTATACAATGTTCATCAAACTGATCACTGCTGCAGTAGTCTTAACTATATGGGTAGATTATCCTAGTTTGCAGCATTTGGAAAATGGAAGGGGAAGGGTCCAGGAGAATCTGAGGAATGCAAAGCCTGATCTAGACATAGAGAATGAATCAAGCTTGTAGTGCTTTGTAAAGGTAAGTACAGGGACCAAGTTGCTGCTTCTAGAATACTTGCGGAATCCAAGCCTTTCCAAAAAGCCACAGATGAAATCAAGGCCTGGTAGAGTAAGCCCTGAACCTCCCTGGAGTAGTTTTGTTGTGGTCAGAATAGCAAAACATAATAGTCTGAGACAGCCATTTGGAAATAGACTGTTTTGTTGCAGGTTGTCCCCTCTTATTACCTAAACCATAAATGAGCAATTGGTCCAAAGATCTGAAAGAATTGGTTCTGTCAAGATAGTATCTGAGTTATCTGTAGACATCCCTGGTTTAGAGAATCCTTTCTCCTTCATTTTTGGGTTCAGGAAAGAAAACACAGAGATGGGTAATTTGACCTAAAGTAAACTTTGGATATCACTTTAGACATAAAAGAAAGATTAGTTCTCTAGGAAACCCTGTCTCTATGGAAAATTAGGTAGAGTTAACTCACCATATGAGCTTGCAACTCAGATACTCTAATTGCAAATGTCAGAGCAATCAGCAAAACAGTTTTCCATGTTAAGAAGCTGATGATCAGGTTCAAATGGAGCAAGTGCTACTTCTATAACACAAAATTAAGATCCCAAGGAGGAGGCACCAGTTTTTTTTGTAGGTCTCTTATGCAAATCCCCTTTCAAAAACATTTTCACATGTGAATGCATTGAAAGAGGGAGATCCATGGGCAGATATGCTGGAATGGCCGGTACATGGACCTTAATGGAGGAGAAAGAAAAACCAAAGTATAAGTAACTCACACAAATATTGTCAAACCAGAGAAAAAAATCTCTGAATGGGTGCTGGTTATGTTGATGGCACTAACTAGAAACTAGAAAAACAACAAATGCAAGGGTATAATCCAAAATCCAAACTTTATAAATGTTAGCGCTTTCAGACACTGCCAATACGTGACCTTCTTCAGACAAGGAATTATGTTAAAATGGTGAAATATATACTTACTCTCCAAATGACATCATTACACCAATTAAAATCTTGAAGGCACATGTATACAAAATATAAAATATGCATAATATAAATACAAGTGTAAAAAACTCTCAGTTAAAATAATACAATGGTGTTGTTTGGGAACTATCTCCCCAGAGATTTCTTTTTAAGAACACATTCAATACAACACAAATCATTTAAACCTGGAAAGGCAAAGGCATTGAGTCTCAACTGCCAGTGAAGTTCCTTTTCTTCAAGGTATATTTTCCATGGCCCACCTTGGGGTGTTTGGTTAACCTGTTCAATGACTAACTAGGAAACCTTTTCCATTTGCTAATATATGATTGTCTCAAAGCTGGCTTCCTTGTCTTCATTATTACCAGCTACACATCCTCGGTAACAGGTCGCTAAAGGGGAATTAAGACTCTATCATTCAGGCAGTAAGTTGAAGTTGGTTGGGGTTGGGATGCATCAAACACCCTTGTGTGAGTATATTGATTCCATGACAAAGCTTGTGATAATTGAAACTGGCCATTTCCAAAAGAAGGGACAACCTCTGTTGCCCAGGACATAAGGGAGATACCATAATGAACTTTGGTAGGTTTTATTTATTTGGTTATTTAATATTTGTTTATCAGGAAAGTCCAACTGGGTCAGGGACCCATTTTCTGTGGAGGCTCGGGGAGAAAAGCTCCAAATGATACATGAAAGTTAAGATAATTTGCATGAACAAGATAACAAATATTAAAGCACACATTAATAATAACTGAATACTAAATAAGTACAGAGAAGTAGATACAATAATAAATACAAAATAATTACAGAGAGGCATATACAATAATACAACACGTACCAAATTAAAGTAAAGTGGTAGATTGCAAACTCTTTTTTTTTTTTTAGGTAGGAGTAAGGTAAAGAGTGAGGATCAGAACATTGGATGCAAGTAGATGCTTAGAAGGATGGGAAACTTAAAGCTATAGAAATATGTAAAGTCTCTTAACCCAATATGCTAGTGATTAGTAGATGAAATTCCTGTTTTAGGGATAGAAAGGAAAGCCCCTAAAATCTTCAGAGGTACCGTGGATATCAGTGGAAAGACTAGAAAAAAGCATACAGGAACATTCCTGTCCAAGAAAAGGAAAAGCCATCTATCTTCCAGGCCTTCTCGCAAGGAGTTCTGGAGTAGAAGTTTACCAGTTGATTATTCGGAGAGGAGGAAAATAGGTCTACTTGAAGAACTCCCCACAGATGGATCAACTCTAGGAAGACCATCTGATCTAGTTTACATTGGTGAGTATCTGCATTTGTCCTGCTCAGCTTGTCTGCCACACAGTTTTGCTCTGATGGGATGTAGGATGACTACAGAGTGAGATCATGCTGAAAAGCTATATCTCAAACTAATATGGCTAGCCTATAAAGGGGTTAAAGGCTGGTCCTCCCTTGCTTGATGATGTACACATACAGTCTGTAATATTGTATGTAACAATTTGAGGAGGCCTAGGGGACCAAAGATGATTCAGAGAAATGAGTGCCTTGATTAGAGAAATGTTTCTTTTATATTTATGTACTTTTATCTGTCCTTGGTGTCCCAAACACCTTACATTTATATCCCTCCTAAAGCTGCTCCCCAAGCAAAGTCTGAGGCATTTGTGGTGACTGGCTTCCTTGGATGGGGGAGACATGGTTTTAGGGATATTTGCAATCTCCACCATGAGATTTATCTTCTGACAAATCACACAACTGAGATTGGAAAAGATAATGGACATTGGTGCTGGGACCAAAGTTACTTTAGATATCCTAGTATCTTTCTCATATGGAATCTTGCCAAGAGTATTATGAGAACCCTAGATACCATGAGACCCATAATCCTGAGGCATTACCTCACATTGACTGATGTCTGATTGACAAAACATAAATGTAGATCTAGATATAAATATATATTTTCCCATGAAAGGAAAGCTCTTAGATCTGGGGTCTCTAGCAGACAACTCAGGAAGACAATCCTGTGTGAAGAAGTCAAAAAGACTTTTGTATGTTCTCTTGGAATCCCAGCTAATGTAAGAGATCTCTCACCCAAGTGAGGGATTCTTGACACTATGAAAAAGACTCTGCAAAGTTAAGCAAGTCATCTAAATATGGAAAAATTGAATACCTGTTTCCTACAATGAGCTATAACTGGAGCTAGAGATTTTGTAAACACTCTTGGTGCAGTGTATAGTTCAAACGCTATGGAAGAGAGCAGATAATATGATCCAGACACACAGAATCTTAAGAAATATCTCAAATCTGGATGAATAGGGACATGATGATAAGCATCTGGTTTTACAAGGAAACTTAAATGAGGAAGAAGAAGAAGTAAAAGGTTGTGAAGTGACAGCAATTTGAACTTGGGCACTACCACAGGCTGGTTTAGGAAAGGGAGCTCTCAGAACTAGTTTCCAAGCAATTTTTTTCTTTCTTTCTTTAGCACCAGAAACATCCTTAAATTAAAACCTTTCCCAAAATGGGAAGGGAGAACTGGATCTATTATTCTCTGAGACAGCATGTGTTGAATGACTGGGGGAATGGGGTAGTGGACTCTAGTCTGGTGTGGTCTGGTGTATGAAGAATTACTCCTGAAAATGAGCAATTTCCTACCACTGCCATCTGTATCATTGGTAAATGATCTTCAGAACACATTTGTCTCATACTGATTCTATCTGTTGTCAAAAAGAGAAGTGGAGATTCTGGCTTTCTGAAAGGGAAAAGGCACTGCTAGGGTAGGGCTGGAGGGGGGACTTGGTCCTTTAAAAATCCATTCTGAATTGTTGGGCCATCCTTAGTTTTGGGGAGTTCTAGTATTGTTTTTGGAACCACCTTGAAATTCCTTTTTAAATGTCCATTTACCATAATTTTACAGAGACTGTTTATTTTGTTTCTTGAAAAAACTGGATTAGGGTTGCAGAATTGTCAGGAAAATTTGGAAAAGGAGGGCTGAAAAATCTTAGCAATTCCTTGTATTAGCTCAATACTCTCATAACACTATTTGATAACCTCTGCAGCAGGGGACCAAAAATTAAATGTCTGTCTAAATGAGAATTTAAAATCTCATTTTTCACTTCATCTGGGAGGTTCTGAAAATGCAGCAAGGTAAACCTCCTCAAAACAGTACAAGTGGCCATAGCCCTGGAAGAGGTATCAACAGAGTCATACACATGCTGTAAACAATGAGTAGTGGCTTGTAAGATAAAAAAATGAAACAAGTTAAAGCAGAATTTTCCTCCCAAGAAGAAATGTCAGTCAAAACATTCCTCATATTTTCACAATTAGTCAGAATAAACTTTAGAGCCTGGCAATTCAAAATTCTAAAAATAAAACAATGCATGAGAAGGTCACAGAAAAAACAATCCATAAAAACAAAATGAAAACAACAGCAAAGCTAGAACTTCCAATAAGTGACCTCCCAAACCTCTTGTATCAGAGGCACATGGGATATATGCAAATGATCCTTATGAACATCAGGTGTTTCAGCTAATTGGCAATTCTGAATGCCCATGAATTGTCAAGTCATGGGCATTCAGAATTGCCAAGTCATGGGCATTCAGAATTGCCAATTAGCTGAAACACCTGATGCTCATAAGGATCATTTGCATATATCCCATGTGCCTCTGATACAAGTGGTTTGGGATGTCACTTATTGGAAGTTCTAGCTTTGCTGAAGTTTTCATTTTGTTTTTACTGATTGGTTTTTCAGTGGCCTTCTCACTCATTGTTTTTGTTTGTTGTTTGGGATATTTTTGCAGTGACCCTAATGATAATGGACATCAGCTGGGTATAGCAGCCCTGTGTTTCAAATTTTTAGTCAAACACTTTGCTTGTGCTGTGCTGATGAGGTCATAATAAGGCTGAAATATGCATCTCCACAGATAGTGGGGTTTGGCTTTATTAGCCTGTAATTGTCCATTAAAACGAAGAAACAAGTCATGGGCATTCAGAATTGCCACTTAGCTGAAACACTTGATGTTCATAAGGATGATTTGCATATGTCCCATGTGTTTCTGATACAAGAGATTTGGGAGGTCACTTATTGGAAGTTTTACCTTTGCTGGAGTTTTCAAAATTCTAAAAATAAAAATTGTGCATGCCCACATTTTTGCCATACTTATCAATTATGTTCCCATCCTTGTTAGAAAGTGTGTAGGATTGGACTTTACTAAATGTATAGCAGCAGTAGGATTAACTAAAACTGATGGGTCAGGTTTGGGATGAGTACATAAAACCTTAAACAACTGAGATCTTTAAGCAATTTATCTGCCATTTATGCGAAGCAGGCAGACTGCAAAGAAAACTCCAGGCAGTGATGCACAATATATTTGTAACAGATCATAGTATTCTCTGAAAGAATGAGAAAACTCAGTGTTCTCACATTGAAAACACTGGCAAATTCAGTTAATAGTCTCTGAGAAAGATAGACCCCCACTGGGAGAATCAGATACTGTTCTTTCCTCTGAATCTGAATCAGATTTCAGAGGAATAAAACCTACATCTGTCTCTTCACCTTCCTGTTTCTTTTTGACAAAAAAAATGGGGCTAACAGGGTCATTGATGTCAACAGCAGCTACCCCAGGGATAGGCACAATACTCTGACAGAGCAGGGAAGACTTCTCTACACCCCCTCCCAGGACCAACAAGACTGTCTCCCCATTGCCCACTGAGGGGACCCCAACAGCCATTCAGGTTGCGACTAAATCCTGATACATGTAGGCACTTTATGAGAGGGATCCTTTTAAAAGATGAGTGGTCTAAGGAACTGGTTTAGCCACACCAGAGTCAACCACCTACAGTTGAGGCAAATTGCTAGCCTGCTGTGGTAGTAAAGGCTGTTCACTTAACTTTTTTTTGTTTTGGTTAGAAGAAGGACAGACCATGGGACTGATAGTTATTCCATGGTCAACCCGGAAATGGTTCCTTTCCTTGAAAACAAGCAGTACAAGGATGTAAAAAAAATAAATTTGTAAAAAGTCACTTTTTTCCAACAAAAACAAAGTAAAAAGCACATTAATACATTTTACCAGCCCCAAAATCTAAAATACAGTTTTTCACAGAATAAATGTTTTTAACTACTATTAACTACTTTTAAAACTGACAGAAAAAATGAGCTCTCAATTAAAGTTACAGACAGTCTTGTGACTGTTCATTAAAACATAAAATCCTAGATAAGAAAGCAACTTTACTAACCAAGAAAGTGCATTTAAAAGACTAAATTTCAAATGTGGAAGGTTTTTCACTAAAGGGAACTTATCTGCTCAGCAAGGGAACAGCACAAGGCAACTGTTGATCCTAGAAAACATGCAGAGGAGCACTTTTTTTTCAGCTGGCAGGAAAGATATAAAGAGCCACTATGGTTTTAGGTAGCTCAGCTTAAGCTGCCTAATGGTTTGAGTGCATGGAATATGCCCTGAAACTTTGGAAGCTGACTAGGTGTTATATACTTGTCAGTATATAGCCCATATGTCTAAGGCTACTGAAGCAATGATCACTATAAAGAACATAAACAGAGGGATTCAATAAAGCATACAAGATTATTTTTGAGTAGCCATGAAGAGTTTTAGATTCAGTAAAATCTGCTTAGCAGTGCGTACTCATGAGCAAACACGGAAACTTCCATGGCATGCAAATTACAGAATAAGTAGCTGAATTGTATGCTAACGAATATGTGACAGCAGACACTTATTTTACTTATATGTGTCCATTACTAAGTTTTTCTTTCTTATTCTTCTCTTTTTTCATTGCACTTTTTGCATGATGCACCACAAAGCACAAACAATGGAAGCGGGTAATAGCTGTGTTTATCTGATTTGATCAAAGTATGGCAGACCACCTGCAATGCAGATGGACAAAATTAGAAACTTGATACAGTCAATTAATGCTCTTGACCATCATAAAAATCTGTCCTGGAGTACAGATTGTACTGGGTTCTAGTACAGACTGTGCAACCTTTGTTTTACTGCTGTGACATTGCAGTTTACAGCAATGTAGTGCAACATAGACAACTGTTTTCTCAACATTTTTGTGGCAACAGGTGTAAGTGTACAACATTGTCCTGGGTTTGAATATACTATATTCCATACAGAATTATTTTTAATCATAGAGTAATCTATGTATTATTACATTTATGATTAAATGTATGACTATAGGTATACTGTGTAGTATAGTCCTGTACATGTATTCCTGCTATCATGACCGGCATGGCTTTAACTTTTGCAAAAAAATGCATACACAACTGCCTATATTTGAAATTGCTTGCCACTGTTGAATTCTGTTTGGCAGATGCTAGCAATGCGACTCTTTTTTGCCCAACACTTACCTAAGCACAAACAGGTGTAAGTCCCATGCATGTACACTTCAGTAACTATTACACAAATCTGCTGCTCACTGCACTATGGAACTGTATATATGATGCTTCCTTATTGGTGTTTATTGTCCATTCCCTTTGTATGACATAAAACTGCATGTGGAAACATTGCAAATTCAGGGCACATTCTAAGTATACATCATATATTCACAATACATACATATGTTGCCCCATGCCAAAGAATACAACAATGGGAGCTCAGTATTTTTTACACACATATATCAACCCCACTACAAAGTGTGATATATAATGTTGCATGCGCCCTCATGGACATGGGGAT
Organism: Protopterus annectens; assembly: GCF_019279795.1. Lineage (NCBI taxonomy): Eukaryota > Metazoa > Chordata > Ceratodontiformes > Protopteridae > Protopterus > Protopterus annectens. The sequence continues at coordinate 17,919,219 of NC_056727.1, read as the reverse complement.
TCAGTGGTGCTAACAACATTGCTCTGCTAAACCCAAACATCCAACTATGTTCAATAAGCATACTTGTGTTTTTACACACCTAGGCGTATACATACCTTAGTGCTGTTAGGCTACTGGCATCATATGAATGTATGAATCTATGTGTCTATGCAGGCCTCCCAACCTCTTGTCCCCCACATGGTCTGCAGATGTCTTCTAATATAAGTTGACCTGCAGCCATGTAAAAGTCAGACTTGTGCCATAGCACTTGCACAGAATAATGACTTCTTTAGTCTGTGCACTTAGATAGGTAACAGTTCAGTTTTCACTGTAGTTAAATGTGTATGCCTGTGTCTCACCAGAACAGCAAGTGGGTATCTTGCAGTTACTATACCAACCCTGTAAATTGACAGCATTTTGAAACTTGCACCTGCCTACACATCCATTTCAGGCAGACCTCCCACCGTCTTTTCTCCAACATGCACTACTGATGTCATCCACTATATGTTGACTTGCAGCAATGCATAAGTCATACTTGTACAATGGCGCTTGCATAGCGTACTGTGCTCTAGAGTCTTTATACTTAGGTAGGGGTTCTGTTTTAACTGCAGTCAACATACTGTGTGTGTGTGTGTGCATGTGTATCCATACTCAGCAAAGTAGACATGCTATGCTCAGTTACTTCTCCAATAGCATGGCTTTGGCTTACCAGCATTTTGATACCTGCACCTGCCTACACATCCATTTCAGGTAGGCCTTCCACCTCCTTCTCTCCAGCATGCACTGCTGATGTCATCCACTATAAGTTGACTTGCAGCAATGTAAAAGCCAGACATGTGCTGTGGCACTCAGAGTACTGTGTTGTATAGTCTGTGTACTTAGGTAGAGGTTCTGTTCTCACTGTAGACAACTGTGTGTGTGTGTGTGTGTGTGTGTGTGTGTGTGTGTGTGTGTGTGTGTGTGTGTGTGTGTGTGTGTGTCTCTACTCAGCAGAAATAGATGTGCTATCTTACAGTTACTTCTCCAATGACATGGCTTGCTAGTCTTTTGATTCTTGCACAAGCCTACACATCTTTTTCATGCAGCTCTCCCTATGTCTTGTCTCCCAGATGACCTGTTGATGTCATCAACTATAAGTTGACCATCAGACATGTACAAGTCAGACTTGTGCTGCGGTGCTTGTGTAAAGCACTGTGTTCTGTAGTCTGTGTATTTAGAGAGGTAGGGGTTCTATTCTCACTGCAGTCAACTGTATTTGTGTGTGTGTGAGCTGTTACTTAACATTATACAGAGCCTTTTACACCAACATGTGGGACACTGTTATCACCATATGCTCAACAGACAATGCTGATGTCATCATCTATATCAGATTATTTCATATATAGTCATCCCTCCAGGTCAGGATCAGACACTGCCCTGGAGCCCAGGTAGATGTCACCTTAGATTCATAGGTTCATAGGAGATTACTTGGCTATTGGCCCTAGGGCCTTTAGAAGCCTAGCTGTGTTATACTCTTCTTCCCTTATTGATCAAGTTGTATGGTCTATATTTTCATCTCGAGTCTATGATCAGCACCACCTGCCCTTATCCAAGAGGGACACAGGTGACACCCACAGGGTACATTTACAGTCTCCTATCCAGTTGTCTAATTTATGCTTATATCGGGTCATTGAGGAGCTCTGTTTTATGTAAATTGGGAGTTTGTTCCACAGGACTGACAATCTCTGGGAGACATATCTGTCTCTGCAACATGTCCTGCTAATGTCACAGGCTAGGTTAAGATCTCTAGAGTGAAAAAATCTTGTCCTATGTGACTCATGGATGTACAGCATTACCATTAGAGCAGGGTTCTTCAGTCTGTCCACAGAGGTCATGTGTTGCAGACCCTGAATTTTCTTTGTGAGAAACCTCTGAGGTCTCTCCAGCTGCTGCAGGTGTCTGGAGAGGTACATACAAAAGAGAGCATTGTACTCTGTTAATGGTCTGATGAGGGATGGGTACAGGGAATTATAACATCCTCAGCTCTAGATGTGATGCCCTTACTTATGAGATGTGTAACACAGAGGGCCTTCCTTACCACTGTGGACACATGGCAATCGAAGTTAAGGCTACTGTCAACTTGTATTCCCAAATCTCTTGCTACAGGGTTTGAGTTGAAAGGGGTACTGTTAATAATGTAATTTGCATGGTCTTCCCTTTTGCCAAAAGGGATGATAAAGCATTATTTTTCATTTATTTTGAGTTAGTGGCTTTGGCATCAATCATTTGTCTGTGTAAGTCCTTTTAGTAGTATATCAGCATTGTTGAGCGATTCAATGATTGCACCCAGTTTGCAGCCATTGGTGAACATGGTAAGCCACAGGCCATCTATTTTCCCCTGGACTTCTGAGAAATAGGGGGCTCAGCACAGATCCTTGTGGTACACCAGTGGTAACTGGTCTGATGGTAGAGGTGGAATCCCCAACTTTGACTGCATGTGTTCTGTTGGTGATCCACTTGGCTACCCATCTAGTGACATATGGGTTAATTCTTAATTCATCTCTTCCTTTTATTTTTCCAAATCTTCTGAGTTTTTAATACCATGATGGGAATGGACCCCATTCCTAAGTCAAAGTATGACTAAAGTTCATGAAATTAGTATTGTTTCAATCACTGATGTCAGCCTGAAGTGCTCTTTGCACTACTCACAATGTGCCCAGTTATGATTCCTTCTGCAATTCATACAGAGTTACATGTATTGGTAAGATATCTAAATATAATTATAGATTCTTTTTTATAAGACCCATTGCTCCTACTACTGTTGGAACTGTCTGGTTATCTTTCTTCCATATTGCGCTCATTTCTGCCTGCATGTCCTGATATTTTATGACTTTGTGTCTCTCTGTACACAAGACACTGTAGTCACTGGGTATAGGGATTTCAATGATCAATGCTGCTTTTGTCTTTTTTTCATGGACTACTATATCTGGTTTTCCTGCATCTGTCTTTTGAACTGTCAGTATTGGGTGATCCCATGTGATGTATACTACATCATTTTCTATGATGCTTTGTGGCTCATGTTTCCAGTGCTTTTCAGCTACTTCAGTATTATAATTTTTGCACAATCCTCATTGCAACAGTCTTGCCACATTATTGTGCCTTTCAGTATACAGTCCTTCTGCCATTAGTATATCACTACCAGCAACAAGGTATGTGACTGTTTCCAATTCTGTTTTGCAAACCCTACATTTGTCTGTTTCTCCCACTTCGACTTTGTAAACCAATGTGTACATAACCCACCATCTTGAGCCACCAATATTAACCTTTCATCTTTTGGTTTGAATTTGCCTCTCCTTAACCATTACTGCATTTGATCCTGATCAACATGATATTCTTCCGGGGGGTTTCTGTAATTTATCCATTTTCCACATTTCTGCCTTCTTGTGTGATCCTTCACCTTATATTCTTTCTTTTTTTTTGGCACATTCAGTTCTGCCTGATTTTTATCTACTTCTAGTTTGATTTCCATTCCCATCTGATGCAGATATGCTTCTGCTGGACTAAGAAGGAGAGTCATCTTAGATTTATTCTCCTCATGTTTCAAAACTATCTCTATATTTTGGTCTTGTGAGGTCAGCAGATATGTATACAGTCCCACAATTGCATATCTATCCATGTAATCAATTTCAAGTAGGCACATACTTCCTTCAGAATGGGGAATATATAAACTTGGAATGCACTAATATTTATAAGTCATTTGATGAGCATGAAGCATCCTTCTTGTTTTCCTGTCTAATCTATTCAACACCTTTTGGAGCCAGTCAGTCACTCCAAACCGGTAAGTTAGGACAGGAAGAGTAAATTGGTTTATAGTTTGAATTTTGTTCCAGGATGTCAACACTGTTTTCAGGATTAATCTAAGTCTTCTAAAATATTCCTTGCTAATTAATATTTGCATTTGATTGTGTTTTATTGTTGATCCTAGATCAGTTCCCAAATATATATACACTCCCTCTTGTTCAAGTTCTTTTATATCACATTCTTGTCCCAAATTGATGTTTTCTTGGTGCTGCAGCTTTCCTGATTTAAAGGTTGCTTTTGCACATTTATCAAGATCAAATTACATTCTTATATCATCTGAAAAAAGTTTTGACTACTTGCAGTTGTGCTTTCAGTTCCTCATCTGGTGAACCGTACAGTTTTAAATCATTGACAAAGAGAACATGAATATACTTTGTTGCTTTCTGGGAGCCAAACTATAGTCATGACTTAATCTGTTAAGAAGACAGCTTAATGGGTTAAAAGCAAGGCAAAAGAGCAACAGTGACAGAGAGTCACCCTGGAATATCGCCCTTTGGATCTTTATCCATGGAATAATATCAGTGTAAGGTGTATCTTATACATTTTTAAGCATTCTTTTACCCATGAATGTGGGATACTGTCAAATGCCTTTTTGTAGTCAATCCATGCCATACTTAGATTCTTCCCATTTTTATAGTTCTCCACTATAACTTTACTTAACAACAAATGATTCTTTGTTCCACCTAACATTCTTTTATTGACCTTTTGTTCTATTGCCATAATTTTGTTTACTTCTAAATGACTATAAACTCTGTCGGCATTAATTCCAATGTATAGTTTATACATCATCAGAAGGCACGTTATTGGTATATAATTTTTATGGTAACTTGCAGGTTCATTCTTAAGTAGAAGCATTGTTTTTTCCTGTTGTTAGTCAGGTTGGTGTCTGTTCAGAGTGCGCATATAAATAGTTCTTACTCATGGCTAAATCTTCATGCAAGGATTTTAATACTTTTAACCAGAAGTTAGGTACTGCATCTGAGCCTGGGGTTTTCCAGCTAGAGGCTTTTCTTAACTTTGTTTCATTCTCACTGGCTGTTACTTCATCCCATTTCATATCCTTTATCTTTGAACTTCTTATTCCTTCTTTTACTTCTTCCATCCATTTATTATGTTCTACAGGATCTTCATAAATACTTCTCCAAAATGTATCTATTTCTTCTTTTTTGATGGTCTTTCAATTCCTTTTACCTTGTTTCACAGTTCTCTGTAAACTTTTTTGGGTCATCAATAAATTGCTTATTTTGTACTTTTCCTTTATATTTATCTGTACATCTTCTAAGTGTTTCAGTCTGTGCTGATATTTTTAGTTTATTATTTGTGATAGTGCATGATCCATTATAATACTGTGCATTGCTTTTATCACGCCTATCTTTCTAAATATTTTTGTTGATCTGTTCTCTCTTCTGTGCTCTTCTAACAGTGACACTTCTTGTCTTAATTGCTTTATAGTTTTCTTTATTTGATACTTCTATGATGGGATTCAATTTCTCCCCTTCCTTTCTCTTACTACCCTGTGTTCTTGTGGTAGAATTTTATCTGTTATTAATTTAGCTGCACAGTAATATATCCTGTTTACTTCTGTTATATCACATGGATCTCTATGAACAGTCCTAATTACTGTGTTCATTTGTTTTATCAAACTTCTAACGTTTTAGGTTTTATTGACCTTCTGCAGTCTATTTATTTCATTGATCTTAATATGTCTGTCTGCCTCTATTAAATCAAGCAACTCTTCTCTTAGCTAATTTTCTTCTAAACTGAGGACACATTTTTTGTTCTCCATGTTCTGCAGACATTTTAAAGAAAGTTCTATGGCATCTTCCTTTGGCACATTCTCTTCAGTTTCGTCCTATGTCATTCATTGCTCAGTCATATGGGAACTCACTGGCCTATCACTCCCCAAGATTGACTGAGTCAAAGTTGTCACAGTTTTCCATTCCTTCCCTTGCTGTCCAGCTTCAAGTGAACATTTATACATGTTTCCTGTGGAAGACTCCAAAGTATCTTCATATGGCAACCTACCAATTGTTTCCCATTCCACTGATTTTTCATTAGGTTGGATGTCTATTGCTCTGTCCTACTGTGGTACTTTCTGAGTTAGATTTTCTACACTGAATCCTTCACTTCACAGGTATTACATAACCCCAGTTTCTGTTTCTTTAAATTCTCCATTACTAATCTTCTTTTCTACTTTTCCTCTTTGTCTTCTTATTTTTTATATTGTAAAGTTTTCAATGTCCAGATTCCTTTGCCTGTATTTCTTTCAGTTGCCTTTGGTACTGTTTTTTTTTTCTATTGATTAGTTTTGCTTTCTTCTTTGCATAAATATTACATCATATTAAATCTATTTTTCTTTCCTATGTCCATATTTCTTTTTTCAGATGTTTCCAGATCTTCCTGTTTCTCCTTACTTTGGGGACTCATTCCATCATGCTGTGATGTAATCTGTGTTAAACCTACTACACCAAATCCTTGATTCGCAGACATGTCATAACTTCAACTTATATTTTTTAACTTCTACTTTACTAATCTTCTTTTCTACATTCCCTGTTTGTGATATTATTATTTTTTTAAATGTTCCATATCTGGATGCTTTTGCCTGTATTTCTCTTCAAATATACTTGGAGCTGCCTTTTTGTATTGATTAATTTGGCTTTCGACTTTGCATAAATATTGCACTATATTAAATCTCTCTTTCTTTCTTATGTGCATATTTCTTTTTTATACATTTCAAAAATGTCTAGGTTTTGTTGTTTATATTTTTACACTTCCTCGGATGCTTCTTTATCCAAATAGATCAAAGTTTCTTGGTCTATAAAATGTTTTTCACAAATCTGTTGTGTTAATGAACATATTTTTATTTGAAGCTTCTGACAGTTTTTCTTGTGGAAGTATTTTTCTTTCCTCTAATTTCTCACTTAATCTTTTTGTATAGATTATGTCTGGAAGTTCTGGGCTTTTTGCATAATAGTGATAATACATAATTTCTTTCTTATCCCCGATAGTCCACTCTATCATCTTTATGGCTCTTCTTTGGCCTATCAATTTTTGTAATTTTTGTGTTCTGTTCCTTCCTTCTACAAAAGGGGGGGAATCCTCTCCCTGGGCCTGGCTTAACCCCATTGTAGAAATGTTTTTGCATCTTGAGGATTCTACACTATAATTTTTTCCATTCCTGGCACCAGTGCACTTACCAGGATTGGGTACACTTTTATCCTGGGTCTTGTGCCCAGCTATCTTTATTAATTTTTGACCTATTTCTGTCCATGATATATGCTATATAAAATACAGTCTATATATCAGTGTCATCTTGGTGAGATTCTGTGAAAAAAATAAATTAATAAAAAAAAAAAAAAAAAAAAAAAACAGGGTCCACCTTGTGAAGGTACTCACCAAAACCAGAGGATGAATTCAATTTTGGCAATGCTACTGTCCTTTACTTGCTGACTTACCATCTCTTCATTCGGACCCCAGCTGTGTGAGTTTCTCAATCATGCCTGAGTGGGGGATTGCGTCAAAAGCTTTGGAAAAGTCAACATAGGCTGCATGTACTGTTTTGCCTTCATCCAGGGCTTTGGTGACATTCTTGAAGAAGTCTTCCAGGTTTAATAAGCATGATCTATCCTTAACAAAGCCAAATTGTGTCAGGTCAAGAGTTCAAAGATCACATATCTATTTTGATAAGGTCTGTGATGATTCTCTCTATGGCTTTGTAGATAATGTTGGTTAGGATTATAGGTCTATAGTTCCCATGGTTGGTTGACAGACCCCTTTTGTGCAAGGGAACAAACGTAGTACTTAGACTGTGGTTGAAAGTTGTGCCAAGTGGTTCTGCTAGGTCCTGTTTCATACCATTTAGTAGGCAGCCTGGGATGTTATCTGGTCCCTTAGAGGCTGTGTGTTTGGCCATGGAGGGTGTGGTTATGACCTGCTCTTTGGAGATAGGTAGAGGACTAGTGACAGGTATGCTTTGGGGTATATCCGGTGGGGACAGGGGGTGTGAAGTTTGCCCCAAATCTGTATGCTAGCAGGTTAGCAATGTCCTCAGGGTCAGTATGACTGGTTCCATCCACTACTAGTTCAGCACAAAGCTGAGCCTTCCTTTTTAGGTTTCTGACATAGCTAAAGAATGCCTCCTGATTATCTTTAGCTAAGGATGCTAGTTTAGCTCTGTAATTGGCTTTAGAGGGCTTTACAAGATAGCTAATTTGCTTGCTCGATCTGTGGAGGGTGTCCTTCCTCTACTGAGTCAGTTTCCACTTGTTCTTAGACATTAGTTTCTTCCACTTGTTGCATAACCTATTTATGTTTGATGCTTACCAGGGTGGCTTGTTTTTTTGTGAAGTCCTTGATTTGATTCATAAATGTACAGCTGAGTGTATACATTTGTATAGGTGTTTCTATAGGACAGTTATGTTCACCTCTGTATAGCAGTCATTGTTGACAGTTGTAGCAGGGGGGATGCAACTATTTATGGCATCACTTAGGAGACTATAGGCGTTGGAGAATTTTTTCATCATTTTTGCTATTGGGGGTCAGGTATGATTGTTAATTCAAACAAGACTGAATTCTGATCAGAACATACCAGGGAGGGCAGCACACAGGGGGTTGTACAGAGACCCACTATGTTGGTGAATACTAAGTCTAGGACATTTGAACCCCTTGCAGGGTGAAGGCAATCTGTTATAGAGCATTTGTATTAACAAAGTCCAGGAACCTTAGGGCAAGAGTGTTTGTGCTCATATTTGACTCTAATCGATGGAAGCATAGTTGAAATCACACAAGACCATAGTGTTTGGCTGTATAGTGAGAGACTCAAGTAGGCACAAGTGGGCAGAGTGGTTCTCATGGTTCATGTTGGGGGACCTATATCTAACAATGATATTGAAGGAGTTTTATCTACAGTTAGTTGGACTCAGCTCTAGGGAGTCATACTGTTTGACCAGTCCTGAGGTGTATTTGTATTTAATGAAGATGTCTACACCTCCATCTTTGGTTCTTTCATGCTTGTTTTGAAAATGTATGGAAGGCATTGTCACCTTGCATGGACTGGGGAGGGAGGGGGGCTCCTTGCATCCTTGAAGGATATATCTGTGACTGTACAGACATGGGCATCTTCCAAGGTAAGGAGTGCTTCTAGTGAGTAGACTTTCTGATTTAGACTCCTTGCATTAAGCCTATCTGTGGCAAAGCAGCATGATCTGTTGATCATATCTTCCCATGCTGACAGATACTGGATCCCCTAGACTGACACCAAAAACTATTTCAATTGTTGAAGTCAATCATGTTTTGTTTATATATTGGTATCATCCTGGGTGAAAGTTGAATCCTGCTTAGGGTTAGGGATACACCTGCCTGGGATACATAATCTGAGCTCTCTCTTAAGCCATTCACTCCAACATTGATTATGACAGAGTCATAACGGTACTTGTTGTTGATGGACTTGAGTGCATACATGATCTGACAGATCCTGGCACCTGACAGACAGCTGATCATGACCTTCTCCTTGTCCAGCATGGTGAGGGGGACATCTGTGTGTCTCATTATGGAATTGCCTATGACCAAGGGATTTGGTTTTGAGTTGTTTTGCCTTAGGGGCTTATTGGCTGAGATACTGCTTTGTGTATTATTATGTATAGTTCTTACCCATTTCTGACTTAGCAAACTTACCTTCTGTAGCCTGTACTGCTGATTGTTTCTTCCACAGCTGCTTCTTTACCTGTTTCCTGCTTAGGAACCTAGCTCCCTTCTCACCTCTTCACTGTCTAACCTTCTTCCTGTCCCTTGGTCCCAGCTGTCTGTCTCTTACAATTGCCTTTTCTTCCTCATTTTTCATCTTAAATGTTTTCCACATCTTGCAATGATATCACTTAGTCTGTTTTGATACTGTCTCTTGCCCCACCTACCTTTACCTGCTCTTCCCCCTACTCTCCTCCCCTTTCCATCTTTATCCTCTAGACTCCCATAAATATCCTGAGTTTAGTTGGGTGCCATCTTTAGTAATCTGGAAAAGGCCCTAGCTGCTGTCTGCTCCTATCCCAGCATCTTTCTTCCCTGTGGTATGTATTGTATATGAGTGTTGTTGTTTCACCAGTCTAATTGCTGCCATGTTTAAGAGTGTACTGTGTATATAACAACCACTAACTACTCTGCTGCTGTTTACATTGCTTTAGTATGTATATAATTGCAATGTCTCCATAAATGCTGTTGCTGAGTATTTTTACTAAAGTGTATACCTCTATAGCTTACTTTGTATCTGCCTCTCTTGTGGAGCATCATGTAGTGTGTGTGTTGCTTATTTATTGACTAGTTTTAGATTTGTTTTAACCTCATTCTCAGAAAGCCGGTATTCCTACCGGAGTGGTCAATTGTTGTGTCCTGCCTCATTTGTGAAGTAATTGTAGAGTGCTTGCTTAGTTTATTTATGTTCAGGTATAGATTAAACTCATCCCCTTTTCTCATCTGCTTTATGTAAGCCGACAATGGCCAGAACGTTTTCAAACACAGCAGTACCTTTTGAGCATGGGTAGTGTGCTAGCTCAGTCCAATTAAGGTTTTGATGTAGATTAAACCAGTTCCCAAACTTCATTGTCTGTTTTGTAAGCCAGCAATGGCTGTAGCTACTCTTGTACCCCAGTGGTACCTTTTATGGGTGGTTTAACATTCTCCACTGGTCCCCAGAGTTGAATATGGCTTTTTTGAACTGTGCCATCCACGTGGCGGCATAACAAGAGCATTAGAACTTGCTCACATACCTAACTGTAGATTTGCTATTTTTCCATGGATTATTACACAACAGTTAAGGTACTTTGGAACCTTAATAAGTAGCAACAGGCTAATTATTAGCACGCCACACTAGCGAAGCCAGTTCTGAGCATGCCTGCACTACTAATATACTGTGTCATGCCTGTAATCGGCTCTCGAATGGCAATACCTCTTAACCTTAACTGAAAGAACAGCCGTTTTTCACTTTCTACATTTACTGTTTTTGGCTTTTCAGCCTGAAAATGGCTTTTTAACAATGGCACTCATGTAGAGATGCTAAATGGATGTCAGTACCTACTCTTCTGCCTAGCAGCTAGCTCAGAACCCTCCCTTCAGCAGAGCACTCATCACTTAAAGTGGCAGGTCAATATAGTGCCAGTGTCCAAGGAACTAGCCAACTCTGGGTTAAACACAGTGGTTTCCTTACATTTGTCGGCACTATGTACATATTAGAACTTCTCCACCTCTGAAGAGTCCTAGGAGCTCTAAATACTTTATTGGTTAATGGCCATTAGCTTTTTCCTGGTAAATGGTAATTACCACAAGTAGCCCTTCTGGCACCTGAATTCTGTAGAGTGTTAGGAGCTTCATTGCTGATAATTGAACACCTGGTTATCAGTCCCTTATGTCGGCTGTATTAAATCCCCAGGCTAGCTGCATAGCTGCTCTGAGAACTGCTAGTCACATAGGGAATGTTTATTGCTAACTTAGTTTTACTGCTTCTGATTAGAAAAACTTTTATCTTGTTTAAAATAATTGTTTTTTTCTATTGTTGCCACCAAGTAAATGGAAATGTATTGTTAATATCTTTATACATTGTCTCAGTGAATATCTTGTGTAACTTGACTACACTAGCCTGGCTTGTGCTAACTATTATTTTTCTCTCCCCTACTTTGTCTCTCTTCCTCCTTAAGTTTCCCTGCTCTTCTTGTGCTTCCAACACTAGCCTATAGGAACTGAAGGACCTTCTCCAAATACCAGTGGGCTTCACCTCTCAGCCTTAAACTCCCTGCATCCCCACTCAAGGATACAAGAGAAGTATGTTTGCTGTCTAACTACTGCCAGATTATTTCTCTACCATTGTACCATTACTATAGGTGCCAAAGCACATTCTGAGCCAGGACAGCCAGCAGCCTCTACCCCCCTCTCTCTTTTTAATATCTACCACTCTCTTCCTCCTCTACCGTCTACACATAACTCCCCATCCTAGCAGTCACTCTTCTTCTGTCTTTACACAGCTACCTCCCTCATATAGTTACATGCAATTATAGACCCAATCTCATCTTACTCTAATCTTCCTGTGTCTATATCACTTACCTTATTTTTATGTAGTCCCAGACCTGTTTTGTAGCTCCTCCAACTACACCCTATACTATACTATCTTTTACTACCATTTCTAGGCTCTCTCATCACTGTTCTTACCCATTTCTGACTAAGAAAACTTACCTTCTGTAGCCTGTACTGCTGATTGTTTCTTCCACAGCTGCTTCTTTACCTGTTTCTACCTGCTCCGTTCGCCCTGCGGGCTCACTCTGCTCTCCTCCCTACCCCCAATTCCCACCCACCCTGGGGTCCTACACTTATACTTACAAGCCACACCCCTTCCTCCCCCAGTATTCTAGGTAAAGCTTTTTATTTGCTCATCTACTTCCACTCCTTCCTTCTCAAACCTGTCCCCTTAATCTCCACCCACACCCCTCTCCACCCCTCCTCCATACCTGCTATACTTCCATACCTACAAGTAACACAATTATTTACTCACCCATTAAAATGGATAAACCACACTCTACTGCTCATTTCCAACTACTACTCATTCTTATACTGCTTCCACCTCTTACTTTTGCCTTCATACTCTCCTCCTATGAAACTCCATTACTTCCATACTTTCACCACCCTAATAAACAAACCAGCTCCCTGTATCTACCCATCCTCTCTAACCATGCTGACATAACAACTACTCCTAGTTACCTACTAGCAAAATATCACAGAATACACCACATTGGATATAAAAACCTCAATCCCAGGAAATCCCTACTCATGAATAGCAAACTCCTTAGTCCATACTATCTCAAACAACTCCACTTATTAAAAGATGGAGACATTTACCCAAACCCAGGGCCAATAACAAACCCAATCTCTCTCCCCAACCCCAACCAATCCGCTAATTTTTTCATCACTAGACAATCTAATCCACTCCTTGTAGCTCACCTTAATATTCAAAGCATTAACAATAAAATAGCTCAACTCCATGCACTCTTAGAGGTCTACTCCTTCTACATTCTTTGTTTAACAGAAACCTAGCTAAAACCTGCAACTAAAGACAATGAAGTCATCCCACCAGGGTATAATATTCTAAGACTCGACCGTGTAACCAAAAAGCATGGGGGGGTTGCTATTCTATCTAAATCAGGATTACAATTAACCACTTATTACACTAAATCACCACCTAATACCAATGCAGAAATTCTCATATCCAAACTTTAACTTAACGAAACCAAAGCCATCTATATTATTTGTATCTATCTAACCCCTGGTAACAACAATACCACCATGGAAAATATCCTATGCTGGTTATCTCAACACCTGCCCCAAGAAACTATAATCCTTGATGATATAAACATTGATTGGAATTGCTGTAATAGCAGCCACCCTACCACCCACATTAACCTTCATGGTTTCTCCCAAACCATCACCTCCCCCACCAAAATAAACAAACACAACAAGAAGGAAAGCACATTAGACTGGATTCTGATAAACAACCATCTCCAAATATATGAATCTGGAACCCTTTCTGATGAAATAAGTGACCACTCACTTACCTGTATCATCAGGCATAAATCCTATTTTCTCATTCCTACCACTATTAGGAATATCAGATCCAAAAAAAAAACTTCAACCCTGATCTCTTCCAAAAGGAACTTAGAGCATGCAACTGGTCTCTCTTAAATTACCTCCCTCTAGAAGAAGCGGTACAATACTTTAATTCAAACTTCTTAGCCATTCTAGATCCTTAAATTACCTCCCACTCGAAGAAGCGGTACAATACTTTAATTCAAACTTCTTAGCCATTCTTGATCACCATGCCCCAACACGTGCAATCAGATCCAAGACCAAATCTGCCCCTGGGCTTTCTAAAGAAACCAAACAGAAAATGCATATCAGAAATAAATACTGGGCTAAATGGAGAATGACCAAAAATCCTGTTGACCAACAACATTTCAGAGAATTATGAAATAACACCAAGAAAGCTATACTATCAGATAAAAGAAACTACTACCTTCAGTTTCAGAAGGCTAACCATAATAACTCACAAAAGTTTTGGGCTAGCGTCAACCAGTTACTACATCCAGGTCAATCCAGTACACCAAATCCACAAAATACTGACCATGATAATCCCATGTATACTGCCAATGCCTTCAATTCCTTTTTTACTGATGCTATCCAAACACTAGCCAGTCAGTTATCATCTAGTAATTTTACTTTACCTACCTATAGCAAAACATCACCCCCACCATTTCTTCTCCAACCAGTCCCAACAACCCATATTCTTGCCCTAATCCAAAAATTGAAACCATGCTCTCCTTCAGCAAACCAAATACCTGCTGAATACCTACAGAAATCTGCCAAATCAATTGCTTACCCCATCTCCATTCTTATCAATAGAACTATTAGTGAAGGCCACATCCCTAGTATCTGGAAAGTCTCCCATATTATCCCCCTTCACAAAGGTGGCAACTCCACTGATTTCTCCAATTATTGTCCCATAGCTCTTCTTTCTCCTTTGGCAAAGATCATGGAGAAATGCATACATAGACAATGGCTAGACCACCTAATCCACAATAACTTGCTCTCTAGTTGTCAACTTGGTTTCAGACCTTCCCATAGCACCACCACTGCCCTCCTTTCCTTTACAGATTGTATTAACAAAAACCGTAACTGCAATTTACTCTCCACATCACTATTTATCGATCTGTCCAAAGCATTCGATATGGTAAATCATCAAATTCTGATAGATATCGTCAAATCCCTGTCCTTACATACACTCTCTATCAAATGGTTCCAATCCTACTTAAATAAACAACAACAGGCTGTACTTTGACATAACACTCTATCTACCCACCTACTAGTTAACCTTGGTGTACCTCAGGGGTCCATAATAGGACCTCTCCTTTTCTCCATATTCATCAGCGACCTTCATCAAGCAATTCCCCAAGCTACTTGCATACAATATGCTGATGACTCCACACTTGTATGCTCCGCTAAAACCACCTCTGACCTTCACTCCCTTACCCAACATGTCTTTAACACTGTGGAACAATGGTTCACTCATCATTGCTTACTCTCAAACCCCAAAAAAACAAAACTCCTCCTTTTCAGTCCAAATCTGAAGTCCTCCCCCATAGATTTTTCTGTTCCGTCCACTAATGGCACCATTATATCACCTGACCTAACTACCAAGCTACTTGGTGTCACCATTGACAACAATCTTTCCTTTGACATACACGTCAACAACACTATTAAATCTGTCAACAAAAAACCTAGCTCTCTGTACAGAATAAAACCCTTCCTATCACCTACAGCTAGAACTACTATTACACATACTCATCTAATCTCAACACTCCTCTCTGCCTCTTCCATTTTCACCAACCTATCTAAGAACAACCTCAGTAAGTTGGAAAGCTCCTACAATAATATAGCCAGATTTGCTACAGGCAAAGCATTTAAAACTCACCACTGTGTCAATCTAAAGCAGCTTGAATGGTTGGAACTACAGAATCTGATCATGTACCGCCAACTAATCATTGCACATAAAACTCTTTACCAACCTTCCAATACTCCTAGTCTCTCTACCATCATCACCCCCTATAATAATCTGAAGTCCTTACGTTCATCTCAGAAACTTCTAGTTAAAGCATCAAATCTAACAACAGGGCTGGGGATTCTCTCTTCTTCAATACTGTGGGAAAATTCTGGAATCTTCTACCCTGTGAACTTTCCTCAATTTCCTCTTTATCACTCTTCAAAAAAAGACCAAAACTTTTCCTCAAAACACACTGGTCATGCCCCTGTATTAACCTGCCTAAACATCTACTCTACCCAAATTATGCTCTGTCTTCCCTTTTTCTTTTAATTAATTTTTCTGTCATTTCCTTTTTTAACAATATATGACTTCTATGCTCTATCTCTCATTATTTTCCTTCCCTCTCTCACTTATTTGTAAAAAAATATATATATATATATATATTAATTTTTCTTTTTAACTCATTATTACAATACTGATCATTAAGCTGCCTCTTACATTGTGTAATGTACTGAATATGGCATCAGTCTGTATACCTCCTTTTTTCTTTGCCATAAAGTGATGTACTTTACCTATACATTGAACTAGCCTGTATACCTCCTTTTTGGAGTATGGAATGTACCTACATGTCATTTTTGAAACTCCAGTTTTCACTGTATTTGATGTCTCTTCTTCAAATGATTTCTTATTAACCTGATTTGTCAGTGTATATATTACTATAATTTCATTTTTTATATTTCTTTGTAATTTTGATGTTATCAGTTTGTCTTGGAGCTTATCTCCCCGGGCCTGTACTGAAAATGGACATATATCCAGTTAGACTAGCCTGGACAACAAATGTAAAATAAAATAAAATAGTGGATTATGTTGGGTTTGCAGTGTGTGCTGTAGGTTTGTGCTTGGGAGGTCTCTGATCTTTAGTGGTGCTTCTAGTGAGTACTTTCTCATATGTGGGTCTATGTTTTGTGAGCTTGTTATGTGCAAGAGGTTAATTGTGTGTGGTGACAACCTGACTGATATCTCACTTGTTGTTATGTGAGTGAATTGATTCCAAATTCATAGTATAGCTACAGCACTCACATGTAGTTTTTGTTTATTTTAGAAGATATGTTATCAGTAGACATGAGGCAATTGCTGCATTGCCTCAGGATGCCCATATGAGTCAGGCTGGCTGGAGAAATGGTGGAAAACTGTCTGCCCATTATGGCAGGTATATACTGTAGTAACTAGTGGAGATTGGGCCAGATGAGCCAGGTTTTGCTGTAAGACTAACAAAAAGCATATATTCTCTGGAGGGCTTGCAGTAAAAAACTGTGTCAGAGTTTCACAGTGCACAACTGAGTTGCTAGCAGGGCAGCAGTGCAAGCTCTTAGCAGCTCCAGTAAACTGAATGGAAACCTGCCTAAACAAGATGCTGGAATACAAGTGAAATTAAACAATTAAAAAAAAATGTAAACCAAGGGAAAGACCAAGACTGAAGTCATTCAGCAATTGAATATGTCAACTCCACCCCCCTCTTATTCCAGCAGTCCCCAACTCATATGGGTCCTTGGCTGCACACTTCTGCCACAGGGGAGCAGGGGGAACCTTCTTAATGTAAGACTGGTAGTTTTGGTGCTCAAATGATACCAAGCAGTCTAGATTCAGCAAACCTGAATCTAACCTATGCTATAAAATGCAGAAGTACTAGAAATACAAAGTGCAGAAATTCATAATCAGAACATTATTGAAAAAAAAGTTTTAAAAAAGCAGCAATTCAGTAGAATACTCCAAAAAGAGTGTAGACCACAAACCTTCCTAGTGTGAAATAAGTGGTCTGGAACCCAAGTGCTTAAACCAGAACTAAGGCCATCAATTCCCAACTTAGAAGGGTGTAGGCTATCCTCTACTGCCACAAGAGTCTAGACACAAATCTTCCCAGTATAAAATTACTGGTTTGGAGCCCATGTACTTAATCTATTACAAATACACTCAGAAAAACAGGTACAATAAGACTTCAACCAGCAATTCCCAGCTCAGAGGGGCAGATGCTACTGTCTCCTCCCCCAAGAGTGTAGACTACAAACCTTCTTAATGTAAAATAACTGGCCTAAAGCTCAAGTACTTAAACCAAAAGTAAGAGGCTTACAATAACAGTTACAACTTAAAGCGATACCAAACAGATGACAGTGACATGTCTTTTAATCTACCCACATACATCATGTCATGGTTAGTAGGCCCTGTGTTATCTTAATGAGAAAGCTCTGTGCATGTGTCTGGTGAGTTTCATGCAAAAGAGAGCATTATACTGTATTACTGTTCTGATGAGTTTGACTCCTGTGCTGTCATACATTCCTGAGATCTGAAGTGATGGCATGTCTTATGATGTACACCACACATATGTACTGGAAAACATTAAAGAGAAAAGTTAGCAAGTAATGATGTTGCTGGTTCAGTCAGGATAAAACAGACAAGCGGTTGGGGGTTCAGCTCAGCAGCTTTATTACCCACAAACACATAATTAAAGAGGCCTTCTAACTTAAATAAACTTATAAGCAGATTGACTACCACATTCATGCATGCTACCACTCTGGCTGTTCTCTCAAAATGGCACTGCTGCCTCCACGTGCTCACTATTTATATGCATGTGCTTACATCTGGAAATGCTTCTTAAAGGTACATACACACACTCTGATCTACATCCTCCCTCTTTGAGAAACAGATCATATACTAAATTACAGTATTCAATGACATGCAATCTACAGAAATGGTATTTTGACATGCAGTTATACAGAACTAATTCTATGAGATGCAATCATACAAAATTAGGCACATATGAAACAATCATGTCTGGGTTTGCTTTGTATTTTACAGCAGGTCTAGAAATACGTCCTGATCATGTAACATAAAATAATTGAATCTAGCAATGGGGACTGTCTTCAAGAAATGTTCAAGATTGGGGACAACTGGGACATCATCAGGAATGGTAATGAATACTGAGACATGTCCTTCAGTATGAACAGTGACAGGGTGCTCTGAGATCTAGAGTCTGTATCATAGGTACAATACTGCGATATACAGGAAGAAGCTATCTGTTGTTTCTCCTGTATTCTATACCCTCAGATTCCACTAAGTAGGATCTTGGCTTGGCACATATACCTCTCACTTGACCAATTCAATCAAAGCCTTTCACCATTTGTATCCTCACTGTCTCTCCTTCTTTTAATGAATGAAGAAATCTGCTCATTTTATCATAGCTGGACTTCTAAGATGAATGCTTCTTAAAAGTTTGGGCTTTGATTGTTCTGTTGTTTATAGCATTAGGTACCAACAAACTAGAACTGATAGGCAAGGTTGTTCTGGTTTGCCTATATAGAAGTCTTTGAGCAGGCAAGCCAAGTAGGTTTTCACAGGGTATATTTCTGAGATTAAATAAATTCAAGAAGATATCAGTACTGTCATGCTTTGACCTCTCTATTAACTGCTTTGCACTCTGTACTGCACATTCAGCAGGCTGTTTGACTGTGGGTATTTGGGACTACTAGTAACATGGATAAAGTCCCACTCTTTTGCACCCCTGAAACAATTGACTGGTAAACTCAGAACCGTTGTCAGAAATAACTTTGTGTGGACTACCATGGACTGAGAAATTATGTTTCATCTTAATAATAACACCACTGGATGTTAGGTTAGGTAGCAAATCGATCGCAAACCAGTTCGAATAAGAGTCTACCAACACTAAGTAATGCTGATTGATCCACTCAAATATGTCAAGTGGCTATTGTTGACCAACATAGTTCAGGAATTTGTCTTAGCTGAAGTGGCTCTTTTTGCAAATGTGGCTTAGTACTGTTGTAGACTGAACAAGAAGAAAGCACTTTATCAATGTCTTTCGCTAGAGAAGGCCAAAATACTAGTCCTCTTGCCCTACTTTTTTGTAGAATTGGAGCCTGGGTAGCCACGATACAAAATCTGAATGTATTAACATTGTAAGGAAGTAGGAACAATAACTTTTGGACCTTTGAAAATGATACCATCTTCCATCAGCATCTCATCTCTGTATGGAAAATAAAGCTGTACTCCTCCTGGTGGTACACAGGATTACTTTGACGGCCATCCTACATTAATGAAGTGGTTGAGCTTTTGCAAAATTGGATCAGTCTTTGTATGACCTCTCTGCTCATCAAGTCTCGTGGTGGAAAAATCATGCACTTCCATGACATCAAAGTCACAATTTTCTGCATCAAGCTGTTCCATGGTATTTCTGGATGATCTGGATAAGGCTTCAGCCAGATAAAGAAGTTTGCCTTTTGTATAGACCATTTTGAAATTATACTTTTGCAATTTGAGCATCATTCTTTGTAGTCTTGCTGGAGCTGAATGCATAGGCTTCCTCAAAATAGTGACTAGAGGTTGATGGTCAGTTTCTATTTGGATAGCTCCACCATAAATATAATCCTGGAACTTCGAACATGCCAACACAATTGCCAAAACTTCCTTCTCAGTTTGAGCATACTGCATCTCAGTTTGGGTAAAAGTTCTAAATGCATAGGCAACAGATCTGCCTTTCTGAAGAATAACTGCACCAAGACTGAACTTTGAAGCATCACAGGAAAGAACTACTGATTTGTGGACATCATAGTATCTTAATGTAGGCGGATTAGCAATTTGTTTTTTGAGGTTATCAAATGCTCTCTGGTGTTGTTCTAACCATAACCAGGCAACATTTTTGCATGCCAGCTCTCTTAAAGGTGCTGATAACTCATGAGAGTTAGGGATAAATTTGCCCAAATAGTTAACCATACCAAAAAATGCTGTAGAGCTTGTGTATTGTTTTTAGCTGGCATCACAAGAATGGCTGCTTGTTTAGAAGGGTCTGGTCATAGGCCTGTATTGGTAAATAAATGACCTGCATAAGTAACTTCTGGTCATATGAACTTACATTTCAGTGGATTGAGCTTTAAATTCACTTCATGCGCTCTACCCAGAACTTTTCTGAGGTTTCTGTCATGCTCTGCTTCACCGTTGCCTCCAGTCAGTAAATCATCAACTATTATTGCACATGGGTAGCCTGAAAAAAATTGCTCCTTTGCACATTGAAAGACTTCACTGGCAGAATTTATTCCAAAAGGCATCATGAGGAATCTATATCTACCAACTGCATACTGAATGTAGTAAGTAGTAAAGATTTGTGATCAATCATTACTTGCCAAAATGAACTCTTTGAATCCAAGACAGAAAAAAACAGTGGCATTTGGCATGAGGGTGGCAATCTCCTTGACTGTACGCATAGGATGATGAGGTCTTTTTAATGCCTTGTTCAAGTCTCTTGGGATTTCATCTGAATTTTTCTTATGAGCAGCTAGCATGGAAGACACCCATTCAGTTGTTTCTGTGACTGGACAAATCACACCTTGCTGCACTGTCTTGTCTAACTGGAACTTGACTTTGTCCTGCATAGCTATTAGAACTCTCCTTGCTGATGTGACCACTGGACTGACTTTTGGGCCTACTTTCATGGAGTACACAACTGGAAGTTTGCCTAGCTTTTCATCGAAAACATCAGCATACTTTGAGAAAATAGCATCACTGAAACTGAAACTGGAACATGTGCTTGCACGATGAACTTCTTTGGTAAAAGAAAGCAGTGTCATTCTCAAACTGTCTCTGAGACCTAGTAATGACTGCCCAGGTCTTCTGACTACATAAAATTGCAAGCTGTAATTGTTCCCAGCCAGATAGCAGGAAAGCACTACTGAGCCTTCGGTTTGAATCTCTTCACCTCCGTAAGCAACAAACTTTGTACAATTGACCAAATTAAGTTGCTCACTAGCCTTCACTCTAGCAAATGTTTCTGTTGACATTACATTAGACGTTGAACCCATGTCTACTTTGAGCTCTATGGGTTTACCATTGATCAGGACAGTACAAAAAACTTTGCTCTTTGCAGGCAAATCTACTGCACTAACCTTTTCACTGTCCACTGATACACAATTTACATAGAAAGTAGGGTTACAGTTCTCTACATGATCAACTTGGTTTTTTGAGAGACCTTCTTAATAACTGAACGAGGCTTACTTGACTTACAAAACTTTTGAAAATGATTCAATTTTTTACACTTGTGGCATTGCTGATCAAATGCTAAGCACTTCTCTCTTTTAGACTCATGATTGGCACCACAATCATGAAATTCATAGGAAGTTACCAGACTATTGGCCCCGAGGTCCTTATAAACCTAGCCAAGAGTTTAGCCCATATTTAGACAAGTCAACAGCCAAAGCCCCTGTCCAGCAGGGACACAGGTGGAATCCCAGAGGTGTATTTTCTGTTTCCCATCCAGATATCCAGGTCGCACTTAAATGGGGATAATGAGATACTCTGTTTGAAGTGGAGATGAAATCTATTCCACAGATTGGGGAGTCTCTGGGACACAAATCTGTCCTGCCAACAAGTCCTATTGATGTCACAGACCAGGCTGAGGTTGCTCATGCAGGTTACTCAAGTGGGGCTTGACTTGTGGATATGCAGCAGTCCCGTCAAGGCAGGGTCTGAGATTGCTTTGTATGACAGACAGAGGTCACCTCTGAAGAGTCTGTATGAAACTAAGTAGAGGGACAGGGCTTTTAGCCTATCTGTGCAGGGTAGATATTTGAGGCCCTGGATTTTCCTGGTGAGGAACCTCTGTGGTCTTTCCAACTGCAGCATGTGCTTTGCAAGGTACATGCTGAAGGGGCATTGTTCTCAATAATTGGCCTTCTAAGGGAAGAATACAGGGATATTATGACTTCCTTGTCCATGGATGAGTTACCCTTACTCATGAGGTGGGTCATATAGAAAGCTTTCCATACAATGGAAGGAACACAGTGGTCAAAAGTCAGGTTGCTATCAACCCGGGTGCCCAATTCCCTCACAACTTATTTGGTGCTTAGGGCATTGTTATTAATGTGATAATATGTGGGTCATCACTCTCCCCAAATCAGATTATGATGCATTTTTTGCCATTCAGCTTGAGGCCATGTTTCTAGCACCAGTCATTTGTTTGGGTAAAACCTTCTTGGAGGATGTCCACATCACTTGGGAAATTGATAACTGCACCCAGCTTGCAGTCATCTGAAAATGTGTTCAGCTATAGACCACTGGATTTTGCCTGCACCTCAGAGAGGTATATCCCAAATAACAGAGGCCCCAGTACTGATCCCTGGGGTACACTGCTTATTACTGGTTTGCTGCTTGAGGTGGCTTGCCCTATTTTGATTAGGTGGGATCTATCAGTGAACCAGTTTGCTACACATCTGGTAACATATGGACTGATGCTTAGTTGAGACAGTTTATCTGTTATGCCCAAGTGGGGATTAGTGTTGAAGGCTTTGGCCAGGTCAAGGTAGGTGGTGTGCACTGTCATCCCCTCGTCTATGGCTTTGGTGGCTGTCTCAAAGAAGTCAGTCAGATTTAACAGACATGACCTCTCCTTGACAAAGCCAAACTGTGTGTGTGTGGGGGGGGGGGGTGGAGGTTGCCAATGTCAGTGGCTGTCCACATGGCTGGGACAAAGCTGGTACTCAGGCTTTGATTGAATACAGTGCCTAATGATGCTGCAAGTTCATGCCTGGGTTAATGTAGGATCCAACCTGGGATGTTATCGGGACCCTTGGAGGCTGTATTTTTTGCCTTTGAGAGGGCAGTGATGACCTGTTCATTAGAGATAAGGGGTGGGGGTAAGTACTGGGGATAGCCTAATTTACTGATGGGGGGGGCAGAGGGGCAAAGTTTTCACTGAATCTGAGTAGGTTGGCTATATCTACAGCATTTGTCTATGTGGTGTCCTTGACCACCAATTCTGAACATATCTGGGAGCTTCATTTGAGATTGCAGACATATGTGAAGAAGGCCTTATGATTGTCTCTAGTAGATGTGGCTAATTTGGACTCGAAGTTGGCTTTATAAAATTTCGCTAGTGCTCTTATTTGCTTGTTCAGGCTAAGGAAAGATTGCTTCCAATTGTGCACCTTCTCCTTCTTGGTCATGGACAGCAATTTTTTTTCATTTTGTTATACAGTTTATTTATTGCAGATGTACACCAGGCAGGTTTACTCTTCCTTGCAGAGGATGATTTTGTCCTGTCAGGTATTCCTGATTCCATGCATCTATATAAATGCTTATATAATGCTTTGGTGTTGATTTGGACATTGATGTCAGCTCCTACAGAGGGGGCTGTAAAGCTGTTTATACCATCCCTCAGGAGGTTGTAATCAGCTTTGGAGAAGTTTTTTTGTTTGACACTAGCTGAGGGTGGGTTCAGGGGAGATGGCGACTTTGAAAGTGACCACTTTGTGGTCTGATCTTAGCAGGGAGAATGATACTGAAGGGGTGCTGCAGTGGTTACTCTTGTTGGTTAATACCAAGTCGAAGATATTATCACCAATTGTGGGGGTATCAACTAGCTGGTCCAAGGCATTTGCACTGATAAAATCAAGGAACCTCTAGGCATTTGTGTGTCTATGGTTGGGTAGTTACAGTCACCCAAGATCAGGGTAAAGGGTTGAATCTGGATAGGTTTAAGAGGTCCAGATAGGTGGTGTGGGTATCTTGAGTCAAATTTTGGGACCTGTAGATAGCTATGATTTGAATAGGGGCCTTGTCAATGGTTAACTGCACCAGGAGTGTCTCCTGTGTTTCATACTGTTTGACCAGCCTGGAGGTGTGTGTGTCTTTAATATATATGGAAACCCCACCTCCTCTGGCTTTGCTGCCCACAATTTTTGGACTAGGAAAGGCTGGGGTGCATTCCGCAGCTTTGAACCAGGTTTCTGTGACTGCAGAAATGTCAGCATCCTTCAGGGTTAAGCATGCTTGCAATGAGTATAGTTTCATGTTTAGACTCCTAGTGTTTAGCAGCATGACCTTTAATTTGCATGTTCTTGACATTTTTATGTTGGCAGTATCTACCTCATGACTTTTCCTAAAAATAGCACTATGGAAAGATGCAAGGGCCTTTGCCAGAAGCCTGAAGCCCAAGTGAGACAGATGCAGGCCATCTCTAGCAAAGCTTCATGGTCTGTTGATCATATCTTCCCAGGCTGTCAGGTACCACATCCCCCTGGAATGACACCAGAAACTTAGCCAATTGTTAAAGTCAATAATTTTCTGTTTGTATGCAAGTCATCATTCTGGGTGATGGTAGAATACTGCTTAAGGCTAGTGGCATACATGCCTGGGACACATATTCAGGAAGCTCAATCATTCCTCTCTTCATATAGTCCAGGGAGGTACATCTCAAGTTGTTCACAACAACATGGACTATGGCAGAGTCATAATAGTACCTGTTGTTGAGAGAATTGAGTGTGTGTGTGTGATATGGTGGATTTTGGCACTTGACAAACAACTAACCGTGACTTTCTCCTTATCCAGCATGGTGAGAGGCACATCTGTGTGTCTCAGAATGGAATCTCCTATGACTAATATGTGGGGTTTATGGTTAGGCCTTATTGGTTGTGAGATGCAGGTGTGTGGACTATGTGTGGTATGTTGTGTGGAGGGTTGTGGAATTCGTGTGTGTTTTTGCCTCTGAGGTCACCTTTGTTTGGGTTTGTTTTTGAGACCTCCTGCATATGTGGATGTGTTGTGCAGTTGTGGGTGGTATTTGAGGTGTAGTGATTGTGTTGACAGCCTTCTCAGTGCCAGATATACTGGCTTGTGAGAGAGATAACATAGACTCTAGGTTCTTAATGTTATTGTATCTCTCACAAATTGTGTTCCTAGGTGGTAGTAGTAGATGGTTGTCCATGTACATGAGACAGTTGCTACACTGTCTCAGGATGCCCATATCAACCAGGCTGGCATGTGAAACTGTAGGAAATTGTCAATCCATATTTGTCAGAATCTGAGGGAGAGTGGCCAGGAATAGCTAATGGGTAAGCCTAAAGCTCAATTGCTTAAACAAAAGCTAAGAGACTTAGAATAACACTTACATTTTAAGCAGGCTAAAAACAAGCAGTAATTAACGCAGTAGAAAAGATGCAATTGAACACTTTAGAGAACAATTAGCAGAAAAGCAAGATGAAGTAATAGAGTAGTAGGAGGAAACACAAATACTGCAAAATCAGCTGAATTAAGTGGGCTTTTTAGTTAGTAAAATGGAAAGAAAGAAGGGAGGAACAGAAGATAATTCAAGGTTCAGAAACTAAGGGGGTTGACCTTCCCAAATGTTCTCTCTGTATTAGGTAGAATGAGCTAATGAGGCTGGACTGGGAGGAGTGTCCCAGATAAAATTTACACTAGGTGCTGGCAACTGCAAAGCTGGCAAGTTCAAGAACAAGACAACGATAGGGAGGAAGAGTTGTAGAATATGCTACAGCTACTTGCTGCACTATTGTAGGCAGAAAACTGAAATGTTTACCACAGCAGAAAACAGTAGTGGACACTAAATTAAAGTATTAAACAGAAAAAGAAACAAGGAGAGTGTAGAGAATGCTTTTAACTGCAAACAAATCAGTTATGTGATAATAGAAGTGATTTAATAGTCCGAGTATGACAGACAATTGCAGTACAACAGTGCAGATTAGTTTATAGCAATAAAATACATTAAAAAGTATGACACAGGCAATAAAAAGTGCAATAAATGGTAAGAATAAACAATAACTAGTAAAATAAACTAGAAAACAGGATACTTATTGTTACATATCACAGATCAAAGTTGTGGTCAGTGCCCCTCCTCCATTCAGCTCATTGTGAATATGCATAACCCTCTCAAAGGTAGGGCTTAAGTACCAGAAGGTTCAAACTTGAAACAACTTTAAAAAAGCTCAAAAGAACCAATGAGGTGCTTACTTTAAGCCCTAGACCAGCCAACCTTTACCAGCCAGTGGCCAGTCAACACAATCATCTCACTAAAGTGAAGAATGGCTTTAGCTAATCCAAATGGCCTGAAAAATGTGCTCAAAACAAACAGCCACTACAAGCAAACAACCAGGCCCAGAGACAGCAAACCTGTAACTGGACTAGGCTACAGATACAAGCTACACTATTTTATGTAGAAAAGACTACAGACATGTTTATCACAGCAGAAAAACAGCAGTGAGACACTAAATGAAAGTTTTAAACAGACAAAGGTGCAAGGAGGCTCTAGAGAATGCTCTTAACTGCAAACAAATCAGTTATATGATACACTCCTTGGCAGGAAAACCAGAACAATACAAACTGATTTGGGTTTTGCTGACTCACCCTATTTGTCAGAATCTGAGGGAGAGTAGCCAGGGAGAGCTAATGGGTAGGCCTAAATCCCAAGTGCTTAAACAAAGACTAAGAGGTTTAGAATAACACTTACATTTTAAACAGGCTAAAAACAAATAATAATAAATGTAGCAGAAAAGATGCAATTGAACACTTTAGAGAAAAATTAGCAGAAAAAGCAAGATGAAGTAATAGAGTAGGAGGAGGAAACACAAATAATGTAAAATCAGCTGAATAAATTGTTTTTTGTTAGTAAAGTTGAAAGAGAGAAAGGAGGAAAAGACGATAATTCAAGGTTAAGAAACTAAGGGGGTTGGCCTTCCCAAATGTTCTCTCTGTATTAGGTAGAATAAGCTAATGAGTAGCAAACAACGACCACAGTATCCAAAAAGTTCTTTAATAAAATCTCTGACGTCTCGGCCAAAGCCTTCAAGGAGAATAAAATTGTATACAAGCATCCATATTTTATAACAAACTAGTAACTCAATTAAACAATTAAGCAATTAATTAAGCAACACTCTCCAATTGAACTCAGCATTGAGCCCACAAGGAGACATAGTTTTATACTTTAAAATAAGCAGAGCTTCTTTTTGCAGTAACACAGTTTTAACATCCTGCTGACAATACATTATTGGCTTAACTTGTTCTAAAATAGTGGCTTTTAAACCTTCACTATTTTTGTTATGACATTCTAAAAAATGCAAAGCTACAGGGCTTTCAATATTACCATTCTTAATGTCCCTTATATGCTCTAACAATCTCAGTTTGAAGGCCCTTTTTGTTTCTATTACATGGACAACATAGAGCATAAATAACCCCTACTGACTTACAACAAAACTGCTTAACAGGAGTAAACTTAACATCATTAATAAATGGAAAACATGATGTGATATATTTGCAACCTTTGCAATTTCCACAAGGGAAAGTGCCAACTTGGCATGGTTCTTTATATAATGAAGGTGGAGGCAAAATAAATTTACTTTTAACCAAAAAATTTTTTATATTTCTACCTCTCCGATAGGAAAATTGTAAATTAACATTCAGCCACTGTTCAACATTTTTGCAAGAAAGTAAAAAAGACCAAAATTGTTTTACTATATCAAGAAATTGAGAAGTAAAACAACCATAAGTGGTTACAAAATACATATTTTCCTTACAGTTATTATTACCATTATATTGAGCCACATAAGCTAATGAGACTGGACTGGGAGGAGTGTCCCAAATAAAATTTAAAGTAGGTACTGGCATCTGCAAAGCTACCAAGTTTAAGAACAAGACAACAATAGGGAGGGAGAGTGGTAAACTATGCTACAGCTACTAGCTGCATTACTGTAGGCAGAAAACAAAAATGTTGACCACAGCAGAAAAACAGCAGTGAGACACTAAATTAAATGTTTTAAACCAAAAAAAGGAGCAAGGAGAGTGTAGAGAATGCTTTTAACTGCAAACAAATCAGTTATATGTTACACTCCTTGGCAGAAAAATCAGAAAAGGCAAACAGATGCTTAACAAATGGAGAAAATTTCCTGGTAATACCTTTCAAACAGTGAAACTAGCTAAAAAAGATTTACAAACAGTAAGACAGTAACAGATGTGATTTAATAGTCACAGTAAGGCAGACAATTGCAGTACAACAGTGCAGATTAGTTTATAGCAATAAAATACAGTAAAAAGTAGGTTGCAGGCTACAAAAAGTGCAATAAATGGTAAGAATAAACAATAACTAGTAAAATAAGCTAGAA
Source organism: Protopterus annectens (assembly GCF_019279795.1). NCBI lineage: Eukaryota > Metazoa > Chordata > Ceratodontiformes > Protopteridae > Protopterus > Protopterus annectens. The sequence continues at coordinate 17,890,881 of NC_056727.1, read as the reverse complement.
AACAGGATACTCATTGCTATATATAACAGATCAGAGTTGTGGTCAGTGCCCCTCCTCCATTCAGCTCAGTGTGAATACGCACAACCCTCACAATGGTAGGGCTTAAGTACCAGAAGGTTCAAACTTGAAACAACTTAAAAAAAGCTCAAAAGAACCAATGAGATGCTTACTTTAAGCCCTAGACCAGCATACCTTTACCAGCCAGTGGCCAATCAACACAATCCTTTCACTAAAGTGAAGAATGACTTCTGCTAATCCAAAATGGCCTGGAAAATGTGCTCAAAACAAACAGCCACTACAAGCAAACAACCAGGCCCAGAGACAGCAAACCTGAAACTGGACTAGGCTACAGCTGCAAGCTACACAATTTTAGGTAGAAAACACTACAGACATGTTTATCATAGCAGAAAAACATCAGTGAGACACTAAGTGAAAGTTTTAAACAGACAAAGGTGCTAGGAGACTCTAGAGAATGATTTTAACTGCAAACAAATCAGTTTTATGATACACTCCTTGAGAGTTATATGATACATTCCTTGGCAGGAAAATTAGAACAATACAAATTGATTTGGGTTTTGCTGACTCACCCTTATACTGCACTGAGCATGCCCTTTTTACTGAGCTGGTCTTGGAACTCACTAGAAAGCTACAGCTCCTCCCAGGGGAACACACAGGGGTTGCAGCTTCCATGTGCTTAGGCCTGTTTCTGCTTGCCATGTGCTGCATGCTATGTTTGCTCTATAGGCTGTTGAAACCATACTTTTATCAATTGCAAGCATTCTTGTGTGCCTTTCTGTGAGCTCATGGATTTGACAAATGTCTATGGCTTTGATTAATGGTAAATCACTGTCATAAAGCAAAACCCTTCTCACTGCAAGACTGTTAACACCACACACAAGCCTATCCTTTATTATCTCATCTTTTAAGTCACTAAATCTGTATATTTTTACCTTATTTCTCAATTCAGTTGTATAAGCTGCAAATGTTTCATCTGGCTTTTGTTCTCTTGTATAAAATACGTGCCTGTCTAATGTAACATTTGTCTGGGGCTTGCACATGTCTCCAAATTTACATTTCAAGCACTCAGGATCCTCCGTTGATTCAGCTGGTGCCACAATATGGCAGTTTTCCCTCTCTCCTGCATATACTGCTGGTGCATATACAAATGAACACTCTCTTTCAAAGGCTTCTGACTCAGCTATGCTAAGCAAAATGAATGGCCTTTTTTGTACATCTTTGTCAGAAAAAGCTGCTTGTTTGAAAATATTGCATTCGCTCAAATACTCAACAATTCTCTGATATATTATGATCAAAAACAAGTGGAATTGGTTTTAGAAATGCCTCTGCTATATCAACACACAGTAGTGAAGTTGCTTGAAATTATGTACGAACATACACAAATAAATATAATATATATATATATATATATATATATATATATATATATATATATATATATGCTAGAACTTTATGCCAATACGTGTAACTATGCCCCAATAGCACAACAAACTCTTTGAAATAACTGCACTTTGCCAAATAAATCTCTGTAGCACAAGAACACTTTAAAATCACTGTACTTTGTGAAACCACTCTTTATCAGTATAAGAAATAATTTGAAATGACTGTAGTTTGTGATAAACTGTACACAGCAGAAAATGCTCAGAGTAAGAAACACTTCAAGATGAATGCACTTTCCAGATAAACTGTACACCGCACAAAAACCTTTCAAATATGTGAAATAACTCTGTACAGTGTAAGAAACACTTTGAAATGGCGACACCCTGCAAATAAATGCACACAGCACAAGAAACCTTTTGAAATGGCTGTGCTTTGACTGCACTTTGCAATATAGGTGTACTTTGCACAGAGCAAACTCTTCAAAATAATTACACCATAATAAAGCACACACTCTGCAAACACTTTGCACACTCTGAGATACTTCAAACAACTCTAGTTATTCTTTGAATGGCTTCAGTCAATGCAACATAGTAGTTTGTGTCCAAACACGGTCTTTTACTAAAAAACATGCAGTTGCCTTGCTTTTTAAGCTTAATATGCCCTTTTATTGTACTGGTTATGCTCTTTTAACTTGTTATCATGCTCATTATATTTTTCTTGTGCCCGTTTTACTTCAAACCTGCTCGTTATGCAAACCAAAGGTAATTCTGAGCCACATATGAATATTTCTGTTAGCTTTATCAAATACTGTAGTTTTGAACATTTTGTTTAATTAATAATGCGTTCTATGCCTTTTGTTTGATTAATAATACGTTTTATATCACTCATTTGATTACTAATGCATTTTGTGCCTTACAAATGCTCCATTTCATTTTCTTTGCCATATAAATCATTTGTGCATGTTTTTGTTACCTTAAGTTCATTTCTGGCCTTTTTTTTTTTGTTTGTCTGAGCTCTGTTTCACTCAACCAGCTTAATCTGCCCTCACCTTCAACTCTGCACTTCATAGCTTGAAGAAGTTGCCCTCTTAATCCTGGTTCTGACTCCATGTCGCTTATCTGATCAGCATAAAACAGAAACAGAGATAAAACATAGGTTGTGGATTCATTTCAAGCACCTTTACTACACACAAACACATCAGGAATGAGGCTTTGTAACTTAAACTTAAATAAACTTATAAACAGACTGACTACTACACTCATACATGTTAACACTCTGGCTGTTCTCTCAAAATGGCACTGCTCACTATTTATATGCACGCATACATCTGGAAATGCTTCTTAAATGTACATGTACACGCCCTGATCTGTTCTGCAGTAACATACATTGCAGTTCACAACCCTTGCAAAAAAATACACTAGACAGTACTGACATGATGATGCTAATTTGGCAAGGCAAATACAAGTGTCAGGTACAATTATCAGTTTAACAACACAAATGCAGGTATACTAGGCACTAATGTAGCTATGCACTCTGTGCATCCGACACAAACCTTTTGTATCACTGAATCCAAAGGGGAGAAAACAAGAATAAGGCACAGGTGTCATCACTTACACAGCACATTGTGTTGGGGGAGGCAGGGCACCTAGGTTGGCACAAAAAGTCAGTGAGAGTGTGTGAGTAAGAAAGGGAACCAGGCCAGCTGAACCATGCAACAGTTGTGTGTGTGTCTGTAGGGGTCCTCCATGTGAAGGTGGTGTATGAGAGTCTGCTTAAATACAGCCAAGCTCAGTGTTAGCTCTAAGTCTTGGTATGTCAGACGGGTCTGTGCCATGCATGGTAGAGGTGGCAGCCCATTGTTTTTGCCTCCAACCACAAGAATTGGCTCTACCAGGAGTTGCACTGGCAGCTCTGCACCCAAGGTCAAATGCAGTGCTGCTACCTGAACTTGACTGATGTCTGCTGGATGTGCTTCCTTCATGGGAATGCCCAGGACCATGACCCTATGGCTTGCCAGGTCTGGCTGTGGACAGCACACTCACCAATGGACCAGCAGAAGTACTGCCACTGTGGGAGTGTGATCTAGCATGGTCACTTTGGTTATCAGCAGATGTTGTGGCTGACCTATGCCCATGAGGATACCATTCCCCTCTAAACAGACATTCCATCATGGACACTGTTTGTTCCATGACAGCTACTTCTTGGTCCACCACAGACATTCCTTGTTCCAATGTGTCATTCATCTGATCCAGTGAATTGGTGACACAGTGGAGGCAGTCATGCATGTCGCCGTGTTCTGCATCCACAACCCTGGGTATTTGTCTGGAGCATCTTTCTGAACATTCAAAACACCTCACAGTCAAAGTAAAAATAAAAAAACACACAAACAGCCAGCACTTCACCAGTATCTTACTTTCTTTATTCCAGCGATCTGGTACCTCAGCAATTCGCCTTCAAGGATCACAATTAATTGAATACAAACATCATATTTATATACTCAATAAGACAATTAATGTCCTAATTAGTTAATTAAACAATAAAAACGTTTTAAAGTGACCATAAACTTATTATAAGTATAAAATGAATAAATATATGTGTATATATAATAATATAAATAATTCATTAACTACCTAATTCCTGATTCATGCCATTGGGCTTTAAAATATGAAACTTGAAAATCATTCAAGTTTCAAGCTCCAATAATTTTACTACGATGTCATCTCCTCTTCGAAGGAAGGGCTTTCCCAATATACTTTTTCATCTTTCTGAACATGTCTGTGCCTCCATGATGACCCCAAACATACGTTGAGTGACATAGAAAGAGACACCTGAATGAGTGAGGTGGAGGAGGGAGAGCAGGCCACCCTCCAAGCACCCTTATTAACCCTCCTGTGTGGCACTTTGGCAACACTTTGGCTATGGCTTGACTCAACAGGCACTGAAGCCACAGTATACAACACTTCACTGCTCAGTGTCCTGACCTTCCACCTGTCCAATATCCATGGGCTCAGAGGTCTGGGTAGGAGTAGGCTTACTAGCTGTGTGCAGGAAAATGAATGGGGTGGCTGAATGTCAACCTCTGTGTGAGATTCAAAATCTGTATCCCTAACTGTGCCTCAGTTTCACCACAGTCATCATCAATGTCTGATGAGACACTGACATAAGGTCGCACAGGGCCCACACTCCTACTATCATGATCACCTGTGATAAAAAGGGAGAAACACAGGCATAAATTAATACCTGCACTACTATGGTGCAATATAGACTAAACAACTAAATGAAACTTAAGACAGGAATACAAACAATGCCAAAGAAACTCAGAAGGCTGAGAGAACATCCAAAAACAAAGCAGCATTTATTTTAGTATAACTAGTTAAAATCCAGTTTAAAAGTAGTACAAAATCCACTTAAAAGTTGCCCAAGTGCTTTTGTCTCCCACAAGATGCAAATACTTTATCACATGCAACATTGTAACTTATGAGCCTTTGAGCTTAAAATGCATCCACAGACAAATTCTTAAATATCTACTCCAGGAAAATCTCCTCACTCCCTCTCAACATGGATTTAGGCCCCACCGCAGCACATCCACAGCTCTTCTATCCTTCACCCAGATTATAGCAGAGGCAAGAAATAACAATAAACTGGTGTTGTGCCTCTTCTTTGACCTATCCAAGGCATTCAACACTATCTCCCACCCCAAGCTTCTTACTAAATTAACTGAACTCAATCTCTCCTCATCCACTATTCTCTGGTTCTCTAGTTATCTTAATAACAGACAGCAATCAGTTAGATAGAAGACCTCCTGCTCTCCTTTCTTACCTATCCAACCAGATTTACCCCAAGGATCCATTCTAGGTCCCCTTCTCTTTATTGTGTTTACTAATAATCTACACTCTGCCTGCTGCACCTCATCTCTGATCCAGTATACCAATGATTTTACCTTTATTACCCTCTCTGACAACCCTACTGACCTTCACTCCCTCACGCAGACTTCTTTTAACACCATTGAGGACTGGTTAATCAATAACCAACTCATCCTTAATCCAAAGAAAACTAAGCTTCTTTTTCTTCCAAACTCCATGGCCAACCTGAATGCTTCCTTCAGTCTCTCTTCCCTAGACAACACCATCATTCACAGTGACTCCTATACCAAATATCAAGGAATTACAATTGACAACCAACCAAAATTTGACATTCATATCCACCAATCCATCAAAAAGACCAATCAAAACTTGGTCTTTTGTATAGAAACAAAAAATTCTTATCCATCACCTCAAGGACTTCACTAGCTTAAGCCTACCTCCTTCCTTGCCTACTATACTCTATCCCTATATTTACTCCCCTCCAAGCAAATATTTTAACCAAACATGAACAAACATACAACCAGATGGATGGCGCAGTGGCAATATTGTCAACTCACAGCAAGAGGTTCTCTGGTTCGATTCTCAGCTGGAGTGGCTTCTGTGTGGAGTCTGCATGTTCTCCCTGCATCAGTGTGCGTTTTCTCCTGGTACTCCAGTTTCCTCTCACATTACAAAGAAATGCATCAGGGGAATTTTTTCCCAGGCTTCCGCTGAAAATTGGCTTTGTTCCAAGTTGGACTTTCCTGATAAATAAATGTAAAATAAAAATAAAATAAAGATAGCCAGATTTGCCCGTAACTCCCCTTACAAATCCCACCACTGCCTTGCCCTTAAACAACTACAGTGGCTTGAATTCCCACAACTACTCCAACTTTCTCAGCTACAGATGAAAAATTCTCTACTTTTAAAACCTGTAAACTGTCCTCCCTGTCTACACTCATATCCCTATATAAACCTTCACAATTTCTCCGTAGCACTGAACAACAGCTACTGGAGACCTAGAGGCCTAAAAAACAATAGGCAAATTACTTTATAAATGGTCTATATCTCAAACTTGGAACAAAGTCCATTCCAATTTACATTCTATCCAATCTTCATTTTAATTTAAAAAAGAATTGAAGAGCTTCCTTGCTAACTATCCCTCTTGTACCTGCCAACACCCAACACAACTTTTACTTATCTAATTATATGATCCACAATTACTTAGGTTCATAGGTTGGTACTAGGCTATCGGCACTAGGGCCTATACAAGCCTAGCCATAACAATTCCCTGGATGTTTCTTCCCACAATATTTACTTCCCTGGACCCCTGTCTATGAGGGTGACTGATGTAATCCCTGGGGTGAATTTTTTCTCTCCAGACTCTAATATAACGTTTATAAATACCAGCACTGGTACCGCTGAGCAATACTATAATGAAATCTCATCTTTTCTTCTTTTCTTTGCTATGATAATTCCCACCCCCTCTTCTCATTACTATACTCTTCTTAACTTTACTGTCCACCTCTCCATCTCTTACCCCTCTATTTCAATTCTCCTTCTCCCCTTTTTCCAATCTGATGTAGTCATTAAAGATATTCTAGGGCTTTTTTTCTGATGATTTTAAGGTAAACAAATTTATTTTTTATTTAAACAGCCTTCTACCTCTTGTAATTTTTAGCTAATATTTTTGCAGACTCTTTATGGCTTGTTAATTTTCCATTATTTGCATGAATATGTGTTCCTTTATACTCATTTATCATTGGTGACTTGTATGTATGTAGTTGTGTATCCATAATTACTTTACTGCTTATGTAATCTCTGTCATTTGTTCTCTGCATGCTGCTTTTCTCCTCAGGTATCCACTGAAAATGTGCCTCATCCCAGTTGCCTAACCTGGTTAACAAAAGACACATAAATAAATAAATAAATAAATAAATAAATAAATAAATAAATAAATGAGCCAGTTTAAAATGTGAATGAACAAGTCACGTGTTCATGTTTGCTTCTATTTCTTAAAAGAGAAACATCATTTAACTCCACCATAAATTAAGATACTTAAAAAAGACAAAACTGTTCACTAAATAAAACAAATATATTACTAAGCTGTAACAAAACATAATATAAAGGAATAAACTCATACAATAGATGATGAGTGTGCTAAAATCTGAGCTTATTTCATCCTCGAAAAACATTAGGCTTAACCGCTTAAGTAAACAACTAATAGAAGAAACCTCATTAAGTCCTATTGTTTGCACTACATGAAGTAGCAGCTGCCAGTGAACTTCTTTGTGTTCTAAAATCAATCTCCATGAGCCCCTTAGATTTATTAGTAGTTGTTCAAGCACTACAAATTTATATGCATGCCCCGGAAAATTTGTGATGTGTTTTGCCAGTGCATTAGTATTAGTTTTTCTATAAATATCATATAAATGCTCCCTCATTCATTCTTTATTCCCCGAGCATCCGCTCTGTTTTGCCCACATAGAAACTAGGGCATTCTTGGCAAAGAGCCAAGTATACCACACCCCTGCTAGAACAACTGTATTTCCCTTTTACAGCAAATCTCTCCTTCTTCACATGAAAATGGTCACTTAAGAGTATGTGATCACAAAAATTACATGGACCATGTCTACACATACCAGGTATTTTTTATTCTGACCTATGTCATGTCTTGTAGTTCCAAAATAATTTTTATATGTCACTCCTCTTCTATAGATAGCATTAGGTCTCTCTCCAACTTTTCCCTCCATCCTGGGTTGTAATTTATAATGGTCCAGTTCTTAGATAGAATACTTTTAACATTTGTCCATTCACGTGAGTAAGTGGTAATGAAACCACACTTGAAATTGTCTATCTGATTTTTTTCTAGGGTCATCAAGGGGGGGGGGAATATGGGGGGGGGGGTTTCATCGCAATATGGGAAGAAAATAGTTAGTTGCCCTCTTTTGAACCACCTCCACCAAAATAAGATTAATAATCACTCCAGGATAGCCCCTCCTCAGAAACATGTTATTTAGCTTATCCCATTAATTTAAGAGGTCACCATAATTGGTGACCACCCTTGCTTCTCTTATTAGTTGCCCTTTAACCACAGCTTTCTTCTAGGCAGTAGTGTGAGAACTTACACAATGTAAAAAGGAGTTGGAGTATGTTGGCTTCCTGCAGATTCCAGAAGTCAGTCTATGATTATTGTAGTATTTCATAAGACATCCAAATAAGAAGTACTGTCATGATTTACTTCATGTGCATATTTTAAAAATGTTGCAGCATTAATGTATTCCAAGAAAGCTGGTAATCCCCCCCCCCCCTCATCCTTCCACTCAACAGCTATATCATTCAGGTACCTTGTATAGAGGTAGCAAGATTGAGGAAGTTCAGTATTAAAAATACATTTCTATTCCCATTCAGTCATGACTATATTAGCATAAAAGGACCCACAAGATAAACCCATGGCTACTCTTTTTTTTTGCAAAAAGTACTGGTTTTCAAAAAAATATATAGTTATGATTTCTTAATTTATCTTAATTTATGATGGAGTTAAAGACTACTTCCCCTTTAAGATGTAGACGCCAAGGTGAACATGTGACTTGCTCATTCACTTTTTAAACTGGCTCATAAGTTACAATGTTGCATTTGATAAAGTCTTTGTATCTTGCGGAAGATGGAAGCGCTTGTGCAACTTTTAAATGGATTTTGTACTACTTTTAAAGTAGATTTTAACTAGTTAACTAAAATAAATGACAATGTGTTTTTGAATGTTCCTGCAGTCTTCTGAATTTCTTTGATATAGTTTGTATTTCTGCCTTCAGTTTTACTCAGCTTATGGCTTGTGGTTGGAATGACAGTGAGAAATTTGAATTCACAGCCATTATTTTAGGAATTGGAACTGCAGGATCTGCAACAAACAGTGGGTAATCGTATGCTGTTATTTCAACAATTAACTCAAAGACTGGATTCTATTGTTGCCCCAAATACATGAGATGACAACTCTGGAAGGCCACCTGTCAGTGTTTATCCCATTTTTAATGCTGCTAGAACTAGGGGCATGCCTGCTTCTACTAGTAGCAATATTTTACCTCACCATGTAAGTAATGGGGCAAAGAGTTTGGGACATAATGCAGTAGCAAATATTAAAGACTGGCTGAATAGGAAGCTTGATTTTGGACAGGCTATTCCTAGGAGCAATGACAATATAGGTGAGCAACTTGATAAATCTGAATATAAAGTTCTGAAGATTCAAAAGTTGCAACTAGAGAATGGGTATCTATTAGAGTCCATTAGAACTAACAATGTACCAAAAGGACTCAGGGTATGGAAATACCCCACAGAGCACATACCAAATTCATCTCTACAAAGAGACCTGCTCCAATTATTCGACAGGCACAGATGTCAGCTAATACAACTCCTGGTAAAGCATAATAGCAGGCAAATAGAACAATTAAGCAATGAAACAAAACTACTTGATAAATCTATCACAGAGGGCTGCTTATATGCCAAATATAAAATCCAGCATTCCTGCATATTCCACAATGTCGATACCCAAATTCACAAAATGAAAAGGAGGAAGCAGAAAAAGTTGGAAAGGGATACAGTGGAATATGGCAGCAATAAAGCATACCCACCAAAACCAGTCTTCCAAGTGTGGGAGAGAAATATGTCTCAAGACAATTCACAGGGTTCTGAGGAACTGAAGGATGGACAGGACATGGGAAATGACCCATAGTGTGAGCATCTCGGCCCTAAGGAACCCTTCTTGGAGTATCAACCACTTCAGTGATCAGAGAGACTGAGGGACAAACAACAACCAAGAAGGAAACCATGACAGAGGAGACAATGCCAGCAGAAGCAGTCCACAGGGAGGTGTAGAAATACCCCACTGAATAAGAAAACCTGGAGGAACTGAGGAGTGCTTGTAATGTCTCTAAGGAATTCTGCCTTAGTACTGTTGTTACACATTTTGCAGGTGATTTTAAGTATTTAACTTTAGCTCCATGGATAATGAACACTCTCAAGCTGAGCTTTTAACTAAGGGTTTTTCTTTTGTTATTTTTTAACACACCTATGGGAATTCTGGGAACAATATATACAGGGGAGGAATGAAGATTAACAGAAGGTAGGGGCGGCACAGTGGTGCAGCGGTTAAGTAGCAGTCAGCCACAGCAAGAGGTTCTTGATTCTCGATTCTCGTTGGGGGTGTGGAGAGTGTGCATGTTCTCCTGTGTTATCTTGGTTCTCCTCCCTGTACTCCGCCCACCTCCCACATTCAAATCTGGATCATTCTGGCATTTCTCCCCTCGCTCCGCTGAAAAAACAGGCTCTCTGGAACCTAGTGGACTTAATGTCAACAAATAAATAAATAAATAAACAGAAGGTAGGGCTCTTCTTTTGTTATATGTCAGGTGACTAGTCTTGTAAATGTATTACTAGATTTAAAACAGTTCAGTCAAAAACTTCATTTTAAAAATGTTTTGACAGACTAACCCTATTGTTATTGACTTAAAAGTACTTAGTACTTGCAACCTACCCCTCCACCCCATGCTGCAAGCCTTTGAAAGTATTTGTGAATCAGATCTAAGATTCACGATAGAACTTCAGGCAAATAGGAGTAAGCTGGATTCTAACTTGATTAAGCAGGAACTTGAAAAATTAAAAAATTAAGGGCTTTGAACATAAGAATAATGAAGTCAGATTTAGAGGGGGGTTGTGATCATCAATAAGGTGGACTACATAGTAGAGTGGTCTCAAAAAATGAGATGTTATGGTTACATGGGGCAGATTAGCCAGGATTAATATAATTATTTGAACTTGAAAAATTCTATGGTACCTACTATTTTTGAGGTACCAAAGATTCACAAAAATAGTTACAATTCACCAATACTCACTATAGTGGATGCAAGGAATTCTATTATTTCTCCACTAGTGAAATTCTTAGACCACCGCCTAAAAGGATTGGTACAAAAGGTCCCATATGTATGCAAGGACTTGTGGGACTTCTTAAAGAAATGCAATGAGTTAGTCTTTGATGAACAATATATTTTTATATCTATAGATGTCAAGGACTTGTACACTACAAGCCCAAATGATATACTATAGTTGTGCATTGGTTTACAGACTTCCTTGACACACACAGTGACTTCGCATGAGAAGGAATTGAAATGTTTATGGGATTATTATGGTTGCTCCTGTACAATAACTATATATTTTTTGAAAATCAGTACTTTGTGAAAAAAAAGGGGTAGCCATGGGTTCAGCCTGTGGATCCATTTATGCTAATATAATTGTGATTGTATCGGAAAGAATTTGTTTTTTAATACTGAATTTCCAGCAAACTGGTACCTCTATACATGGTATCTGGATAATATATTTGTTGTATGGATGGATGAGACAGAAAAATACCATCTTTCCTTGTAATACATTAATGATGGAACAACATTTTTAAATTGTGCACATGAAGTAGGACATGAAATCATTTCTTATTTGGATGTCTTCCTTATGAAAGACTACAGTAATCATACACTGATTTCTAGAATCCACAGGAAGCCAAAATACTCCAACTCCTTTTTTCATTGTGTAAGTTCTCACCCTACTGCCTAGAAGAAAGCTGTGGTTAAAGGGCAACTAGTAAGAGAAACAAGGATGGTCACTGATTATGGTGACTTCCTAAATGAACAGGAGAAGCTAAATAACATGTTTCTGAGGAGGGTCTATCCTGGAGTGTTTATTGACCCTATTTTGATGGAGGTGGTTCAAAAGAGGGCAAATAACTATTTTGTTCCCATATTGCCATGACAAAAATCAACCCCATGCCCCCCCCCCCAATGAGCCCAGAAAAAATCAGATAGAAAATTTCAAGTGTGGTTTCATTACCACTTACTCAGTTGATTGGGCAAATGTTAAAGGTATTCTAGCTAAGAACTGGATCATTATAAATGACAACCAGAATGGAGGGAAAAGCTGGGAGAGAGACCTAATGCTATCTATAGAAGAAGAGTTATATTTAAAAGTATTTTGAAACTACGAAACATGATATAGGGCAAAAGAAAACACCTGGTATGCGTAGATGTGGTGATTATAATTTTTGTAATCATATACTTGTAAGCAATCATTTTCTTGTGAAGAAGGAAAGATTTGCCTTAAAAAGGAAATACAGTTAGTTTTCTTGGAGGGGTGTGGTATACTTGGCTCTTTGCCAAGAATGAACTAGTTTCTATGTGGGCAAAATGGAATAGATGCTCAGGGAACAAATGCAGGAGAATTTATATGATTTTCGTAGAAAAACTAATACTAATGCACTACTGAAACACATCACTAATTTCCCGGGGCATGCATTTCAATTTGTAGTGTTTGAGCAACTACCAATAAATCCTATGGAGGCCCATGGAAACTGGCTTTAGAACGCAAAGAACTTCACTGGCAGCTGCTACTTAATGCAACACATACACCAGGACTTAATGAGGTTTCTTCTTTTAGTTGTTTACTTAAGCTCAAAGTTTTTAGAAGATAAAATAAGCTCTGATTTTAGCACACTTAACATCTAACTATTGTATGAGGTTCATAGGTTCATAGGATCATAGGTTGGTACTAGGCTACCAGACCTAGGGCCTATACAAGCCTAGCCATAGCAATTCCCTGGCTATTTCTTCCCACAATATTTACTTCTCTGGACCTGTCTAGCAGGGCGACTGACATGATCCCCGTGGTGAATTTCCTAGCTCCCATTCTCCCATCCAGTCATCAAGGTTCCTTTTGAAGATGGCAAAAGAGTATCCCTACTAAAAGACCTGAAACTCTCATCAGGGAATATTCATCCCAGAACAAAAACAAATAATAATTCTAAACCATAAGCAACTCTTCCAGCATGCTTTCCTTAATAGGTTTGTCTTTATATTATGTTTTTGTTACAGCTTATTAATATATTTGTTTTATTTAATGGGGAGTTTGTCTTTTATAAGTATCTTAATTTATGATGGAGTTAAATATTACTTATCCTATAAGAAATAGAAGCAAAGGTGAACATGTAACTTCTTCATTCACTTTTTAAACTGACTCATAAGTTACAATGCTGTATTTGATAAAGTATTTGTATCTTGTGGAAGATAAAAACCTTGTACAACTTTTAAGTGGATTTTGTACTACTTTTAATTTAGATTTTAACTAGTTATACTTCACTGCATACTCGCCTACTCAGAGGCGATCTCTGCCTAACATACAAAGCTATGTCAAACCCAGAGCTCTTGGACATGGTCCACTTAAAGAAATCCCAATCCCTCCAAGCTACATGCTCTATGGACCTAAACCTTGTCACTACAATAAACAGAACATGCTGGAGGGATAGATTCCTGTCCCAGAGACTTCTCATACTCTGGAACAAACTACCTATCTATATCAAACAAAGCTCCTCATTAGCACTCTTCAAAAAAAATCTTGATGATTGCATGGAAAATAGGAAATACACCCCGGGGATCAGCTCTGTGATCTGCTCGACAGGAGCACAGGAAAATAATTTTCTTGGCTAGGTTTATATATAGGCCCTAGGGCCAATAGCCTAGTACCTACCTATGAAACAGTCTTCAGATGTGAAATACTAACAACAGGCAGGATGCAAAACAAAGAGAGTAGCAGGAGGAACATATCCTTGCATGTGCCATTGCAGTATCTCAGTTGTACCCCCCGAAAAGAACAGTCCATTCTAGTTTGTGACATAACAGTAACTTTTCTTTGCTCCCTCACCCACAAAAGGACAGGCACATGAACCATTTTCCTAATAAAACATCTTTGGAATGCTAAATGTGCTTTGCAAGGACCTGTCCTTGAAATATTTCTACATATTTATTACACAGCTTTCTATTTTTGTGTAATGTCAATCATTTGTACCGCTGAAATGGCTTGACAAACATGGCCATGCCATCAGAACACTTCTAACTAATGCATACAGATAACAGTGTAAAAGGTTTTGCTTCACATTGTTGAGTAATATATTCAAGCATATGCATTATGTAGGTAATAAAATGGAAGCATACTTCCTGGAGTTCATTACTCCTTTGTAAAGATATCTTGGGAAATATTTTGTTTTTGCAAAGTCCTGCAAACATGTAGCACGTGTCCTCATCATCAGTCTGGCCACCTTTTCATAATGGAGTAGATTATTAATGGATTTCATCTGTCTTAAGCCTGTGTTTCAGAGATGCTAATTACAGCATAAACAGCTGAATTGCATGCTAATCAACCTTTCTGGTGGAGCTATTCAACAAGTTATAATGCAACCATGCAGACTCCATTCTGGTTTTTCCTGTGGATTTCAAAAGTAGTGTAGTACAGATACAGAAAGTCTGCACAGATAGAATGTTAAGAGCTGCTGCTGCTTAACTCCATTTATATGTGCTACAGGCAATGCTGTTGCTGCTGGCAATAGGCCTAGGCTGAGACAGAGAAGAGTTTTCAGGCCACATTTAACTTATTACAACATACACGATATGGACATTGTAGAATGCTACAGGGTGGACAGTTACATAATGCAGGAATTCTGTGACCTCTGCCAGCCTCAACTTAAGAGTCAGAGCCTTTACCTCCCCATGTATTGGCTGTACACTGCTTGCATCATAGTTATCCCTGAACTAACACTGGCAACTGTTGCATTTACAAGATAAGTTTTGAACATGTACTGTATTGTATAATAATATTATGGCATGTCCTTGTATTTCATCACTTGGTACAGTAAGCAAGTAAAAGGTGGGTGATTTGTATAAAAATTAACATAACATGCGACAGAAGAAAGTTATTTGACTTGTATGTGTCTGTTAGCAAGTAGTAGGCCTCAAGCCTCAAAGATTTAGACATTGATACCTCTCCAAAGTACTGATAATCACTGCATGCCCTCAATTTCAAATCATAAGTTTGTATTGGGAAATCATAACAGAGAGAAGTTAGAAAGTAATGAGACACATTGCAGTTTCTGACTTCACAGCCCTCACAAGATCAAACAGCCGGGATGCAAAACAAGGAGAGTAATAAGAGCGACATATCCCTATTTGTGTCATAAGGGTAGCTCAGACTGGGCACCCCCCCCCAAAAGAACAGTGTACCCTTGCATGTGCCATAACAGGAACCCACCTTTGCCCTCCCCCAAAAAGCAGTCTATGCTTGTTTGTGCCATCCAAACTGGCCTTCATTTGATGGCAACTGCATATCATAGTATTCTCAGTTAATATCCTCACACACATTAAGTTAAATGATATATACTGGCTTACATACTGCATGTCTCTGAGTTCTGGTCAGATAACTGATGAATGACCAAAAAACATAGAAAGGTAGGACACAACAGTATATTTGCAAGAACTAATCATAACAGGTTGTGTGTTCACTAAGTGCACTACATTCAAATATATTACATATAATCCATTTACAAATAACAGGTTATGCATTGATATGAGTATGCATACAGTTGAACTTAGTTGCATGAGGAATTACTTCATTTCCTTGCTGCAAAGCTGTTTGTGTGGGAAAGATGGATAAGTCTCCCATACAGTTTTCTGAAGGTGCATTGGAGTGAGAGTAGGGATCCAGACCAATGTAGTCATATCTCTGTGTACTAACATTTTCTACTGGGCATGTCATAGATTGATTTTCCTCATTTCAACTATATTTTGATTTATTCATTTTTTTTTCTTTTGGGGGCCACTGTTTGTGCAATGCACCACTTAGCACAAATGGCTTTAGCTAGGCTCATGTCGTTTGCATGTACAGTGGTAGTGCACAAACTGGATGTATGGATCACCCAAGTAGCAGACAGGATCCAGACAGCCACAAACATATATCAGATGCATTCAATTAAGACTGTTGGCCATCACTCAAACATGTTGCCTGGCAGTGTGCACCCTCATCTACCATATTTGGACAATGGTAAGCGATGTGCAATGCTTTCAAATGTTACAAAACCAAAAAGTGGGCAGTCCAAGTAAGTGCAATACCTGCAGTTGGCAGGAAAACATAATTCTATATTAATGTGATCTGTGGTAGAGATAGCAAGCATTCATGAAGATGTTTTGAGAGTCCATGCTCAAAGATGGGGTGTCCAGGAGTCCAAAGTTTTTGTTGGACACCTAGTGAATGAATATGGACCCAGACTTTTGCAGAGAGGACTAGTGTGGCTCAGATTACAAGACAGGGGCATGGAATAGTCTGGCCCAGGTTCTTATCAGTGCAACTGGTATCCCCTGCCCTGGTGAACAATGTAGGAATCACTACGAAAACCTGAGGATGAAGAAAAGGGATATTCTCGACTATTGGAATGAGGAATGTAAGACTGGGGGCACCCCACAGATTTGTAAGTATCACTTACAGAGACTAATTGTAAGAGTTAAAAGCTGGATATAGCCAAGGTTGGTATTCATAATGGTATTCTCTGCTGTTCTGTTTATTTTGCAGCCATCATAGATCAATAACTTAATGCACAAACCTATACTGCTAGATTGGCAAGGAAGTGAGAATCATGTGGTATGTATGCATCTGAACAGTACTGTTATTTTAGCTTTAAACATAAAGACACATTTATTGGTTTATTATACAGTTGTATCAAACTGACCATTCATCTCTCAACTGTAATAAAAAGTACGCATGCATTAGTCTGTAGAACAAAACAATAGTTCATTATTGGAGAGTAGTCAGAGGTTGTGGGTTCAAAAGCAACACTTCCCAAATATATAATACTAAGTTTTCATCAATATTGCAATGTAATGTCAAAGCTCTAAAGCAGAGGCACCAATGACCTGCTGTAAACTGTAATCAATATAATTGGAACACGCATATGTGGAATATATGCACACATCAAGGATTGGTTGCTGCAATCTGTAGTATATTGTGCATCTGTTAGGAACTGGGTAGTCCTAACAGTAACAAAGGTATTTCTTAGGAAATTATAGTCTTAAAAGCAAAGGTAACAGAGCAGAGTTAAATAATTTAATCAGTGCTTTGTATTTCACATATGAAGTTACAAATGTTCTCCTTTTTTCTCTCTCACCCCAATCTTTTTCTTTTTTTTTTCACACATCACAGCAGGGTAGGCCTATAATCAATTCAAAAGGGGCATATTAATGCCCAAATAATCCAAATTCAAACCGGTTTTGGCAAATGCCTTCTTCAGTGAAAAAAGTGAATTCAGTAAGCAACAGACATCATGAATATTTATATAATACCCCAGCCAATGGCAAACAATGGTATGGTCCATACCCCCTTTTTTTTCTAAATTATCAAAGTGTACTGCTAGAATTATAAGCATAAGCATAAATCATATTACAGACCACATTTGTAATACATTCTGAATGATATTGTGTATGTATATAAACATTGTTTTGATTTAGTAATGTAAATGCTCAATAACAATATAACCAAACCATATATCAAATATTTTAGGTTGGTTAGTAATTGCAGATTGCTGCAACAAGAGTTGTTAATAAGCAAACTTGGATCAATAATTGACTAATTATAATTAGTTAAAAAACTATTGAAACTAACAAGTTCATAATATAAATTATTATTCTCATACAAAACAGACAGAATAAAATATCCAAAATGGTTGTGCATACTGGCCACCAAACATGATCTAAACCAAATGCTATATTCATAAAAATAATCAAGTATAATAAATGAAAACTACATCTATATGAGCCCAATTGTTAAGTAACAAAATACCAATAAGAACCGAAGATCAAAATAAGTATATAAATAACATACTTATCATAAATGGTCATTTAGACCGGGTGAAAATAAGGCTCCAAGATGGATAATCCAATATTTTTCTTTGTGGCTAAGTATGTTTTGCCATCCTTGTTGATTATTCATGTTGCCAGTAATTCTATAAATAACAGTGAACATAAACTTGGCTGTGGAATGTTTAATGGTATGTTGGTAAAGAGCATCCGTGGGTTTCTTATTATGAATGTCACTCCGATGTTCCCCTATTCTTATTCTGAGTGAGCATGAGGTTTTACCCACATAGAAGGCGGAACACTGGCAAGTGGCCAAATATATAACCCAGCTGCTTGAGCAATTGCCAAGTATTCTAAGATTGTAGACTTTACCAGTGTTAATACTGGTAAATTGCTTAAGCTTATTCACCTGGTTACACGAGGAACAGTGACCACAAGGGAAAGTTCCCAAAAGTTCATCCCCTGTTATGGTCAATTATTTGTATTTGGCCCCTGCACTTTCCCTCTGTTTATAGTGGGAAAACAGTGATCCCAAGGTTCTACCTCTCCTATATGAGAATTGACACTTTGTACCCAAAATCTCCCGAAGATAATCCTTGGCTAACAAAATATTCCAATTGTCATTTAGAATATTTCTTACCACCTGATGGTTTCTGCCAAATGTAGTAACAAATCTTAATGTGGTATCCTGTGAATTCTGTGTGCGGTCCCTATACTCAAGCAATGTGTTCCTATTCTGTTTGTCCGACCATGCACTAGCGGATACAATATCAAAAATACGATAACCCCTCTCCAAAAATCTGTTTTCCAGATCAACCTTAGCATCTTCATAATCTTCATAATCAGTAATTGAAGAGCTAATACGTTTAATTCTCAAAAATTGAGATTTGGGGATATTGTGGATGGTGTGGCGCAAATGCATGCTAGATGCATGAAGTAATGTATTATACTGCGGATATTTATGATGGATCTTGATACTTAAAGTGTGGTCTTCATTTCGATAAACAGTAACATCCAGAAAATGAATACTGTAGAGATGGAAAGTAACAGTAAACTCAATTCTTTAGCTAGGCTCATGTCGTTTGCATGTACAGTGGTAGTGCACAAACTGGATGTATGGATCACCCAAGTAGCAGACAGGATCCAGACAGCCACAAACATATATCAGATGCATTCAATTAAGACTGTTGGCCATCACTCAAACATGTTGCCTGGCAGTGTGCACCCTCATCTACCATATTTGGACAATGGTAAGCGATGTGCAATGCTTTCAAATGTTACAAAACCAAAAAGTGGGCAGTCCAAGTAAGTGCAATACCTGCAGTTGGCAGGAAAACATAATTCTATATTAATGTGATCTGTGGTAGAGATAGCAAGCATTCATGAAGATGTTTTGAGAGTCCATGCTCAAAGATGGGGTGTCCAGGAGTCCAAAGTTTTTGTTGGACACCTAGTGAATGAATATGGACCCAGACTTTTGCAGAGAGGACTAGTGTGGCTCAGATTACAAGACAGGGCATGGAATAGTCTGGCCCAGGTTCTTATCAGTGCAACTGGTATCCCCTGCCCTGGTGAACAATGTAGGAATCACTACAAAAACCTGAGGATGAAGAAAATGGATATTCTCGACTATTGGAATGAGGACTGTAAGACTGGGGGCACCCCACAGATTTGTAAGTATCACTTACAGAGACTAATTGTAAGAGTTAAAAGCTGGATATAGCCAAGGTTGGTATTCATAATGGTATTCTCTGCTGTTCTGTTTATTTTGCAGCCATCATAGATCAATAACTTAATGCAGAAACCTATACTGCTAGATTGGCAAGGAAGTGAGAATCATGTGGTATGTATGCATCTGAACAGTACTGTTATTTTAGCTTTAAACATAAAGACACATTTATTGGTTTATTATACAGTTGTATCAAACTGACCATTCATCTCTCAACTGTAACAAAAGTAATGCGATGCATTAGTCTGTAGAACAAAACAATAGTTCATTATTGAGAGTAGTCAGAGGTTGTGGGTTCAAAAGCAACACTTCCCAAATATATAATACTAAGTTTTCATCAATATTGCAATGTAATGTCAGAGCTCTAAAGCAGAGGCACCAATGACCTGCTGTAAACTGTAATCAATATAATTGGAACACGCATATGTGGAATATATGCACACATCAAGGATTGGTTGCTGCAATCTGTAGTATATTGTGCATCTGTTAGGAACTGGGTAGTCCTAACAGTAACAAAGGTATTTCTTAGGAAATTATAGTCTTAAAAGCAAAGGTAACAGAGCAGAGTTAAATAATTTAATCCATGCTTTGTATTTCACGTATGAAGTTACAAATGTTCTCCTTTTTTCTCTCTCACCCCAATCTTTTTCTTTTTTTTTTCACACATCACAGCAGGGTAGGCCTATAATCATCTAAAGGCATATTAATGCCCAAATAATCCAAATTCAAACCGGTTTTGTGTATGCCTTCTTCAGAAAAAAAGTGAATTCAGTAAGCAACAGACATCATGAATATTTATATAATACCCCAGCCAATGGCAAACAATGGTATGGTCCATACCCCCCTTTTTTTCTAAATTATCAAAGTGTACTGCTAGAATTATAAGCATAAGCATAAATCATATTACCGACCATATTTGTAATACATTCTGAATGATATTGTGTATGTATATAAACATTGTTTTGATTTAGTAATGTAAATGCTCAATAACAATATAACCAAACCATATATCAAATATTTTAGGTTGGTTAGTAATTGCAGATTGCTGCAACAAGAGTTGTTAATAAGCAAACTTGGATCAATAATTGACTAATCAATTAGTTAAAAAAATATTGAAACTAACAAGTTCATAATATAAATTATTATTCTCATACAAAACAGACAGAATAAAATATCCAAAATGGTTGTGCATACTGGCCACCAAACATGATCTAAACCAAATTCTATATTCATAAAACTAATCAAGTATAATAAATGAAAACTACATCTATATGAGCCCAATTGTTAAGTAACAAAATACCAATAAGACCCGAAGATCAAAATAAGTATATAAATAACATACTTATCATAAATGGTCATTTAGACCGGGTGAAAATAAGGCTCCAAGATGGATAATCCAATATTTTTCTTTGTGGCTAAGTATGTTTTGCCATCCTTGTTGATTATTCATGTTGCCAGTAATTCTATCAATAACAGTAAACATAAACTTGGCTGTGGAATGTTTAATGGTATGTTGGTAAAGAGCATTCGTGGGTTTCTTATTACAAATGTCACTCCGATGTTCCCCTATTCTTATTCTCAGTGAGCGTGAGGTTTCACCCACATAGAAGGCGGATCATTGGCAAGTGGCCAAATATATAACCCAGCTGCTTGAGCAATTACCAAGTATTCTAAGATTGTAGACTTTACCAGTGTTAATACTGGTAAATTGCTTAAGCTTATTCACCTGGTTACACGAGGAAAAGTGACCACAAGGGAAAGTTCCCAAACGTTCATCCCCTGTTATGGTCAATTGTTTGTATATGGCCCCTGCACTTTCCCTCTGTTTATAGTGGGAAAACAGTGATCCCAAGGTTCTACCTCTCCTATATGAGAATTGACACTTTGTACCCAAAATCTCCCAAGATAATCATTGGCTAACAAAATATTCCAATTGTCATTTAGAATATTTCTTACCACCTGATGATTTCTGCCAAATGTAGTAACAAATCTTAATGTGGTATCCTGTGAATTCTGTGTGCGGTCCCTATACTCAAGCAATGTGTTCCTATTCTGTTTGTCCGACCATGCACTAGCGGATACAATATCAAAAATACGATACCCCCTCTCCAAAAATCTGTTTTCCAGATCAACCTTAGCATCTTCATAATCAGTAATTGAAGAGCTAATACGTTTAATTCTCAAAAATTGAGATTTGGGGATATTGTGGATGGTGTGGCGCAAATGCATGCTAGATGCATGAAGTAATGTATTATACTGCGGATATTTACGATGGATCTTGGTACTTAAAGTGTGGTCTTCATTTCGATAAACAGTAGCATCCAGAAAATTAATACTGTAGAGATGGAAAGTAACAGTAAACTCAATTCCCCAGATGTTACTGTTAAGATATTCCACAAATTCATGTAAATATGATGAATCAGCACGCCACACCATCCAACAATCGTCCAGATATCTCCGCTAGATATCAATCTCAACCAAGTAAATATTGTGCAATGGGTTATAAATAAGGCATTCCTCAAGGTAAGCCATAAAAAGATCAGCATATATGGGGGCAAAGGATGCCCCCATGGCCATGCCTTGTAGTTGCCAATAGCACTCCCCTTGGAAATAAAATACATTCTTATTAAGCACATGCTCGGACATACAGATAATAAGTGTATTAAAGCCTGGTGGGTATAGTTCAGCCTTCTCCAACCAATACTGCAAAGCCTGTAACCTAGCCCAGTGTGGTATGCTTGTATATAGGGACTTAACATCGAGTGTACACATCAACCATTGAAGCTCTAGTTGTGTGTCCTGTATGATCTGTAAAAATTGTGTCGTATCTTGTATCCTAGCCCTGACCTGTTTGAGTAATGGTTTGAGTTATTGGGTTAGGAACACTGAAAGTGGCTCAGTAAGTGAGTCATTACCTGATACTATGGGCCTGCCTGGAGGGTTAGTAATCGATTTATGAATCTTAGGAAGTAAATATAAAATTTGCTTGGAAGGGTCTTTTACCCTAATATGGTGAGCTGTGGTAGGTGTTATAATGCCCTCCTCTACTGCTGAATCCAGAAATGCATCAACCTCTTTTTTGAATTTCTGTGTAGGGTCAATTCCCATATACATGTAGCATTTGGAATCAGATAATTGTCTGAGCCCTTCTTGGATATAGTAATCCATATTTAAAATAACCACTGCCCCACCCTTGTCAGCTGGGAGTATAGTGATATTGTGATTATCTTTAAGGTCAGTTAAAGCTTTTTTCTCAGACATATTAATATTATCCTGTGAAATGTGAGACTCAAAATGAGGAAAGTGTAAGTCCCTTAATACAGCTTGTTGAAAAATTGCTACATTTTTATTCATAGGTGGTTGAAAAAGTGATTTCTGAAATCTAAATTCAGCAGATCTTTGAGAGTTTGCTATATTCTGATCCGAAAAAAATATTTTTAGGTTAAGACAGCGACAAAAATCCAAAACATCCAATGCAGTTCTATATTGATCAGAAAAGAAACTAGGTACAAATCTTCATCCTGTATTCACTAATTTCTGTTGGTCATCAGCACAGTATCAGATAAATTTAAAACATTGTTACAGTTAGTTACTGTTGTTTCAGTAAAGTTTGAATCAATCCTTCCATGGATTCTGTACCTATTCCGATTGGTGTGCTTCCGCCCCCCTCTATACTTTCTGCCCCTTCTAAAGGGTTGTTGATATTAGTTTTTTTCTTCATAGGTGAGTTAACCAAGGGTGCACCCTCACTATCAGTGTACGAGGACTCCTCCCCTGAGGTACTGGTATAAGATTTGTCACTATGTTTGAGTATAGATCTTGGTCTTTTTCTGGTCCTGCCCCTACTAAGTCCAGGAGCAGGATCCTGAAATCTCACTGATCTTTGAATTTCAAAAGGATGTCCTTTATTGTAGTCCATGACATCCCGATTAAATTTCTTAATCTTCCTATCCCTTATCATTTTGTCATATGTGGTTAATTCTTTGGACAACCTGACCACCAAATTTTGATAATTGGTTGTGGAATGAAATTTCTTACACTCTGCACTAAAGTTTTTTACTTCTAATACATTTGTGTCAATAATCCTTTTGTAGTAGGAAGCCAAGATTTTTACAAAAGTCATAGAACCATCTTGCAAAGCCTGATTCCATTCATTGGTCAACCTCTGTTCAGATCTGCTGACCATCGGTCGGAGCTTAATACGAAGGCCTCTAGGGGCCATATTTTTGTGCAAATAGGCCCTAAACAATCTAAGATGCCATATGTTAGCTCTTAGCCCTTTGAGGCCCTTTTCCAAGCTTTGAAAAGCCAATTCACAATCATCAGATATATTAACATTCTGTTGACCCTGGTTGTTGCTTGAGACTTGATCCAATCCAAAGACCCTAATGTCGTCCCGATCAGCACACAACCCATCCAAAATATTGTCCAAATCCATCCTAGAAATATGATTAATAATTGTGAGCAGGTTGTCCAAAAAATATCACAATAGATCAGGTGGAAGAGTCACTAACAGATATAAATTGTGAGACAAGGGGCAGAACCAGGAAAAAAGCCAATGAAGTATTTATATTTTAGGAAAATTGCCAATACTATTATCAGCAACCCCCAATGAATATATCAATTACATATAGGACAATCCAAACCAGTACCACTGGCAATGCTGACATAATGTATATCATATAATGTATAATTAGCTCCGTAACACTCCTTCTGAAACACAACCACACCACCACAATAGAACAACAGAACAGTTCCTCTGCACGACAGCACTAAAAACAGCACTAAAAACAGCTCGACTGCTGAGACTAGTAAAACCAATAATATATTTAATTTACATGAAATGTTAAGCGCTTTCACTCATAAACATTGTGAGCTTCTTCAGAACCCTTCGGCCATTCGGGCAGAACACAGGATGTGGATGTGGATGTACTTTACTTTCTGTCGTTCGGGCAGAGCACAGGATTACTTAATTTTGCCATGCAGAGCCGATAAAATTGTCGGACTTATCTTCTGGAAGTCAGTGACTAACAGTTAGGATCAGTGTATATCAGTAAGGTCATTGGGACAAATGGGGATAAATTTGCTTTCCTGTTAATATAATATAGATAGATATTAGCCCATATATGTCCCTATTATATCTATTGTAATAAACAAAGTATTAATCAACAAAATTACCTAATACTGGGAGGTCAAAGATATGATATACAGAGCTGTAGTTAGTATAAAAAACAGTAGTTAGAATAGAAAACACTGTTTGGCTGGGTAACTAAGATGGCATACTAATACTATCCATAAATGTATGCATGGTATATTCATAATGTAAGGCACAAAACACCACACCTATTATATATTCTTAGATTTGGATAGAGATCCCAGAGTTAGTAGCCAACTAGCTATATACCCAATTGAAGTAATGATGCCTCATAGAGGCCTAAATCCAAATGAGGCCAATAATTTTAGGAAATGAGCCCCGATATCAATACTATTCACACACGGGTCTGTCAATCTATGAACAAATAAAGATCCAGCCTAAATGTCCAACCTAAAATAATTCAAATATGTTTGCCAATACAAACTTAAATATTTAAACTGGAATAAAGTAAATAGGATTAGAATATCATCCTATATATATTTTTTTCAAAGATGCTGTTTAACCTAAACCTGATACATTAATCACAATCATCCCTAAGGGAGAGCCCAATCAGAATGCCACTAACGCAAAACTATTGTACGTATTTCACATAATGTTGTACTTCAAAAAAAATGCTTTTGTTATTATACGCAAGATCACAATAGTATTAAGAGCAATCACAGTGCCCAATGTATGGCCCAAAAGACTCATAATCGTACATTACACATAATATAAATCATACAGAAAAGAATTTTAACATACCACAAAATACACAAGGTAGTATTTTAAATGTCCATATATAGAATATTTAGAGTGCCGGACACTAATGAGAAGTAAGCCAAATGGTTGAAAAAAGTGTGATGGCGTACTTCTAAATCAAACATAGGCCCTCATCGGTGTAATTCAACAGGTGAATACTTTAGAGCTTCGGAAAATACAATCCGAAAACCAATGTCAGTTCGGAAAACCCACGCTGCTTCACAATCCTGTTAATAGTCAGTATATGCCGTGATAAAATGAAATCAGCAAAAGGTAAAAAAACTGTCTTGTGTCTTAGAGAAATGTTTCCAGTACCTGAGATGGGCGTTTGCATCCTCACGTATCCAAAAGCAACCACCACACATATGTCCAACAAATAGTGGACTGTAAATCCAAAAATCAGTACACATAAATCCAGAGTATATGAATAGCAAGCCAGCTGGTGTAAATGAATCTAGGAGAGTCCTCCTGCGATAGTAAGGACAGAGGCAAACATAGGCCCTCTCATCGTTCAAATTCCAACAGGTGATACTTTAGAGCGGAAAAAAATACAAAAAAAACCAATCAGTTCGAAAACCCTCGCCAGTTTCACAATCCTGTTAATAGTCAGTATATGCCGGATATAAGAAGTGAATTCAGTAAAACAGTAAAAACTGTCTTTGATACCAGTTGTATGTTTCAGTACCAGATTTGCGCTAAGCATGTCCAAAAATATCAACACCATACACATATATGTCCAACCAAATAGTACTGTAAATCCAAATTATCAGTACACATAAATCCAAGATCCCATATGTATCCCATTCAAGGGCTAAATCTCCTCTGTGGATGGTCCTCTCCCGCCTCCTGTCCGCCGCTAGACGGCACGGCAACAGCAAGAGCCAACAGAACAGACCAAAACAACACGCCAGCATATCGCCAAACTTAAACGTAGAAAACAATGGAGGCCAGCATAGGTAGTCCAATACTTTATTGTATGTATTATAATCAATTCAAAAGGGGCATATTAATGCCCAAATAATCCAAATTCAAACCGGTTTTGGCAAATGCCTTCTTCAGTGAAAAGAAGTGAATTCAGTAAGCAACAGACATCATGAATATTTATATAATACCCCAGCCAATGGCAAACAATGGTATGGTCCATACCCCCTTTTTTTTAAGTTATCAAAGTGTACTGCTAGAATTATAAGCATAAGCATAAATCATATCACATCATAGGGGTAACTGATAAAAACAAATCTGAGATTTTGTTAATAAAAAAACACTCACTGCATTGCTAATGTCATTTACAGTAACAGATACAATAGTTCTTATTAGAAAATGTATCAGATTTTGTGTTTCTTGATTTTACAAATGTGTTAATAGAGTATTCTTTCTGCATTAGGATAATGTAAAGCCACAGGATTTTTTTCATTCTTTTGTGCCATACTAGTCACATGCATGATATCTCTAGGTCAGAATACAGTCTTGAAGCTATCCAAAGTATCATATAAGTTCAACAAGACTCTTGAACAGAAATGGATATTAGTAACTGTCCACACAGGAAGAGAATTGGATATTAGATAGGATTACCTTTTCTTTCTTTCTTTCTTGTACCTGTAAAGCATCTCAGAACACTTTTGTTGTGAGCATGTAAGATTTTTTTCTGGCCAGTTTTAATATTACTTCTCATATGAATTCAGTACACTGCAATGATCAAATGCTACCAGTGTGTTTAGAAAATGGAATATATCTTATAGAGAATATGGCAAACTTGGAGTATAAACATGGATTTTTAGAATGTTAGATGCCTGGTGTATTTATTTTTGAAAAAAATGATGCTACTGATTTGAACTAGGTTAACTCAGAACCAGAAACTTATTTACATAATTGTGTATGGTAGTGAACCACACAAGTCTTTCTCAAGAAATATATGCAGCATAACATTTCTATCAGGGAATCCCCTAGTACTACATTTGAGATGAGTTAAGCATTTGCTGATATGCTTCTTATCTCAAACTCATTAGTATTTCTTAATTAAATTCCTTTTCTAATGCAAACAGCATATATTCATACTTCCACCCCTATCTATTCAGATTCACCTTCCATTGCACTATAGCTTAAACAAATCTGTGGACTTACTAAACAAGGGGAGATGAAGAAAAATAAATAAATTCATAAACTAATATTCCCTGCATGCGCTATAGAGTGCAGGACAGTTTTGGACTAGGTGGAGCTGGGTGCAGAGAGTGGAGATTAGAGCCCCCCACACTCAGCCTGGGTCAAAGTCCCCTTAATAGCAGTGGTACTGTAATTCCCCAGGCCCCAAAGAATCTATAAGAGAGGAATTAAGGGTAACTTGTGATATAATACCTTAGATTGCTGCAGTGATTTTGCTTAAGTATGCATAGACTCACTCACTGCAATCAGCTTAGATAATAGTGATTTGTAGGAAACTGTACTGGAAGGATCACCTTCGCTAGGTTTCACCAATGAGATCAGGCAAGAGGAACATTTGGATACAATAATCTGAGAAGGAGCAGTACCATCTCTCAAATTAGTGCATTAACTTAGAGTAAGCAGTCATATTGATCAGAAACTGAAGCCAGAGACATTTGCAGAGTTGGCTTCCCAACAGTAGGTTACATCTTTCTTTTATGGGTAGCCATTTGGCTTTTTCTAGGGTTGTGTGTGTGTGTGTGTGTGTGTGTGTGTGTGTGTGTGTGTGTGTGTCTGTGTGTGTGTCTGTGTGTGAATGCCCCCCCCCCAATGGAATACATCTGGTGGCTTGAGGTACTCGGGCTCAAACCCTGTAGCTTGGGTACAGGTAAAAGCAATGTTTAAAATGTGTCCCTGGTTTTTGGCCTTTTGCCCCCCCCTCCCCCAATTGAAAATAACTGCAAGATGGATGTGGTGTGGGTTTCAATGCTGTTTCAATGAATGTGAGTTTCAAGGGTAGAGAAATTTTAATGCCAAGTCTATTTTTATTGTTAGACAGTATTGCTTTGTTTAGCAGATATCTATTAGTGTTGGCGCATTGTGCTATAAAATTTAAAAAACTAAAATCCAAATCATTGTAGAAGTAATGCAGGATGCACACATTAGTGTTTGTGGTAAATGGGGTGAAATAGCCAGGTAATGGGACATTGGAATGGCTGCAGGTGGACTCTGGTGCTATATTTTGGTTCTGTTCTTCAGTTTGCGTTTCAAAGTTGGTATCCCACAATTCCATTGGAGTGGGCAGGGTTGTTTAATTATGTGTGCAAGTTTTACGTTAATCAGCGTACAGATTTGTACCTATTTTTCATGGGCCTTGTCCAGATTTTTGATGTTTCCAGGTTGAGAGGTATGGCCACCTCACAATAATTGTTTAAAAAAAGAAATGGGGAAGACAGGAAAGTGATGAAATGGGAAGCAAGCAGGAGAAAGAACAAAGTGAAAGGAGGGCAGGAATGTGCAGGATGGGTGTAGGAATAAACTGTAGCTATCCATTTCTTCAAGCATAAAACATGATCATATATGCAAACCATCAGCTGAATTTAGACTGTCACCTCCAGAGATAGGGGTGAGCACAACAGTCATCTTGTATAGCCAATTGGACCAAATCAATTATGTCATGAAGACACGTGTGTGAAATGGAGAGCTATGTATAGGACAATTATTTTGGGGGGGGAGGGATAGGTGCCCATTTGTTTTTTTTGAGAGAGAGAAGGAATGTTGGTGAAGGGATGTAGGAATGCTTGGGTGAGGTAAGTTGGGCAGGTGAGGAAGCATTTGCAGACAGATAAGACAGGGACAGTGAAGGACACAAGAGGGGCTGAACACCGTGGTTGGGGAGAGGTTGGGAAATCCAGGTCCCATGCATATCAAGCTGGTTGACAGTGAGGATCTAGTTCTCTCCCAGTGGATTGACATCACTGTCACTTCAGTGTGCTGCTGGCCACAATGCCTGACATCTGCATTACCAAAGAGTAGTCTGAACGAGGATGGAGAGCAGGTACTCCACCTGGTATAGGCATGCCCCCTCAATATGGTGCACAATCCTACACACCATCCATGACAGTTCCTGTCAGGTGATAATCTCATAAATTCTGCTACTGCTCCTGGAGGGAGCCACAGCCCTATCCTCCAGGGCAGAACTACCTGAGGAGCCAGGTAGTGCCAGGGCAGCAGATAGGGTGCTACCAGGTTGTGCATAAGATATGCTGGGCAGTGGTGCTCTAGCCAGCTGAATGGGGGCAGGAGGATCTCATGGGACAGGCCTACCCTGCTGTGCTTTGGGAAAAAAAATAAAATAAAACATTTAAAAAATAAGTAAATAAAAGAGAAAAGGGATGGGGAGAGAGAAAAAAAGGGAGAACATTAGTAACTTCATATGTGAGATACAAAGCATTGATGCGATTATTTGACTCTATTATGTTACTTTACTTTTAACACTACAAACTCCTAATAAATATTGTCATTACTTTTAAGACAAACCAGTTCATAACTGATGCACACTATAGTACAGATTTCAGTCACCAATCCTTGATGTGTGCATATATTGCACATATGCTTGTTCCAATTATACTGATTACACTTTACAGAAGGCCATTTATGCCACTGGTATATAGGTATGAAGTTAAATTGCAATAATTATGAAAACTTAACTGTATTGTATATTTGGGAATTGTGGTTTTTAAACCAACAACCAATGACTACTCTCTAAAATTGTACTATTTTGTCCTACAGACTAGTGCATGAATACTTTCCTTTTACAGTTTAGAGATGCCTGCTCACTGTTATTTCAGAATATGGCACTGTTGCTTTGCTTTGTGCTACACACTAAGGCATGCATAGTTTCTTTTACATTTGAAATATGCATGCTCAACCTGATACAACTATATTAAATGCCAACTAAGCTCTCCTTAACTTTTAATGCTACTAAATTACCATAACAATTAGTATTATTATTAAAATACTATTTAGAACAGTACTGTTCTGATGCATACATACAACATGCTTCTCTCATCCTTAACAAATGTCTGGCATGGGATCTGACATTCAAGGCTCACTCCATAGCAGCTGTGGAAAAACAGAACAGAACAGAATACAGTTATGAGTACTGGTCCTGACTATATTCAGCTTTTAACTCTTACAATTACTCACTGAAATAGATAGTTTTACATTTTGGGGTGTCTCCTGTACTAAATTCCCCAATACAGTGGTCAAGGGTATTCCACTTCCTCCTACTGAGGTCATCAAAGTGATGTCTACATTGCTCACTAGGGCAGTTGATACCTGCAATACTATTCCAGGCTTCAGACTTGTGTTCTTAGCCTGAATAGTCCTGCTGCAACAACCGGGGCCCCTGTTTCTTAACTAGGAGTCCAACAAAAACTTTGGATTCCTGGACACCCCACTTCTGTGCCTGAAAGTGTACTCCCTCACCAGCAATACCAGACATGTCTAATATAGCTTAACCTCAATGTAGAATGAGCATTTCCCACAATTGCATTTTATATCCTCAGTTTTCCCTCTAACTGCATGTCTCACTCTTACTGAGAGTGTACACATTTTGGTTTTGCAACATTTGAAAATATCGCTCATTGCTTATCTTTGCATAAACACAGTAGACAAAGGTGCACACTGCCAGGAACTGCATTTGCATGATGTTAAGCGATACACAACAATGGCAAGCACTGCAATTTCCAGATTAATTTGTATACAGGCATGTATGTAAATTTGCTAGTCAAATGGACCATTTCTACTGCTCTCCTACACTTGCAGCTATTACCAGAAGAAGGTTGAGAAAACAGTTGTGTATGTTGCACATTATTGCTATAATCTGCAATCTCAACAGTAAATCAAAATTTGCACACCCCGTACTAGAACCCAGAACCATCTGAACTCCATACCTACACTTAATACCTGCTGCCACAAGATTAGTGACATGATATGCCCTATTTTAGTAGTTATTGTAAAGTGCTCACTGTTAATTGCAGCAGAACGCCACTTACAGTGTTTGAGAAATGGCCTTTCTGCAACCTGGGTGGTCCATTCCTCCAGTTGGGTATTGCTGTGCTTCGTGCAAACCAGGTGTGCAGAGAAAAACATGCTTGTGATAAGTTGCACATCATGCATACACTAGCCTCAAAAAACAAAGAAAAAAGGAGACTAGCCATAATTTTGCAAAATGTCCAGATGTTTGCATCCATATTTTGGGTTGTTTCTTGTAAAATGTGTGGTTTTCTGGAAAATCACTGAAGATTGAAGTCAATACATAATGACATACATTTCATTTTGTTTTACTTCATATCCTTCAGAAAATGCATGCTAACACAAATCATATTACTCTACCTACTTTCTATGGTTATCAGAAAAATATAGTAAATCTGTCCCTATTTTTGGCCCTTTGTTACCCCATCAGCTTAGTGTTTGTCCAGCTTTCTTGCACTCCAAGGTTGGGAGGTATGATCTGCATTCAGAGTACAGGTTACGTGGCCAGCATCACTGGTGCAAGCCAAGAAACATTGCTTACGCATCTGCACATCATTAATAGTCATGTGTGATGCCACACAATTAGCAGTATTACGTACGTGAAAACACTGCATCTAGGCTCTGCATGGAACCTGCACAGAGTTTATTGAATCTGAGCCAAAGAGGTTTAAGCCCAGATTCTGAAATATGGTCTGCAATGCAAAACTCTTGTCTTTAAAAAAAAAAAAAAAACAAGGTTCCAATACTATGTCTGCTTCTGAAACATGCATACTAGACACAAAGCTGTGGTCTGAAGGAGTAAATCAAACAGCTGTAATGATATGCTAATGAGCACAGCAATGTCTTCACATATTATGAAAAGTTGATGATTCAGAAGTTTGTAGTTACTTGTTAGAATTCAGCTATACCCATTATAAGAATAGCG
>NC_056727.1:17813429-17853429 GCF_019279795.1 Protopterus annectens | reverse complement strand
GAACTGTGCATACTTACAAGGGCAAAAATTAACACTTATCACCAAATAACAGCCAGCTTTGCTTACATAACTGCAGCTATTAAAATGATACGGGAGAGTAACCACTTAACTGTGATTCCCGATCAGCACTTACTCTGTGCCTAATGTTCTAGAATTTCTCTTTTAAAGTACATCAGAAAATGTGTTTAAAATGTTAACCATTTTTTAGTCTAATTCTAAGAACATGCAATAAATTCCAAGTTTCAATTTCTCTGACATGAAATGTCAGTGAGACATTTTAACCAAAATGTTAATCTGCCTTTGTAATACACAGTTTATTTAGAAATATATATATTTTAAAGTTTTAGCTGTTGCTGCTGCTGTGTGAAGAATCTTTGCTTCTAGGTTTGCTTTTAACATCTGTAAAATATAACATATGGTAGTTTTTACTGGTGTAAGAAAACCGTTCTGAGATTTTTCAGAGATGCCATTCAAGTTTTCAGTTAACATAGTAACATTTCTTGTCTCAGGGATCTCAGCTCTGTATCTGCTGTTGTCAAAGACCCATGGGAGCATCATATCATTTGCAACTTCTGCTTACATATCTGCGTTACGTCAAATAAACATGAAACACATTATCTGCCCTCCTTTTGTTTCAGATTATAAATTTAACCTTAAAATAGGAACTACTCAGCTGCTCTCTGCATCACATAAATGACAAACTGTAAATAAAATTAGATTTTCTCTTGCCGAGGTATAAAGTCTTTGTGATGAATATTGCATATGACATCTTATTGGTCTAGCTCAATTTATTGGAAATATAAAGAAAATTAAGATAAATTATTTCTAAGCAGTACACCAAATGTGAACTAAAATCACTCAAGAGCACATCACAAGTCATTAATCAATTGATGCCTCATCTGCCACCAGCCTTCCTGTCTGCTCTCGCTCCTGCTTTATTATTCTGTGTATAGGTTCTCCTCTTCACTGTAGAAGAGACAGGTCTGGGCAAGATAAGCAGATGCTTAAAATGTGTGTTACAATTCCCTTGTTCTTCACACAACAGCCTCTGCAGCTTCATTTTCCTTTGGCTCTCATTTTGTATCTCAGAATGAAATAAATTTTGAAACAGCACTTTAATGTGTACTGATCTATGAACATTCCAGGAAAAGACTGGAAGGTAATTTGGATAAATGTTAATGACAAATATAAATGATTCCACAGCACTGAGCCACCAGCTACTAATGTATGATAATTAAACACTTAAAGCTGAAGTATTATGAGTATAATTATTCATGTATGCAGTGTGTACGTCTCTGCTATTTTTACTCTGGGAAAAGATTGTCCTAAATGCATATATCTCCCTTCACAAGTTTACAGAAATTATGCTGAGAATAATTTTGTTCAGCTTCTACAATGTCTGTGCCATTTAAAAAGGGAAGAGTTAAGAGAAGTTGTTCTGTTTGTTGAACATATTAGGAATTAGATACAAACAACACACACACACACACACACACACACACACACACACACACACACACACACACACACACACACACACACCAAAACGTATGTTTCTGAAATTAATTTAAAGCTTGACTTTTACCTTAATGAAGAATTCTTATGTTTGGTGTAATAGAAATCATCTAATAATATTGTTTACAAAAGAGATATCTCATTCTGTCCACTAATAGTTAAATAGTGATCTGATCCAGAGACACATCGACCTGGTCCACATAACAAATCTGTTCCAGACAGAAAATTCTCAGTTAAAATTGTAAACAAATAGATTACTAGACGAAGCTTAAATGCAAGATTGTTTATTACAGAAGTATAGTAAACCTAAGTATCAAATGACTAAGTATGAGTAACAACATTTATATAGTGCTTGTGCATCGTGAAGAGAGACCATGTTTTATTTAGCGGTAAAATGAAGTAAATATTCAAACCTTAATAAATACAGTAAAACAAATTTTATACAGATAGGGAGATTGCAAGTATGTAGTAAACTTTATTTTTTTTCAACAATATCAACCATGGTCTGAATATCCAATTTAAAGGAATGGTTTTAATTTAATGATAACCTAAATATTTGTTGCTGGCTACTTGGGCTAGTGGAATATGATACTTTAACCAGAAGAGGTTGTGTGTGTGCAAGTTAAAGTCTGATCTAACCATAACCCTAAATATTTGTCACCAGCTGTTTGGCTGTTGAAAAGTTGTTCTTTAATCATGAGATGATTTGCATGCTAGAGCATCTGCAGAGTGCCAAACAGCAAGATTGTCATTTTGGAGGGAATCAGTATGAACTTACCAGATAAGCTCCACAAGGAGATGACTACATGACTAATACAAAAAAAAAAATCACACATTACCGTCAACAAAGATTTCAAATAAAATAACTTTTATATAGCTTCAAGTATCCCTATATCTTACACATACAGAAGCTCTGTTGCCATAACCCAAATTCTTAGCAGATTTTACCTCTAAGATGGTACTATACTGGAAGAGAGAATAAACTTCCTTAGTGTTAGGGTTAAACAGTATCACTCAATCTAATTTATAGTTTTTGATGAAACCCTGGAACCAAAGAAACATACTCTGTGATGCTAAGTTTAACTAGAAATGTGTTAATGAATTGCACGGATTCAGGGCAGACCATGGTCAAACCCTGGTAAAGGCCTTTCTTGCTAGAATTATAATCTGAGCTTCCTTAAACAGAATCATATCAGTGGCACAAATTCCTTACAGTAACATCAGCAATGGAACTGCAATGTCATTGACAAATAATAAAAGAGGACATACCTCTCAACCTCTTAGCATGAGAAATCTGGAAAAAGCCTAACATGATGGGGGACAAAGGCCTAAAAATAGGGACATATTTTAAATACTGCTCTTATAAACTTAGAAAGTTGTTAGAATAACAGGATTTGTGTTAGCCTACATTTTCAAGAGGATGTAAAGTCCAAAACTTAAGTATGTGTCATTATTTAGTTACATCAGTCATCAGTAATTTGCCAGGGAACCACAAGTTTTATGAGTAATAGACCAAAAATATGAAGCAACTATCTGGACATTCTGAAAAAAATCTAGACAGTTGAGAGGTATGAAACAGGACTAGAGCCAGTATTAATCCTTGTGTTACTTCTAAACGAAGGTGACCCTCAATCATAAAACAGCTAACTGTTGCAAAAGAAATCAGCCTTAAATGACAGACTTACAAGAATCATAGTACCATCCTGAATTCAAAAATCTGTCCTCACTTCCATTATATACTTTGTGCATAGTGTAGTCATTTATATCAACTCTGTATGTCACACATTTAAAGGAACAGCTTTGCTAGCTTACGTCACTGGGGCAGATTACATAAACTTCATTGAATCTATTGCAATCCAGCAAGTTCTGCACAATATTTGTGGCTATCCAAGTAATATGCAAAAATGCCAAAGTCTATGGCAAGTACTTCTGTGCAAGGGAGACATAATTAGTGATATCAGCACAATGAGAATCAGTCATTTCATATACACTTTCCAGGAAAACTCATTTATAAAGTAATATGTGTATATGCACTGCAACTACACATCTACCTAAGGCATAAAGGCACAACAGAACTTTGAGTAATACATGGAAGGTACAAACTAAAGACAAATATGTATCAGCCATTATGTCTAAAAAGTGATGTATATCGCACAAACACTTACATATATCATCATAGTAAGTAGACAGACATATATAAATACACACATTACAATTTGTAGAATCTGATGTAATCTGCAAATTTCTAATAAAAAAAGTAAACTGAGTAAGGTGAAAGGCAATGCCAGCCACTTCACAATGGCTAAGAATAGACACTACTACACTTGATCTTAGCCAAAAGGCTGAGAAGCTAATAGTAGCTGGCAATGGATACAGGACACATTTGGGTAATGCAAGTAATGCACACACCCAAGGAAACAGGGTGATAGAAATGCAGATGTAGGGTGAGGGTGAAGAAGAGGGGTGCATAAAGGTATGACAGTCAGAAGGGCATGGGCATTTTTTTTTCTTGGTGGGAATAGTCCAAATATATATTTTTTGACCAAAAGGGATGGAAAAGCCATGGAAAAAGGAGGTGGATATAAAAGCTGTTACAAACATATAGCAAACATCACAAGACGTAGCAGACAAAAGACAGAAATATATATATATATATATATATATATATATATATATATATATATATATATATATAAGAATAAGTAAGGGCAACAGAGAGCACTTATATAGACTATACAACATGGGCAAAGGAAAAAATTAAAAACAGGGGTGGGATGCATACCAGCCAAGGTGCAATGCAAAAGTATAAATGTACAAAAGCACAAATCATTGTTGGGATGTTGCAAACTGTGTGACTGTTTTACAGAATGAATATTGC
Organism: Protopterus annectens; assembly: GCF_019279795.1. NCBI lineage: Eukaryota > Metazoa > Chordata > Ceratodontiformes > Protopteridae > Protopterus > Protopterus annectens. The sequence goes on along the minus strand of NC_056727.1, from coordinate 17,849,036 downwards.
CAATGGTAGGTGTTTATTGAAGAACACAAAATGATGAGAGATAACAATGCAGTACACAATGAATACTGAATACAATCATCCAGTAGGCTGTCAGCAGTGCAAGTATAAGCAAATGCAGGAGCAGATAAGTGGAGGACAGACTAGAACCTCCAGCCATACATGTAAAAAGCAAACATCTAAGCACAGTGCCAAACAGCAGTACTGCAACAAAATACTGTTGTGGCTGGATAATAAACAAATAAGTATACACACCACAAATACAGGAGACATTGGATCCATATGCTAAAGACACTTCCATGCCAGAGGTAATACATATGGGTCTTCAGGTATAAAATGTAGATGTGTGACATGCAGTATCATTACAGAAGCCAAACGGAAAGAAGGCTTATCACACATACCCACACCATATGATTAATGAAAGCTAAGACATGCAAGTCTGTGCATAGGCAGCCAGCATATAAATCTCTGGGCAATGCACAATACACAAATACAATATAAACACTGATGTTTTCTGTCGATACAAAACACAGAGAAGGCAAAGAATAATCACATCAACCCATTTTATTTGAAGATTAAGCACTTTCGTCATGGTTATAACAATACTTCAACAGAATCACTAAAAAAACATTCAAACACAGTTTAAATATACCTCTCTCTAAGTCAAATGATTTAATGTGTTTATTGGTGTCTTTAAATCATGTGATTTAGAGGAAGGTATATTTAAACTGTGTTTGAATTTTTTTAGTGATTCTGATGAAGTCTTGTTATAACCGTGACAAAAACACTTAATCTTCATATAAAACAGGTTGCTGTGATTGTGCCTTGCCTTCTCCATGTTTTGTGTCTTCAGTTTGGGTCCCCGGTTCGTATTATTACTGATAGATTCTGATTAATTGCTGCCACCTTATGTACATTTGCCTTGCATGTGTATGATACCCCTTACGGTGGCCCAAGGTCATATTGTACCAATACATCTACATTACAATGATGATACATTACAGACAGATAAACATTCAGATGACATATGCCATGTATATATGAAACATGTAGGTCAAAGCTATAAGTGGGGAGGGAGATGAGTTGTATAAGCCCAAATCAGTGAGGAAATGCTAGCAAGAGAAAGTAGGCACAGAATAAAGTAGGACAACCATAGCTAAGGAGACACAGTGCACATGCCTGTGTTCACAACACAAGATGGAATACAAGTCCTCACAAGGTACTTTGAAGCAAATTGTGATGATGTGAGGTAGTGACAGCTATGCTAGAGAGAGTAGGGCAGTGCATGTTTAACATATGCCAACATAACTAGCTGGAGTTTTGTAAATAATTTTATGTCATTTGAATCTAAAGCTGATTTGTACAGATGGTTGTGTTAAAAATGTATTTGTAAAGTTACTTTGGTTAAAAATGTATCAACAGTGGGTCCTTCTAGACAGAAAATAAATATACATGTATGCCAGACTGTTGTGTAACTGATGAAATATAAATATATATATATATATATATATATATATATATATATATATATATATATATATATATATATGTTAGCAGAGGATGCTGGAAAGGAAGGGGTTAAGCTCAGCCCAGCTAACCTTAAGAAAAGTAGTCTGAAATTAAATGACTTGGTTTAACCATAAAGATTTTATTTCACAGGCCTGAATGCAGCCAGAGATGCAATGTCTGGGCTGGGATCCTGCTGTTATTGCCCTTAGTGGTAAACTAATTGCTACCCTGGGGTGCCAGGAAATGGCTGATTATACTCTGCAGGAATGATGAAAGGGCTGGAATTGTTTTACAGTCTCCAGATGCTGGAATAAGGCTTAACAAAGTTCTTGATGTGCATTGACACATCTGTGCCAGATCCTGACTCAGCTTCTAGTCAGGAGAGTGGAGTGGGAACTACAGAATCAGTATACTAGATGTGACATCATTTTCTAGCCAGGACTGACATTGTATTTAGATACTAGTGAGAGATGTGATGGATCACACTCAGCACTCTGTTTTGGAACTGACAAAACCACTCACCCACTTCATCTTGCCTTGTTTTAGTAAGTAGTTTAACTAGGGAGCAGTAATTCTTCAGTCAGTTAAGAAAATATAGTGGGATTAGCTAAAAGTATTGTTTTTCTATATTTGCTTGAGTCTTTCCATTTGTGTTATTTTTTATATTTCCTGTGAATTGAACTCTGGTGTTTATTCTAAATAGATACTCAATATTCTCAAGTTTTTTATTATTTATTATTAAATATATCTAAACCTTTCATTGTGGCTGACCTTTTAGAAAATATTTTAACCCTGCAGAGTATGTGCATTTATTTAGTGGGACTGTGGCATCACGGTCCTGAAAGTCTTGCTGATTGGTTAACACTACCATTTGTATAAGTATTAATTTTACTAAAAGTAATTGGGTGCCCTGGTAAGAGCCTTAAAGTAGCTGACTGGTGGCATTGAATCTACCTTATAGTCTGAGTGGAGGTGATATAGCAGGTAAACCTGTGCCAGCCTTTCCCATGTGTGTGTGTGTGTGTGTGTGTGTGTGTGTGTGTGTGTGTGTGTGTGTGTGTGTGTGTGTGTGTGTGTGTGTGTGTGTGTGTGTATGTGTGTGTGTGTGTGAAAAGTCAAATCTCAAAAGAGTGTGTGTATCAGCTACTTGGAACAGGGACAAAGAACACTGTTTTCTGCAGAGGGAAAGGTGGAGTACTTGGCTTGGAACACTCAGCTGAGGACTTAGCTCTTTTAGTGGTCAATGTGGAGTCTTATTTGGGGCTTGGAGATAAAGTCCAGCCCCAAGGCTGGAGTATGCTCCCTGTAGGCTCTTAAAGGAAATAATTGCTTGGTGCAGAGAGCTGCATCTGAAAATATTGTGTGGTTCTATTTTTGTTCTAAATGAACATTCCCCACCAGTGTCAGTGGTGAGGATTGAGGCTCCTTGATTACTGGCCCAAAGGAGGGGCATCATACAAATGACCAAGATCTGACACATGCATAGTGCATTGGGACATGCCTCTCAACCTCTCAGAGCAATGACAAAATCAGAAATAAATGGTGTGTGCGGGGTGGGTGGGGCAAATGCCCAAAAATAAGGACATATTTTAAAATTTACTCCTATAAACTTAAACGGTTGTTGAATAACATCTTTTGAATTATTAAGTATTCTCTGAAGGATATTAAGTCTGAAACTGAAATGTCTGTCATTACTGAATATTGTTTAATGACTTCAATACACAAAAAATTGACAGAAAGACACAAATTATATGAGGAACAGTCCAAACATATGAGGCAAAAATCTGTACATTCTGCAAAATTCTGGACAATTGAGAGGTTTGCTTTAGGTATGGCTTTAAACAAGTCTGTGTATAAATTTCACAAAAAACATAGTAATGTCCAACTTCCTGTTTCCTGTCTGTGAGCCAGGTAGATAGCTAGCTAGCTCAAAGACAGGACCTAGGAAGTTACAAATGGGGAGTCCATTTATAAAAAGAGACCAGCCACAACTGAACTCCCTCAGGGATCGATCCTGGGACCGCTCCTGTTTGGCATTTACTTCTCTGAAGTGAAGGCCAATGTCAAGGGCTTCTGGCTGACCAATTTTGCAGATGATTGCAAATTAGGAGCAGTCATAGAATTCCTCACTGACACTAATGTTCTCTTGGAAGTGCTAACACAGATAAGTAACTGGTGTCACAGCCATTGACTAAAACTAAATGCCAAGAAATGCATAATAGTATCCTTCAGGAAGTCATCCATGACTGGTAACTCATCGTGTTAATACACATCTAAAAGTCCACCCAGTAGTCAGGGACTTGGGTACACAAATAGTAATGTCGTTTTTCACCATGACATACATGCAGTAGTGAGGAAATCATTCTATGTTGTGCAACTTATAAACAAAGGTATGGCATCTAGGTCCAAGGAGGTCAGTATTCCACTGTATTAACATTCATCAAACCTATGATTGAGTACAATGCCCCCTTTGGTATATACCTCACCAGGCACATTCAACAACTGGAATGTCCAAAGAGGTTTCTATCTAAAAGAATACAGTGTGTAAGTAACATGTGCTATGCAGAACACTTTAAAACCCTATCTCTGTTTTCTGTCTGCTGCGACTGCTGAGGGGAGATATATGCCTAGTATACAAGGCATTGTAAGACCCCACCCTGATGGGCCTGCAGCATATCTACAAAAGAAGCAACACCAGAATTATTCATTCTAAAGATGTAAAGTGTGCCTGTGATATAAATACGACCTGATGGAAAGACAGGTGTGTATCCCAAAGACTACCCCTTCTCTGGAACAGACTCTCTAGTCATGTGAAGCAGAGTTCCTCCTTAACCCAATTCAATGGTAACTTGGACAACTGTATGGGGGACAGGAAATTCATTCTTGGTTTGGCAACTATGTCTCTAATGGACACAGGCAGCCTGTAAATGGTTCATCTCCCAGGCCCCTGCTTGTAAATGTTTCATCTCACAAGCCCCAGCTTATATTAATCAAGGGTACCAGAACTTATCATTGATTTGTGATTCATGACTAACTTAAAAATGACCCTCGTGGTCATTAGCCTAGGAGATGCTTTTGAAACTATGAACTTAAATGACATAGGTACACAAAAAAGTAGGCTCTGAATATCGCATACCCATATATACTGCCATGCAAACATAATATAACAGCTGGCTCAGTCACCATTATTGGCATACATATTGCTGTATATTTGTAGGACTGATCAAAAGAAGTGGCTCTCTGATAGTATTGCAGATGGCATATGGGCTACTAAATTTGGATTCATTGTCCAGTCCAGAAAGGGACAGACAGGTAGTTCACGCTGTAGCCTCTGATAGAGAAGATAATAGTGTTGGCCATTCTGATGATTTGGGGACATCAGATGATGGACATGATGATGTCCATGACCCATTGTCCCATGAAAAGTCTGGTAATGATGGTTAATATTCCCTATGATGGACCAATCTTGTTCATCGGACTACAAGTGGGAGTGTAGCTGATGTAGATGGACATGTGTCAGAGGGTCCCCCTCTACTATTACTGGCTAATGAATGTTAATGGTGATGCCATGGCTCTGACGTGTGCTCACTGGCCTGTATCACCAATTAAGCAGCACACCAAATGCATGTGCTACACAATCATACAACACACCAACAGCATGCATTACATGAAGGTCTGGAGCACATACATGGAGATGTCATGGCAGCACTGGCTGTGCAGCATGACAGTGAGGTATCTGTTGCATGCTCTGTTGAAAGTCTTGTTATGGCAGTGCTAGAGCAGTACCATATTATGAACTGGGAGTTACAAACCCAAATGGTACAGAAAAGATTATCTCCAGTGGAAAGAGGCAGACCCCCTCTCATTAGACCCACATATGACCCCTGGACATCAATGTCTGTGCTGCAATGTACATAACATCTGCTGTTTGTTTTCAACTGTGAATCCAGTATTCAGATCCAGACAGACACATCACACTACTGCTCCAACCCACACAGTGTTCTACAATGATAATGTCACCACATTTGCTTGCTGGTGCAGCACCATGGGCTGATTGTTTCTGGATGTAGTGGGGCATCTAGGACTATAGTGTGAGCTGTCAGTGTGAGAATCCCAGACAGCAGTAAATTCACACTGATGGTTGATCCAGTGTGTGTCCTGTTGTGTCATTCTGACCCTTTGGCAGTGCTGACCACTGTGCTGACCACTGAATAATCAGTTAGTGGAGGATGGGGGGGCAGCTGTCTGATGTTACAGGGTTTTTCTGATTACTTCTCTGACCTAAGCGACTAGCTTCTAGTTGTGATATGCAATATATATTCTTTATTAGTATATGTTAGTACATATATATTTGTCAGTAATGCTTTAGTGATAATCTCCATGCTTCTATGCCTGTATCTTTTGCTAGTTGACATATAGCACATTTCTGTTAACTGGTTGGGGTTTGGCATAATTGTTAATGTGTTTACCTTACAAGTAAAAGATAGTCCCTGGGATTCATGAAGCTTGCGCCAGGCGCAGGCGTAGCGTCGGCATTCTAACACCAAATATGTCCGCCGAGTGATTCAGGTACGAGCTGTTTCCACATGCACTACCAACGTACACCACAGCTGCGCAGCTCCCAGCGCATGTATGCTAATTAGCCCATGCACAGCAGTGTAGCATTGAACGGAAGGTATATAGCAATTCATGAAGTGGTGCAGGCGTAGCATAAGCATGCAGAAATGTAAACCGAAAAAATGGTTTACATTTTTTCAAACATAAAATCGGAGCCATGACAGCGGACCAAACTCATGTATTATACTGTTAATATATGCCAGTGGCTAAATATATAGCCATTGGCATAAAAAAACATGCACAACATATAAAAAGAAACATTTAATGTCATGGCCACACTAACGCAAAGTAAAATTGCAGTGCATCGGTGCGCAAATGGGATCACAATGAAAATATATTTATATGTAATAAAACTGCAATGTAACACATTTCATGAATTCCCCATAATAGTCAATGGCACAACCATGGTGCAAGGGTTGCTAAGGGTCTGTGACAGTGTTCTGCATGGTAACTAGGAATTAGTAGTCAATGCCATGCAAATGCGACAAGTAATACTGAATCACAAAATCCCCGCCGGCGTAATGGTACAACACCAAGGTGTGGCCTGGAAATAAAGGTGGCATCAAGAGAGGGGTGTGCCACCTTAGCTGTAAGCACATTGGAGCATTGCTAATCCAGTTTGCCTGTTGCTAAGCAAAGCCGCAGAATAGGGGTGTGGAAGTAGCCATAGCTTTGCTTAGCTGAGAGCACACAAGGTAACCGATAGTGCATGTGAACATGGATGAAAACGCACTCGAAACCCTGTAAACGGCTGTGTGCGGTGCACACCACAACTGAAACAGGAAGGATATGGGAAGACAATAAGGAAATGCTGCAGCATGGTAATTGGATTACAAATGAGTAATTAACACTTAGGAACCCACAGTGGGCCATTGACAACAGCTAACAAGGCTGCTAGCAGCTACCTGCAGAACAGGAAAGGGGAGGTGCCGTACTGCAAGAAAAAGAGAACTTTCACAGCAGAACAAAGCAAGCTTGCAGTAGATCAGCTACATAACACATTTTGCTACACAATCCTAGGTTGGGAAAGTACAAAACAAGAAAGCCGGCAGCTGGATGCATGCCTGACATGGGAGGTGAATCGGGGTGGAAAAGTAAAGGGCAATAGATGAATCATGGCAGCCAAGCATAATTCAACACCAAAGACCCCACAATAGCAGTACCTGCTGTAAAACCCATAATTAAGATACCCTGCAGCTGGAATTGCACATACATACCCAATTACACTAGCAGCATCCATTGCCTAATAGTATAAAGTGTGAAAGCACCTCACACACACTTGTGTATTCCCAGACACTCTGCACCATTGGTGTATACAGATGAGGAACCTTTAATATGTGCATGTTAGGGGTTGCCATAGCTTTGATTCACCAGCATGTGTTGGAGACTGATGGTGGTGTGGAGGATGATGCTGACAACCATCTCAGGCACTGGAGGAGGAGAAGAATGTTCAAACCCAGAGTAACCTGCCAGGGGCTACATGATCTGGAGATAGTAGAGTGTTACAGGGTGGACAGGGACACCATACAGCAACTTGTTGAGCTGTGCCGGCCACACCTCAGAGCCAGAAATAACAGAGGGGAACCCATCCCAGTGGATACGAAGGTATGTGTAAGCTTGAGAATACTAGCCACAGGTACCTTTCAAAGGCCTACTGGGGATATCATGGGGATCTCACAGGCATCAGCATCCAGGGTACTCCACCAGTTCCTGGATGCCATGTTACAACATGCCAATGAGCACATATACTTCCCCTGAATGCAGGAGGAGTTGGCCACAATATGCATCTCTCCCACCGTGTGGCAGACTACCCAGAGGTACTGGGTGCAATAGACTGCACTCACATACACATCAAGACACCACCCGGTGAGCAGGGTATGCGCTACATAAACTGTAAGGGATACCCCTCCATCAATTGCCAGGTCATGTGCAATGCCCAGGGCATTATCATGGATGTGTGTGCTGGCAGCCCTGGAAGCTATCACAACTTCCACATCTGGCATGCCTCACAGCTGTATCAGGTATTTGCCAGGGGGACATCCCATATGACCACCTGGTGGGGGATGCTGGCTATGCACTGGAACCATGGATGATGACTCCCATCAGAAATGCACACACACCCATGCAAGAACGCCATAATGAGTCACACGCACAAACCAGAACCATCATATTGCATGTGTTTGGAATGCTGAAATCATGGTTCTGTTGCTTGGACTTATCTGGTGGAGCCTTGCAGTACTCTCCAGGCATGTGTGCCCACATCTTCATAGTATGTGCCATGTTACACAATATGATCCTGTGGAAACAGCTGCAGCAGGGACAGAATGGTGAAGGCCCTCACAGCCCACCACCATTGCCAAGGGCCCCACAGACACAGAGGGACTCAGACCACAAACACCCTGTGCCAGCCCCAGTAGGCAGACGGAGTCATGCCCAATATGCCCATGCCTTGGCAAAGAGGGAACGTATAGAACACACACTGACAGTGTAGGCACCTATGAACTGACACCCTTCTCCACCTGCACACACAACAAACATGGATGGCATACACACATGACCACCTGTAAATTGTCATGTATAGGTGGTCTACTGTGTGCATCCTACATAGGCAGCCCTCAACTATTGTACACACAACTGCCATTGGCACAATGTAAGTCAATACCTGAACAGTAAATTAAGCTATCAGCATGTGTTGATACTGTATGTTTAGGGTCATAGGTACATAGGTAGGTACATGCCTAACTGCCCGTGGCCATTCATAAGACTAGCCAAAGTGTGTCTGCTGTCGCCACCCCATTGATTAACTAACTGTCCCTCTGTGGAGCAGAGCCAATTGCAGGATCCCTGGGGTGTATCAACTGTTCCCCACCCACTCTGCAAGGATTCCCTGAAGTGTTAGTGAGGGGCTCCGTATAATGTAATCAGGGATGTAGTTCCAAATCATGGGGAGTACCCATGACAGGAATCTGTCACTCCAGCATCTTCCAGTTATGGTTGTGACAAGGTGTAGCTCATTACAGTGTGTGGCTCACTGTGACATGGATTCCCATAGGTGGCGCATATCCATTAAGCTTGACTTGGACACGGCTTTATTGGTCAGCAAATATCATATCTGAGTAAACAAGATGCCACTGAGTAATGTAAGAGTTTATGCAGTCTAGCAGCATAGGACACATGCCTGAGGGCATTATCCCTCTTTGTGTGGTACGTTCGTGGCCCTTCCAGCTGTTGGATGTGTCTTCTGAGGTACATCCAAAATGGGTTATCATACTCGATGATGGGATTGATGAGTGATGAGTAAAGGGGCATAATAACCTCAGTCTGTTTAGATGCAAACCCTTAAGTAATCAGATGGCCTACATAGACGGATGTCCTAACTACTTCGCAGATATGATTGTCAAAGGAGAGATCACTATATAATGTAGTCCCCACATACCCATTACGTCATCTAAATTATAGTGTTTGCCACTCATGTGTTAATATGTGTGTGTAGTTTCCCAAAATGGAATGACCATGCAGTATGTGGCCTTAAGCAGGAGGCCATGACTCTGACACCCTGTGTTGGTCTATGTGAGGCCCCTTGAAGGATGTCTGTGACAGCTGGATTGTCTGTTATGGCTCCCAGTCTTCAGTAATCACCAAACACGGCCTGCTGTCGTCCACCTGTGTTAGCTCATACCTCTGAGAAATATATGGCAAACAGTAGGGGTCCCAGAACTGAGTCCTGTGGGACACCAGTTGTGACTGGTCAAGAGTTGGACCTGGAGGCTGCTAGGCTTACCATGTGGGTTCTGTGTGTAAGCCTGTTGGCAAGCCAACCTGTGATGTATGGGTGTATGTACTGGCTGGTGAGTGTAGAAATAATACCTGAATGGGGAATGGTGTCAAAACCCTTGGCTTGGTCCAAATAGCATGTGTGAACTACCACACCCCACACCTAAAGTCTAGGTGACTGTAAGATGTCAAACAGGTTTGGTAGGCATGATCTGCACTCAATCAAGCTGACCTGGGTTGGATCAAGTGTCTAGAGGTTACCATTGTCTATGTTAATGAGTGCCATGAGGATGCGCTCCATAGCCATGCAGATCAGGCTACTCAGGCTTACGGGGTGGTAGTTAACATGGTCAGTTATGTCACCACCTTGGTGGAGTGGAATAGCTGTTGCCATGTGCCAGTAAATAGCCATGTAGCCTGTGTAAAGGCTGATGTTGAATTGCTATATTAGGCGAGGGGTCACTTTGTCTTGTAGTGTCTGCAGGATGCAGTCTGGGACACCATCTGCTTCCATTGATGCTTTGTCATGCCATTTGAAAGGGCCATTACCACCTGTATGTCTCAGATCTCTAGGATACTGTATGTTTTGGGTATTGTTGTGAGCCCTGTAAGGGGCGAAGCTTGCTCCGAATGTATCATCAAGTGTGTTGGTGATATCAGTAGGGTCAGTATATTCAGTGCAATATTGCACCAGCACAGTGCAAATTTGTATGTTACTGCTTACATCCTTGACATAGCCAAAGAAGCCTTTGTGGTAATATTCCAAATCCATGCCTATTTACCTGTGGATGTCAGCCTTGGATGATTACATGAGTAGCATAAGTATCTTGCTAATACTGGTCACGGACATCTGCATGTCTTCGGATTTGCTGTTGTTCTGAACTACTGTCCTACTTCTGTTGTACAGCCTGTATAATGCAGGGGTTCAGCAGACTGGTGTCCTTGTGTAGGAGTAGTGAGTCCTGGTTTACCATTGATGGCATGACCCATACATCTTTGTAGGTGCTTATAGAGTGCATTTGTAATTCTGTCTGTAACTTGAGCAGTGTCATCCCTGAGCATGGGGGCTCTGAACACTTCCACCTCTGTCATTAGTACTGTGAATTTAGCTGTAGGAAAGGTATTCACTGTGTGTTCCTTGGATGGGAGAGATGATTGGGAGTGAAAATCATCAGTGAATAGTTCATGGTCAGATCTAAACAGTGGCCGGTTTACCTCTGCTGTAGTGCACCTGTTGCACATGTTGGTGATTACCACTTCTAGTATGTTTTCACCTCTCGTTAGTCCATCTTCCAACTGATACAGGCCATATGAGTTGATAAATCCCAGGAAGTGCTGGGCCTGGAAGTGAATACTCGAGTATGTTACCAGTTAAGTGCAGGGTAACCGACATTGAACAATAACAGGGTGTCTGGTAGGACTGTCATGTTTACCACAGTCTCCAGATAGTTGTAGTAGTGCTCCTGCATCATGGAGTGTTATTTGTAACAGCTCACAGTTTGCATTGCAGTTGTGGCTGATGTTAGCTTGACATGGATGATCACAGAGGTATCATGCTGCCCCACTAACTTGGAGGTGTAGGTATCCCCGATTAATATGGATACACCCCCTCCATGTCTGTGCCAGTCCATGTTCAGTGGCTGAAATATGTATTATGGGTTGTAGTCTGGTAGTGCCGGTGTGCTCACAGGAGCCTTATACAGATCTCAGTCACAGAACAGATGTAGATGTTGTCCATACTGAGGGGTGCTGTGAGTGCATGCATGTTGTGAGTACTACCCCTGGTGTTGAGTAGCCTAACCCTCATTGATCCTGCTATTTTTCAGTTCATGGAGGTGAGAGTCACCTCTGAGACCTGCCTAAAAATGGCACCATGGGGGTGCCAATAGCCTTGCCCAGCATTCCAAAGTCTTAGGCTGATGCATGCAAGTTGGTATAGCATTGTTGCAGGCATGTTTCCCATCTGTGCTTGTGTCTCATCTTTCCTGTAGGTAACCTAGTGGTAAGCAATACAAAGCCTGCATCCTATACAAGCATCCAAGATAGGCTTTTAGAGTGATTATGTATCAGTAGTCTGTATGTCTTTGCTGTACTTAACTGTTGTCTGACTACATGGTGATTTTACACTGTATATTGTGATCAGAAAACTCTGTATGATCACATATGATGTTGGAGATGGCCTGCACATTATAGGTTCACAGATAGGTAGTAGGCTATCTGCCCAAGGGCATTTAGAAGCATAGCTCCAGTGTGGTGGCTTTACCTGCACCACTGATGAAGTAACTGAGCCTCTGTCAAGCATAGCCAATGAAGTGATTCCAGGCAGAGTTGCTGGAAGCTCTTGAAGAAAGGGGTGCTGTAGGGTCATAGGGGCACATAGTGATCTCAAAAGGGCATGTTAACATGACAACCCAACAGCATTCAATTTCCCCAACAGGTCTTGCAGCTATAAAACTGGAGTGGCTCGCCCACACCCTGGCTGTATGTGTCTGGGACACATGATCCCAGGGGTGTATGTACTGTTGGCCAGTCACACATCAAGGTTTCCCCTGAAGTGTGTCAGTGAGGGGCTATGCCAAATGTAGTTAGGATGTTAATGTATAGTCTCTCAATTCACATGTTATGTCGGTATTTCAAGAAGCTCAATGGGTGTGGGTGGCTCCGCCTGTCTTACACATAGGATTCATGGACATAGGAAATAGGCAGAAGGAATGTTAATGTCAATAGTGTGATGGTTACATCATTTGCATAATATCTGTGCAGTCCTGGTTCAAATCGCAATAAAGTCAGAGATGAATTCCGTGTTACATAGTATACCTTAACCACAACTTGCATATATAGATAGTATTCCAAAGAATAATAAACATTTGGAACACACATAAATCCTTGTGTGCTGGAGAGTACAGTTAACAGACAATGTAATGTTATGTAAGAACATAGTGAGATATTACATCACTGAAATGTATATATCCTGCGTAGTTAGCAGAAGTGGCCATATTTGCGTGCACAGGTTGTAGGATGTAAAGTTTGTTTAACTCTGTACAACCGCTGGTATAATGTCGTACAAACACCATTAAACCTGCGTACAACTGCTTAAATTATTCTTATTCTGTAGTAAAACATGTTGAATACATCGCAGGTGTTGAACCCCGGACCATACACACCATAGTCATGGGACCTAACACTAAGCCACCTAATCTGTATACATGGTAAGTGGTCATTAGCCTACACCTTATACTACAGGCATTTCACAGTACAAACCACAAATGGGATAGTCACTTTGTGTACATATGTACAGTGCATTGTAATGTACTGTAATGTGTGAATCAACATATTCAAGTCTACATATGTATAAGTGTTACAAATTAATACTAAATATATATATATATATATATATATATATATATATATATATATATATATATATATATATTTATATATATATATAGAGAGAGAGAGAGAGTGTATATATGTGCACATAGACAGAAATATATATATATATATATATATATATATATATATATATATATATAAAAACATCTATGAACACACTTTGTGACACAGAAGCATTCCAAATGGATAGAAGTGTATGCAAAACACATGCAGCTCTGGTATTATAAATATTAATATAAACCTAATTCCCCATAGAAGCAATGGTTGCTGTGTATGTAGAGATTGGTGTGGGGGAGGACTGCTGGCTAATGGAATATGCATCAAGGAGGGCCTGTGTCAGATGTTCATTACCTGAACTGGAGGGGTACACATGGAGTATGGGCACAATGTAAAAAGGACACAAAAAATTCTCATCTATAATACAGCCTGTCAGGTCACATTGCAAACTGACTTCAACAAACATATGAACATTAACAGGTATCATACATATGTAGACCAACTGACTTACACATTTGTTTGCTGTAGTGAGAAATGGCTGTAGTACACTGTACATACTAAACACCATAAAAGTTGTACATATCTCAAATGCATAGAGTGGAAACAGTTATTTTTGCAGTGATGTGTTGTTGAGCATAATACTTCGCTCTAGTGTTTATGTTATTGTACTGGTATTTATGTGTATGTAACAAGACCATACCTCATACACAGCAAAGGGTGCTATATATGGGCTTTGGAACCCAACAATTTTCTCTCCCAGCCCTGTCAGTGGCAGGGCTTATCCAAATAAGCATGCTATAACAGGGGCTAGTATATGTTGATACATTGTAAATAGTAGGGCATACAAGGGTGTATTACTGAGAATAACATGTCAAGGTGGGCCTACTATGCAATTATGATTTGCATTGTGGGATATTGTGTCAGTAACTGTAATGCAGTATTGTAGGCAGATATGTATTACATTTTACATAGCATTACTGTTATGTTAGGGCTAACATTAGTTATGTCTCCATTGGCATTTACACACACAACAGCATACATATGACTTCCTTTAGTGACCTGACAGTGTATCAACATGATAGCAAAGTAAAATGGAAGAGCTTAGCTTAACTATTCAAGCGCACATAAGGACATGTAATAGGTTCTATAGGTAGGTACTAGGCTGTCTGCCCAAGGGTATTTATAAGCCTAGTTAGAGTGTGTTGGCTTCCGCCACACCCTTAGGTTAGTTCCGTGTGCTACTGAATAGCAGAGCCATTAGTTCCCTGTGCCTCTGTCCAGCAGAGCCACTGCAGTGATCCGCGGAGTACATGTCTGTCTCCCATCCACCCATCAAGGTTTCTCTTGAAGAGTGCAAGCGAGGGGCCCTGCCTGATGTACATTGCAATCATGTTCCAAAGCATGAGGAGAGTCTCCGGTCAGGAATCTATCCCTCCAGCACACATCCTAGTTATTGTTGTGAAGTTAGGGTTGTATCCCTAGAGCATGTGGCTCTCAGGGACTTTTGTTTTCAGTGTGGAGTATATCCTAGCAATACTGGGTTGGACATGGGCCTTGTATGTCAAGCAGAGATCACCTCTGATTACGCAGTATGCAAACTGAGTACAGCTGGAGTTTCTTTAGTTGGGCTGCAGGTCATCTGTTTGAGGTCAGCAATCCTCTTGGTGGTACTGTTGTGGTCTTCAAGCTGCTGCAGTTGTTCCTAGGCGAACATCCTAAATGGAGGTTGTATCCTTTAATGGCCCATTAAGGTATGAGTAGAGAGGCACAATGGCCTCCTCAATTTGGATGCAAAACCCATTTGAGATTAGGGGGCCAAGTAGAAGGATATCTCTAACCACCTTGGCATTATGGTTAATAAAGGAGAGATTGCTATCTACTCTTGGGTTCCCAGATCCCTTTTATTACCTTTCTGTATGTAGGGACTAGCACCTATGTGGTAGTCTCATGGTAATTAGTCTTTTATCCAAAGGATGATCATGCACTTTTGGCATTCAGTTTGAGGCCATGATATTGACACCAGGTATCCGGCTCCCAGTGCCAATTCTCCGAGGGCGTTCCCATCAGCTGGGAACCAATTATGACCCCTAGTTTGCAGTCGTCTCAAACCTTTTCAGCCAAAGTCCTCCTGTGCTTGTCTGTACCTCAGAGAAGTATATACCGAACATGAGGGGTCTTAAGACCTGGGGGACACCACTTGTAACTGGTTTACAGTCGGACCTAGGGTATGCAACTCCCACTGTGTGGATTCTCTCCGTGAGCCACTTTGCAAACCATCTCATGACATAGGGATTAATGTTCAGGTGGATGGGTATGCCGATAATACCAGAATGGGGAATGGTGTTGAAAGCATTTGAGAGATCAAGGTAGGCTGTTTCGACCTCCTTACCCTCATCTAATGCCTTGGTAACTGTCTCAAAGAAGTCCACCAGGTTTAGGAGGAATGGTCTGCCCTTAACAAAGCGAAACTAAGTGGGGTCAAAGGTTTCCATAGTACCCAATGTCTCTGTGAATGAGATTCATGATGATGTGCTCCATAGCCTTGCAGTCCAGGCTAGTCAGGCTTATAGGACAATAGGTCCCATGGCACGCCAGGCCCACCTTCTGGAGTGGGATAACCAAGCTGCTATGCACCATCTAGGGGCACAAAGACTGACAGCTATTATTGAACATGGTGCTTAAGTGGGGAGCCAGTTCATTCTGAAGTTCGTGGTAAAACGCAGCCCGGGATGTTGTCCAGTCCCATGATGCTGTGATATTGGCTTTAGAGGAGTGCAGCTTTATCTGCATAGCTGTGATTACAGGGACGGTGCATTCTTCCTGCATAGATATGGGCCCTTCAGGGGTGAGGGGGGAAGGTAGCACTGAACCCGCCAGGATGCTGGCAAATATCAGCTGGTCCTGTAATGTTCTTCATGCCTTTATGCCGCAACTCAAGCAGATCTGGGTGCTGCTATCGAGATTTTGATAAATTACTGGCAATACACTTAGATCAGACATTAATGAGGATTGCCTAATACCTGAAGTCAATCCATTGGTTCTGATCCGATTATGTTAACACTCCTTGATATTATCTGCTTCACCTTCATTATGCGAGTAAAACCACAGTATAATATTTATTAGCCAGCCATGCTTTAGATTAGAAGTGGTGAATTTCATGACACTCATGTAGATGGATAATAGTTAGGTTCCGCTGAATTTACACAATGCACTTTCATCAGCGAGCTGGATCATGCTGAGCCCCACGATAACTAAGACATTATTCAGGGCAGGGTTCGTTAATAAACTGTTAACAGAAGGAAAGAGACCGCGCAAAAGATGGATCTTTGCCAGCCCTTCCTTCTGCTGTACAGTTTGTGTACATGGCAGGGGACCACCAGATTGGCTTCCTTTTGGAAGATAGTGTCTTGGTTAAGGTTTGGGATAGTGATGATCCATGCACCTCGCAAGTGCTTATAGAGCATTTGTGTAGGATCTAATGGGTTGTAACTGTATTGTCCATCCGCATGGTGCTTTTCTGCGTAGTTCACCACTTCTGTCTAAAGAAGCATGAAGCTGGCTTTGTAGAAACATTATACTGTGGTTTCCTTTAATGGGGGTAAGCGGATGTGGATATCAAGGGTGCTTAGCCATGGTTGGATCGACCAATGAGGAGTTGGACTCTAGGTGTGTGGAACACCAGTCACTCATGTTGGTAATGCCTAGGTCTAGGATATTGTTGCCCCCAGTGGGGGTGTGGATAAGTTGATCCAGGGCATTGGATTTTATGAATTCCAGAAAGCGATGAGCTAATGAGTTGGTACACGAGTAGTTTTCCCAGTTAATGGTGGGATAGTTGAAGTCGCCCATTAGTGGGTGCTGGCTGGAACCATACACTTTCAGTACATCAAGAAAGAGGAGTGGGAATCTTGGTGCATGGTGGGGGATCTGTAGCAAGCTACAATTTGGATTGCAGTTTACCACAGAAGTAGTTGCACTTGGATAACCTCGGATGCATTGTACTAAGCAACTAGCCTGGAGGGGTGGATATCCTTAATGAATATGGACACACCTCTGCTCAGTGCTTCCTGGCCCAGGTTACGTAATAAAAAGTGTGATATGAGTTATAGCCTGGTAGTGCAGAGGTGCTCTCTGGAGCCTTGAACCAGGTCACAGTCACTGCACAGATATCGATGCTCTCCATTACAAGGAGTACCTCGAGAGAGTGCATTTTGAGATTTAGACTTCCAGCATTGAGTAGCATTGCCCTCAGTTTGTGCTTGCCTGTTCCTGTTATGGTGATGAATATGTTATTTGAACCTTCCCTAAAGAAGGCACTATAGGGGCAGCAAGAGTCTTAGCCAGTATCCGAAATCCCAGGGGTGACAGGTGCAGGGCATCTGTGGCAAAGCATAGTGATCTGTCGACCATGTCATCCCAAGCAGACAGATACTGGATCCCCTTAGAATGACACCAGAAGCTTAGCCACTTGTTGAAGTCAATCATTTTGTCCTTCAGACCAAGGTATCATTCTGGGTGTGATGGCAGAATGCTACTCATATTAGGGTTTATACCTGCCCTGGCTACAAGATCGAGAGCTCTCCTGCCATTTCTCTTTCATGTAGTCCAGGGAGGGACGCCTCTGTATCATTCACACTAACATGGGCAATGACAGAGTCATATTTGTACTTGTTGTGGAGTGACCTGAGTGCATGGGTTATGTGGCGGATCCTGGGTACCCAACAGGTAGCTGACAGTAATCTTCTTGTTTAGCCTGGTGAGTGGGACATCAGTGTGCCTGACTATAGAGTCACCTGTGACTTGTGTGTTGGGTATGTTGTTTTGCCTTATTGGCTGTGGTCGAGTGGCACACTGAGTCTGTGGGCTATGTGTCATTGGTATGTGTTGGGGGATGGAGGCTGCTTGCATTTCCACTTTGGAGGTCTCTGTTGCTTAGGCAGATTATTATTGAGAGCCTCCGCAAATGTTTTTGTGTTACTATGTGTAGATTTAGTGAGACTATGTGATGAGTGTGGTGTGGTGCAAATGTTTACCTTCTCCACATGAGTGTCAAGTTCAGTCTTGGTTGGAGAGAGCTTTACCTCCAGTGGTGGCTATATAAGTGCATCTCTCACAGGTTGTAGTGATGGGTGGTAGCCGGAGAGGGTTGTCTGTGTACATGAGGCAATTTCTACATTGCCTCAAGATGCCCAGATTCATCAGATAGACAGGAGAGAACACTGGGAGCTGACCCTTGGACATGCCTGAATATAAAAACTATTGTGCCCTAGATAAGTGAGGAAAGTGAGTAGAAGAGCTGTTTTACTCCAAGCAAGTGAGAAAAGTACGTACAAAAACTGTTTACCTCTAGGTAATGAGGAAGATTGATGCTAGTAGTACTAGAAGCTTAATTAGGTAAGCCACAAGTTTCTGGAACAAGTGCTGAGCATGAGATACAATCCAGTGAATAGGGTCTTGGATAACATAAACACACTTGCCCCTACACAGGTACACCATCATCTATCCATGTACACTACAAAGCCCCTGTAACCATTAACTATGCAGGTACAAGTTGCACTCAGGCTGCATGGGACCTGTCCACATTCCCAGCTTTGTATCAGCATACACACATATGGCAAAACAAGTTTGCTCTCCACATACACATCGCATGTAAAATTTCAGTGTTTCATGTCAGGCTGTGTACACACTGAACGATGCACTGTAGTTATCACAACTCCAGCAAAGGGGAGACACCACTGATAATGGGAAGTACTGCACTACTGCCACCCCTGCTGAGTCTGGTCTGAAAGGCCATGAACCTTGATCAATTTATTTGATGTCAGCAGTACAAATGTAGATGACAGTAAGGTTGACTTCACACTGCATATCATAACCTTGTCAGGTCCTAGGACATCATCCCACATACTGTGTTCCACCTACACTCAGAATACTAGATGTACATTCCTATGTCACAAGAGTGTTTTGCAACGGGACTGCTGTCAGAACCAACACTAGAGAAGGTGTCTGAATAATACATGCACATCACACCAGTGCCAGCTGCAGTAAGACAGGGTTAATGTATTGTACTCCACCTCATGGTAGTCTATACCACACAGACTAACAGAAGGCATCTGCCTCTATTGAAGTATGCAAAATGACTATGACCTAGGAGCTATAGCTGACTCCAGAGTGTTGTGGACAACATACAGAAGGGCCTTTATGGGTGAAGTGCGCTGACCATATGGCCACATTCTGACCCAGCTACATATGTGCATTGACACCCCTACGTTAATAACCCTGCACCCACATGAACTACCACCACCCAGGCAGCAGTCAACATAATGGACACTGTGTGTAAGGGATGCAGCTGGGCAGTTGTCTTTCCTGTAATAGTTGGCATCACCACACCTGTCAGGTGAAGTTGTATGTGCTCCAACCCCTAATCATGATAGGGGCCATCCATGAATATAGAGAGTCATTGTCCAGCCATACTCTGGCACTCAAGTGATCCATATCAGATCACATATTTCCTTTAAGGGTATTGGCCAAGATTCCAGATGGCCTACACCAAACCCTTCCCAATCCCCATCCCACTATGTAGCATGATGCCTACCCTGATTGAAAAGCCATGTCCAACCCAGTGGATGTTACTTGGACTTTGCTACACGCATATTATCGCGGATCTCAAACACATACTTCATGGACATCCACCTTCCTAGTACAAGGATCACTACATGCTGGATGGATCCTTGACCCATACACTTTACATACTCCTGCCATACTATGCATCCCTGTCCAGCAAAGCTGCACATTTCCCCCTCTCAGACATGGTGTGATGACCGCATGGTAAATGTATCATTAACCCTGTAGATCAGTTATGTGGCACTGCTTTACCTGACCCCAGAAACCTCCCTGTTGGCTACAGCTAGGTAACCTTTCATCCTAGATTCATACATGGCCCAGGGCATATAGCCTACAAGTTGACTTTGACTGCACATGCTATAGTTAATATCCATCCCTGCAAATACCATCAGGCTAGCCAGTGTCCCATGTGTACTCAAGCATGTGCAACACAGTGATACATATATGGCAGGATGCTTTGAACTGCTAACACAGTGCCATGTAGATGTATATGACAAAATACATACATGTAAAACCTTCTGTGAGCAAATCTGCAGGGTCACAGGTCATGTCCGTTAAGGCAGTATAAGTCTTTGTATGTGAGATATACACAGCATGAAGGCCACCTGCATTAATGTGGATATATCCAGGCATGTGCTGATAGCTAAGAACACCAGTACAGGCAAACAGACATGCCCACATCAAGACAGCATCCACATGGAGTATGAACAATGTAATCAGGTGACACACACACACACATATATGGTGATAATATCCAATCACCATTGAGTGCTTCAAATGTGTGTGACACAAACATGTCAGTGGTGTCCAGTGCTCATGCAGATTTACAAAAGACAACTATTTAATCGTAATAAGTACGTGGATACACACATGTAACTGTCTAGCCAGCTCACCTATCGCCCTCTGTGTAGTTACTGTGACCTGTCTCCATCGCCCATTATGTCTTCCAGGTATGCTGGGCGTGCAAGTCTACCAATGCTTATACCCGGCTTTGGAGGATGAGGCACTCATGCGCCATACCTACATGACAATCTACGATGTCCTGTTCAGCCATGTGCCACAGGATGCACAGCAGCCGGGATGCCCTGTGGCAGGAACTTCGTGAGGAGGGTTACCGTAGTGTGCGGTGGCGCTAACTGCACATACCAGCAGGTGCACAGACAATGTACAGACCTCATTAGGATGGGTGGAAACAGTGTGTGAATACATTTGCCAGGGAACATGGTGCAACAGGTGGCTGTGGAGCCAACACCAACCCAGCCCCCACTCACACATACTGAGAAGCTACTGAACAACCTGGGGACACCTACAGAGCAACATCCACAAGCCTTAGCTGATATCGTAGAGGTGGGTATCCTCCTCAACGCACTGAGCCTGGGTTGCCTGGTGAAGTCACTACTGCACATATAACAACTGCCTATTCCATATAGTTACATGTGTCACTGTACAATATGTAATGTAACATCATATGCGCGGCACATATATACATAGCTGCTTATGCATACAAGTGCCATTACTCTGTGTATGCACACATGTGCATACTCCATAGTATAGTTCTATTGTACTGGCGTATGTGTTAACCTGCACATTGTGCACCCTGTAGCTAATTACATACAGGTGTGGATAATGATTATAATTACAATGTCACTCCTATTTTAGGTAATTCCTCTGGCATTCATGCCAGACAGCAGCCCATTACAGGTGAGACTGTTATTATTTATCAAGGGCATGTTAATGCACACAGATCTATCTGCCTGTGGCCATTTACTACATGTACTCCATAATGTATAATATCCTCACACAATATATGGGTTTGAACCTGCAATGCATCAATACAATGGCTACCCATGTGCACACTTCTGCAAATTATGTGAAACACCGACATGAAACCCTCACAAACTGTCATTGCCAGGATGTGTGGACAGTTGTGCGCCACAATGGTGGGAGGGGTGCTGTTCCACTGTAAGGACACATCTACAGATCAGAACTACATGTGGGGAATACACCAAACAGTACTATTACTACAGTGAGCTGGAGTATGGCCAGCCCCTCAGGATTCAATCGGTGTGGATCATACCCCTGCTATCAATGTCTGCATAATGTGATGTGCTATCTGACATGTCCATATGTAGATCTAGTGTGCTGGCTGCAACGCTTGCCCTTAACTGGCCTGAAAACACATATCCTACATACTCAAACATATCACTCTTTGTCTGCATAACCCCTGTTGCCAGTGGAGCATATATAACATCTTATGGAGTTGTATGTCATATGGGACAAGCAGAACATAGAAATAGATCTACCCATCAACCATTTGTGCCAATGCATGTACAATACACATGGCCATGGAGGATGGCAGAGACATGAAGCAAACACACACAGTAGATCAGTGATGTGCTTGTGCGTACACCCTGTCGTAAACATTGGCTCCACATGGTCCAACTGTGGCGCTTTGTGTAATGGCGTTATATTGCAGATGTGGAACACTGGGACATCCTACCAGGCCTTTGCAGTAACGTATCTGTGTGACAACAATCCACCACATAAGATGTGTTGAACATCTTGATGTGTGTCAATGACATGGCAGCAGTCAATCCTGTACAGTATCCACATACATACACAGACAACCACATCAGCCCACCAGATACAGCATACATTTCCCACTTGCTGGTGTCGACATCACTGCTCATCCTTTGCTCCTTGTGTGTGTGTGTGTGTGTGTGTGTGTGTGTGTGTGTGTGTGTGTGTGTGTGTGTGTGTGTGTGTGTCATACACAGATGTCATGTGGCACATGGTGTACCAATGAGTTTGCCATGTCTGGCCATAGTTTGCCAGGCAGCAGCAATATGGTTTGCAGATATGCAGAGGGTGTCATCCTCAGATATCGCCTTCAGTGACCTGTGTCACACATTTCCACATCATGTTTATGTGTATACACCTCAGTGATGTGGGTCACATTCCACAATATATATGTATTGTATCTGAACACAGTCATGGCTATGAACTGTGTCTGTAACTCAATTGTATAGCAATAGAGATGCCTCATCGCGGATTCTACTGCAATGGCCATGCACACTCAGCCAAATGTGCGAGGTATATTTGCCAGGGCAGACAGACAACACTGCATTGGGACACCATTACTTCACTGTATATTTGGCAGGACACCATTGTGTTAAAACATAGTAACTGCATGTCCATTGCACATGCCATAGATTACATGTCATACTGCCATGTGATTGTGTCAAAGTCACACGCCACACATCAGGCAGGCAGTTACTGTTAACCTGTGCTGGTCTACATGATGAGAGCTAGGATGTATGCTAACTTTGCTACTATGATTGTGTAATTTGCATGCCTTCTGCTTATGACACATCATGCTGTTGTAATGCTAACCCAGGGATGTATGATAACTACCACTATTGTCTGAGCTGCATACCGTCTGCATTATCACATTCATGTTGCATGCCTTCTGTCACATCACATGTGTATTTGGGTGCCATAAGCGTGTGTGTGTGTGCGTGTGTGCATGTGCGTGTGTGTGTGTGTGTGTTTAACATGTGTGTGTGTGTGTGTGTGTGTGTGTGTGTGTGTGTGTGTGTGTGTGTGTGTGTGTGTGTGTCTGTGTGTGTGTGTGTGTGTGTGTGTGTGTGTGTGTGTGTGTGTGTGTGTGTGTGTGTGTGTGTGTCTGTGTGTCTGTGTGTGTCTGTGTCTGTGTGTGTGTCTGTGTGGGTGTAATGTACCAGTTCTTGTCTGCACCCCTCACAGGTGAGGCATTCCCTCCCTCAGGGTCCATCTGATGTTAGTGTCCCCGCAGACTCTATAGCAGTGATGATGAATGTATGATTAGGCACAGGCTGGTGGTCAGGGTGAATCTGTGCCATTGGTTGCTGTTCCACCTATCCCCCTCATCCCACTTTGGTTCTCATGCCAACATCACCAGTGGCCATGAAAGGACAGTTGAAATCATGGTTGGAACAGGAAGTGTGGGCGGCTATGGAAGGTGTGCCTGCACACCATGGTGTCAACCAAGTGACCAGTGATGCCACACAGGCGCCTTGGCTGGCCGCTCATGGGAGACTCCGGCATGCCTGCAGACAAACACAATGGCTGGTGTCACCAGATGCATGTTTCAGGCAATGGGCGCTGAGCCGGTGCTGAATGTTAGCAAGTGTTGAGGCTGGAATGGCTGCTGTCATTCTTTAAACAACAACATCAGGCATTGAGTAATGCTCAACATGGTGCTGAAGCTTTGGATAGATGATTGGTGACTTGGTTGGAGTGCTTATTGTGGCGACAATTCGCGGCGTGTCTGTGCTGGAACATATCTGGTAGGAGTGAGGCGCCGGGCACATAGATGAGCCTGCTACATCACCTGTTTTAGGTCTACATGAATAGGCTTCCTCCATGCCCAGCTCCTATAGTGGTAGCAGCAGTGCAACTGGTGCTGTGTTGTCCACACCAGGACAAGGCAGGCCATGTGTACATGGCCCTGGATGGTCCAAACAGGGACCTGGTTTAGTGGACATGTTCTCAGACAGTACCCAATCTGCACCTCCTGGTAATTTTGTACAACCCCTGACAGGCACAGGTCATGTGTGTAGCTGGATACATTGAACTGTAAAACCTATTTTCTTTGTCACAGCTGTCAATAATTTTTGCATAGTAGGACTTTATGCCAGAACTGTGCCTTACACACACACGGAAGGAGCAAGTTTTTGCTGTACACATCGCAACATCCACACGCCCAGTGGGTCAAGGCCTAACCCACACATGATGTCATCAATGGTGCAGCCTAGGCCTCAGCAAACATTGTCACCCTGTGCATATGATGATGCCTGTGCCGCATCCCTGTCATCCACACACCATTGAACAGGGACATGCTCATATGGTCCCATGAAGCACAGGGTGAACAGACTAAGAGATAGTGTAGATTATTGTTTGTGTCCTGTTGGCCAGAGCAGACCTTACCATATGTACAGTTTACAATACATTTGTACTATTAACAGTAACTGTGCCTTGTGTAATAACCAGTATTATTAGCTTCTGTGTTGAACGATGTTCTCTTTTCCTCCTTCAGGTCTAATTGCATGTGCGGTGGTGGATGTCAGTGTTTGCCAGTTAGTGTCCCATATATGCATCTGGACTCCTCACCCAGGTATGTGTAGAAAATACTAGCATACTGTAGCTTCCACATCACAGTTAGTATCCCATGTTCCAAACATGTCTGCTGCAATCCAAGGACATGATAGCTGTGTGTATTAAGCTACTGTGTACAGACATGACATCCATACGGGACATCACAGGTACGGATTACATGGAGTGGGAGGGGTGGTCTGGCGGGGTGGTGAGGTGGGAAGTGTGATGCCTCATTGGGAAGCAGTAATACGTTCCCATGACAGGATAAAACACACAACTGCACTTACACTCAGGTATTCACACACATTAATTCAGAGACACAGTAACACACCCACACACTCACGGATTCACACACACACACACACACACACACACACACACACACACACACACACACACACACACACACACACACACAAACACACACACACAGTTGCTAGCGTTGGGTGGGGACCCTAATACCAAAATCATCATTACAGTTTTGGCTTTACACGGCATGCCACAGAGATTATACATGTACAGGTAGTCAGTATGGCCTAAGATTGGGGACATCAACACTGATAGTGAGCTGCATGTGTGGCCTTGTACCTGGATGGGGGAGGGTCTTATCATTCACTATGGTAACCACATCCTGCTCAGGGACCAGACAGCCTTACATACACACACACACACACACACACACACACACACACACACACACCATACCACACCTGTGGCATTCACACTGTGAATACCACACTAAGTCACGCCAAATACAGATACCTCCCTGTGTGAGATACACACCTACCTGCTATCCTGCTTTACATTGCAGTCTGCAGATGTCTACAACAGTGTGGCAGGAGGTGAGTAACAATTGGGATGCATTTCCCACTGATGTAAGCATACATGGACACCGCAACCACACATGCAGTACTGTGAATCAAAACCTGCCTATCTCCTTGATACGTATGACAGACTTACAGCAGTATTGCATGTACATTACAAAAGTGGACTGATGCTTCCTTTGGCAACTGTGCTGATGCCACATGGGAGGTCTTAACTGTTACAGGTGTCAAGTGATTTACCTTCTGTGTCACCTGACCACTGTGTCTATGTTGTGTGTATTCCCCCTTCACTTAACAAAACCATAGCTGTGATTTTGGTTATTGTAGGACAGCAGCGACAAATACATATGAGCTGTCCTCAGCAAACATCCATCACAAGATGCCCCCACACTTGGTACATATTTCGTACTTTCAACATATCACCATATACAAAGTTGTAGCAGTAACGAGGCTGCGGCTTTTGGCCACATGGGTACTAAGACACACATCACCTGCGCCCATGCATGAAGCATATGGTATCTGAATACACACCACCATGTACATGTGTAGGTCCTACATTCTGTAATTTGGAGGCATGTTTGGCAAGCATTGCAGGTGGTGCAGGCATGTGTGTAATGACATATGACACATGGACTGTTATGATATGATGGAACAATGGGTGACCAGTACAGAGGATGCTCTGTCAGCATTGATATCACCTTATGCTGTTAGCATTCAGCAGCCGTGGACTTACATTCCATGTGCATGTGCGTGCGCTTTACTGTCTGCACAAAGGACAATAACAGTTATGCTATTTGCATATATATTTGTGTAATATTGGCATGTACATATCCAGAGCAGGTACATGTATGTCATATCCAAACATGAGGGTGTTTACTGGTGTATAGCAGCAGTCATCTATTAATGCTTTAAATAACCAGGACCCTAATTATTGTGCAATGACCTGGTTACAAACTGGTGGTATCATTGTGTGCATAACACATGATGCAACTGTATCTGTTTTGGGCATTCTGCTACAGTTGATGAAAGCTGAGTACAGTCCACTGGTCAAGGGTCACATGGTGTTGTATAATATATATGTCCTACAAGTATGGATGTGGTGGTGGTAAAGAAACTTTGTGGGTGACGAGGGTTACATCCTAGAATACGGCTTTGACACTGTGGCCTGCACCTGACTCATCTGTGATGCTGTACAGCCAGGGGTACTGTGTTTATGTGAGTGGCCTTTGTATGTGGGACATCACCACCTGGGTGGTCACGTACCTGTTACATGACCCCCACATGTCTGATTCTGAGGGTATGGTGGTAGTGCTATTGTGCTACAGAGCCTTCATCAGGTGTTCCTCCCCTGCAGATGTCAGTATTCCCATTATTTACTTGGATCTACAGTGAGCAGCTGTGATTACAAACACCACATCTAGCACTGGTTAGCATAAGCATTTGTGCAGTTGTCCTCTAGGTGTCAGGGTGTTATCCTGTGTTTTAGGACATTTGCTGTGAAGTAATGGCATATATGGGTGGTCTGACCGATGTGTATCCCACTTCCTTGAATCCTTGGATGCATGTGATATGTGACAAAGGCCTGTCTACTTTCAGTCATGTGCCATCCCAGAATGACAAACACTGGACAACCTCGTAATTACAGCAGGACATTGAAAGGCTCATTGTGTTGAATCAAGTAATTGCCACTCTAACCAAGACATCACTGCTAGTGGTAGTATTGTGCTTGGTATAGAATGGTACATCTAAGGTGAAGGACAACAGCAGACTTTGTGTATAAGATGGTGTCAAATATATGTTGTGCAGCGTTCCTGCTAACAATGGATTTCTTCTTCTAGAGTCCATTGCAATGTGTTCTTCGTCTAACCTTAATAGCATGACCACTGTGTTGTTCCTGTTTTGATCAGGTGCATCCCAAACAGCCTCTGCTGCTAAGTGTATGAGCATGCCCAGTGTAACGATGTGGTGCATTCTGAACAGCCCTGCTGCTACTGAGTGTGTAGGCATGTAGTGACACTGTGTGTCAGTTATGTGCCCTATGTGTATAGGCAGCACTGTAACCCTATTATAGTGACCGTGATTCCATTCCAGATGGGCATACTCCAGATTCAGGATGGATTCTACTTTAAAAACACAGGTTCTGGGTATATGTACATCTTAAGTGCCAGCATCTGTTGATATCCGCATTCCTAGAAGGTCATAATAAGCCAAATGTGTAGTCTACTGCGTGATGTGTAACGCTAATGTGTAATAGTGATCTGTGAATGACAGTTGTTCTATTCCACCATAATTGTGTGTATACTCCATCTGCTGAGGACCCAGCAGCATAATGCTTTGAGACTGCTCACACTTGTACAATTCCTATATGCCCACCTTTGCAGCTTAAGGCTGATGATGTCATCCACCTAGAAATACACACTCCTGGGGAATTACTGGGACCTACTAATCTCGGTAGCACGTTCGCAACTGCCATAATGCTTTATTGATAAAATAGTTAGGTCGATTGTTCCTAATCTCAGACTTTCCAACTGTGTGTGTGTGTGTTTGTGTGTGTGTGTGTGTGTGTGTGTGTGTGCGTGTGTGTCTGCCCGCGTGAGGCAAGTACAGTGCTTGTAGAGTATGCACTCTCTGTTCAAATCACATGACCACCTTTGTCAATCCTGCTGTTGTCACCCACCGAGGTATACACCTGTAGAGTGCTGTAACCAGTATTCACATGCGTGCCCTAAAAGCGTTGCTGCAGTGTGATACAGTAGGTAGGGGTTCAATACAGGACATGGCAAGTGTGTGTTTGTCTGTCAGAGCCTGTGTAGAGGTGGCTGTGAGTGTCTTACCACTGGACATGTTGGGGACGGATTTTGTAGTTTTCCTATATGGTGTCCATCTTATGACACTCCACCTGAGTACAGCTGTCACCCACATGGACTGTGTTGGCAAGCCATACCCCTACATCTGGCAAAAGGCCTGGTGAACAAAGTATGCAACCCTACTAGTACATATGTTCTGCACCCATGTCATACAAACACATTTGCCTAGGATATCCTGCTATGTTGCTAGTACCAAGCACATTTATGACAGATAGTAGGCATGGTGTGAATGCAGTAGGCTTCAGAGCATGGCACCTGTACAGCAGTACAATAGGCACATATTTGCGGACATTGTGCCTTCACTATGTTCCCCACTGGATGCCTGCAACATATGTGGTGCCATCAAATGTGATCCACAGAGGCCATACAATGCCACACACATGTGCCCTGTATGGACCAATGCCACTGACACCAGGGAATACCTGTACCATGCTATCAATAAAAGTGCAGGGTGAACTTGCTGACTATAAGCAGGTTTCACCACACCAGGCCAGTATTGGCATATCGGGGGATAACAGTCTGTGTACACAACATGTGCCTGCCAAACCAGGTACACCTGTACATGTCACTGTACAGTATTGTGAGACATGCACATCCCAGGCAGTGTCCATGTGAAGGACTATCAAACACAGACATGGCATGCATTGCAAAGCTATGGCCATACACATTGGTAACCAGGATGTTAGGGCAGATCATCTGTGTGGGACATTGCAGACACTACACCCTGTAGTGTGATAAAATAGTTAGGTCGGTGTTCTAATCTCAGACTTGCCAACTGTGTGTGTGTGTGTGTTTGTCTCCGTCTGCCTGAGGACTGAATAATGCTTTTAGACTGCTCACACTCCATACAATTCCTATACCCACCTTTGGCAAGGGCGATGATGTCACCCACCTAGAAATACACCTCTGGGAGTGCTGTGATCCAGTAATCTCGGTAGCGCATTCTGTAACTGCGTAATGCTGTAGTGTGATAAAGTAGTTAGGTCGGTGTACTAATCCCAGACTTGCCAACTGTGTGTGTGTGTGTGTGTGTGTGTGTGTGTGTGTGTGTGTGTGTGTGTGTGTGTGTGTGTCTGCCTGCATGAGACAAGTACAGTGCATTGTAGAGTATGCATTCTCTATACAAATCACATGACCACCTTTGTCAATCCTGCTGTTGTCACCCACCAAGGAATACACCTGTAGTAGTGCTGTAAACCAGTATTCCCCATAGCGCGTGCCCTAAAAGCGTATCGCTGCAGTGTGATACAGTAGGTAGGGGTTCGAATACAGGACATGGCAATTGCATATGTTTGGCTGTCAGAGCTTGTGTAGAGGTGGGTGTGAGTGTCTAACCACTGGATATGTTGGGGATCGGATTTTGTAGTTTTCCTATATGGTGTCCATCTTATGACGCAGTGGCTACCTCACAAGGAATACAGCTGTCAGTCACCCACAGAACTGTGGTGGCAAGCCATACCCCTACATCTGGCAAAAGGCCTGGTGAACAAAGTATGCAACCCTACTAGTACCCGTTATATGTTCTGCACCCATGTGCCATACACAAACACATTTGCCTACGATATCCCACTATGTTGCTAGTACCATGCACATTGATGACAGATAGTAGGCATGGTGTGAATGCAGTGGGCTGCAGAGGACATGGCATCCTGTACAGCGGTACAATAGGCACATATTTGCGGACAATGTGCCTTCACTATGTTCCCCACTGGATGCCTGCAATATATGTGGTGCCATCAAATGTGACCCACAGAGGCCATACAATGCCATACACATGTGCCCTGTATGGACCAATGACACTGACACCAGGGAATTCCTGTATCATGCTATCAATGCAGGTGCAGGGTTGACCTGCTCACTATAATCAGGTTTCACCCCACCAGGTCAGTATTGGCATATCGGGGGATAGCAGTATGTGTACACAATATGTGCCTGCCAAAACAGGTACACCTGTACATGTCACTGTACAGTATTGTGGGACATGCACATCCCAGGTAATGTCCATGTGAAGGACTGTCAAAGACAGACATGGCATGCATTGCAAATCTATGCTGTAGTGTGATAAAGTAGTTAGGTCGGTGTTCTAATCCCAGACTTGCCAACTGTGTGTGTGTGTTTGTCTCCATCTGCCTGAGGACTGAATAATGCTTTTAGACTGCTCACACTCCATACAATTCCTATACCCACCTTTGGCAAGGCTGATGATGTCACCCACCTAGAAATACACCTCTGGGAGTGCTGTGACCCAGTAATCTCGGTAGCGCATTCTGTAACTGCGTAATGCTGTAGTGTGATAAAGTAGTTAGGTCGGTGTTCTAATCCCAGACTTGCCAACTGTGTGTGTGTGTGTGTGTGTGTGTGTGTGTGTGTGTGTGTGTGTGTGTGTGTGTGTCTGCGTGAGACAAGTACAGTGCATTGTTGTATGCATTCTACAAATCACACACCACCTTTGTCAATCCTGCTGTTGTCACCCACCAAGACACCTGTAGGAGTGCTGTAACCAGTATTCATAGTGTGTGCCTAAAGCTTGCTGCAGTGTGATACGAGAGGTAGGGGTTCGAATACAGGACATGGCAAGTGCATGTGTTTGGCTGTCAGAGCCTGTGTGGAGGTGGCTGTGAGTGTCTAACCACTGGACATGTTGGGGATCGGTTTTGGTTTTCCTATATGGTGTCCATCTTATGACATTGCCTCACAAGGAATACAGCTGTCAGTCACCCACATGACTGGTGGCAAGCCATACATCTGGCAAAAGGCCTGGTGAACAAAGTATGCAACCCTACTAGTACCGGTATATGTTCTGCACCCATGTGCCATACACAAACACATTTGCCTAGATATCCACTGTGTTGCTAGTACCATGCATTGATGACAGATAGTAGGCATGGTGTGTGTGGGCTGCAGAGTTCATGGCATCCTGTACAGCGTACAATAGGCACATATTTCTGACAATGCCTTCACTGTTCCCCACTGGATGCCTGCAATATATGTGGTGCCATCAAATGTGACCCACAGAGGCCATACAATGCCATACACATGTGCCCTGTATGGACCAATGACACTGACACCAGGGAATTCCTGTATCATGCTATCAATGCAGGTGCAGTGCCGACCTGCTGACTATAAGCAGGTTTCACCACACCAGGCCAGTATTGACATATCGGGGGATAACAGTCTTTGTACACAACATGTGCCTGCCAAATGTACATGTCACTGTACAGTATTGTGGAACATGCACATCCCAGGCAATGTCCATGTGAATGACTGTCAAAGACAGACATGGCATGCATTGCAAATCTATGGCCATACACATTGGCAACCAGGATGTCAGGGCAGATCATGCAGTACCCATCTGTACCGCACTGCACACCATTGTCGGGTGATGCAATGCCAAGGATTACCCTTCACCCAGCCTTGTACAGCTATCTTGCACAGCCAACCACTACACACCCATGAAGCAATGCATACATGCATGTCAGTACTGGCACCTTGTGTCTGCGTGTGGGTTATGATGCTCCCAACCACAGTCACTCCCAGTATAACCCTCTTTGGCATACCAACAGATGTCAAACACTTTCACATGCCCTAGCCCATAGAACCTCCAGATATCCCCTGTGGTGCATGTAGTCCTGTGCATTACTGCAGTGTGCAAACTAAGTAGTTAGGTTGTGTATTTGTGGCCCTGGCAAAGAGTGTCAATGCGAGTCCATTAGAGAGTGTGGTTGTGGTGACAATGGCATCCATTCATGTGGACAGCCATGTGTGCTACACCTAATGTATGTCTACTATATCTCTGTTGCAGATGTCTCTCACCTACACACATATATATTCTTACAGCACAGCAACATGTCGGCTTTGTGGCACATGTAGTAACTTGCACATGTAATAGTAATGACTAGTCAGTCAGGGGTTTAATCCCTGTACTGTTAGGCATGTGGCAGACAATGCTTAGGGTTTAGTCTCCAAGCCCTTTTCTGGTGTATTTTGCATGTCCCTCCCACACACTCTCTGGTGGATGTGGAGGTGTATACCTGCTCAGCAGCAGCATGTGTATTGTAAGTAATGGACATGATAAGGTGATGGCCTCTGCACCTATTGCAGTCCTCCTCTAGCTGATTGCATGTGGAACAGCTGTGATGGTGTTCCCATAGCCATTCGCATGATAAACACAGTACACTATCTAGGAAAATCATGTTGGTATTTGGCCATGACAGTAGCTGTGAGTGGTACCTGGATGTGGTGTTCTGAAACAGCATCACATATGATATCTGGATATACCTCAAACATCATACACAGTGGGACAAGAGGGTGATGTACCACACATGACTACAGCATGTAAGTGTAGCTATGCTGCATTGAGACTACTGCCTGTTTAACATGTTGTGTGTGGTAATGGCTATTCTGCATGTTTTAATACAGACATGACAGTACTCTGTTCATGAGGGACCCCCATCTGTAGGGCCATCTGTGAACTGGTCAGTGTGTGGAACCATTTGTTTCCTGTGTTACACACTGAACACACATCTGTGCACAGCAGGAGCATAGTGTGAGGATTGCAGACAGTACATGATGATAGGGATGTGTTACTGCCATTGCATCCCTGACTGGACATATGTCACATGAAACAGTGGTATGACAGACACTGTCTGGGGTTCCCAGTGACAAGCCAATAATGGGCAACTGTTCGCAGCTGCGCAGTCACATGTCACCCATTGTACGCAAGATGTCGTACGGTATGCCATGTGTTGGCCGCCCTCTGAAATGTATACCATCTGTTGTGTTGGGTTGATGGTGATATCTGCATTCTGTTGTAGGTAATCCTGAATGCTGTTGTCTATCACTAAACCATATGTTGGTTTAAACTGCAACACCATAGGCTGTATGGTTTTGCAGGAGGTCCTGGCAGAACCTCCTGCCCACTGATGACCATGGCACCAGGCACAGCGCACCAGCACATCCTGGGGCCCAGCCCAGATCTAAACCTCTGTTGGCTCTGCACCACCTTCTGGTGAGTACCCTTACCCCTGAGGATGGGGCATGCCCCCTGGGAGCAGGGACCAGACAGGGAACATGTCCTGCTGTCATGCGGTCCCAGGCGTATTAGCGTTGGGGAGGCTCACTAAGGGGTTCGAAGCTTGGGATAGCTGCAAGCTCAAGGGCAAGAGTCATCACATTTACAGAATTGATGCTGCCTCTCGCCGGACAGCCCGCAGCACTGCCTCCTTTGCAGCTGTTTAGGTGCAGTGGCAGCTGCCCATGGCTGGGGACCTCTGTCCCACTGTTCCCATGGGCTTGTGAATGCAGAACATCCATCACCGTCTGAGTGTATCTCCCCACATGTGTCATATACTGACCCTGTATGATGTCTTGTCTGTGAATCCTACTCTACCTATCCTTCATGGGCATACCTACTCTCCTTCCTCCACATCCAACCCTCACCCCTCACTGGAACATAAGACCAATGGAAACTCCCCAGGGTTTAACATCCACCCTATATACCATAGTTGTCCATTTCACACACGTGCCCACTGGACGCCATGCAACCCTTACCAATATGCATCACAACATTCTCCTGTTATCCTCACCCCTGTCACTCAGGTGCATGATCTTGGTATGCACATCACTCCTAAATAGTCCAGGTACACTTGATGAGGATAACCCCATTGTACACATAACACTACCAGTCCCTCAATGGTTACCCCATTTACCTTTATCATGATGATGTTGCGCACGTTTTGTACAGAGTACTGTTCAGACATAATGATTGGACAGATACTGTTGTGTTAATGTGCATTATATGCACAGAGTGATGTATAGGGTCAATGTACAACTGTTTGCGTGTATGAATGACACATGTCTGTCTGAGGGACTCTTGAGATTACATAGGAAAAAGCCACTACATAATATAGGCATCACTGGAGTTTCCCTTTTCATTCGTTTGTAATGCTTTGTTGCCACATGGTATGTTCCTGATATATCTCTATATATGTATGTACCTATACACTTTGGACATAAACACTCACATATACATCTACATGATGGGATACATTCCTATACTGTTGAATGACTGCGCTGTATAATATATTTGTGGTACTGTCCGTTGTCTATATATCTGCCATTGTGTATTGGTAAATCGCATTAGCTGTGTGTGCACGGTCCTGGTTCTGAGCCTTGCAGAGGCCCTTTGTTTGTTGCAAGGGCAGAACAAGGCCATTTGATATGGAGGAATGCAAGGCACATTAAAGCGATTTGTGGCGGTGATAAGTAGGTTTGCATGGTGTTGGGCAATTCCCTACAACCTCCTGATTTGGCTTCTTACACTCGGTTAGCCTACATTTGCTTTACCAGTGCAATACTTGCATACTGATAGTCAAACAGGCTTATACCGGCTAAGCTCCCCGCCCTTGCAAATACCAACATTAGTGCTTTGCGTCTGTTTACTCATACCTCTGGGTGGGAGCAAGGACCACAATATTACCTTGTGATGCCTATTTCATTGGAATATATGCCTACAGTATCGGGAATGGCTGGCCCATTAGGCAATGGCATGCCATTCGACTGTATGGAATCGGCCGCCTGTCCAGTGATTTATTCATATTATTTGTGTGTTCCTCTTACCATTCTGCACCCGTCTGGCTGATAAATGGGAACCGAGACTCTTCAATACAGACAAGTTATTGGGTTTAGGGACCCACATCCATCGGCCGAGTCATGCTACCGCATACCTATTATAGGGTTGCCACCTTTTCAATTGCCCATGCAGGACTTTTATGTAGAAACATCAAATTTTTCAGGGCAAAACATACCCAAAGCCAGTACAAAGGAAAGAACTTCACTGTTTTGCCTAAATAAAAGCTTATTCTTGTAGCATT
>NC_056727.1:17805929-17808429 GCF_019279795.1 Protopterus annectens | reverse complement strand
AACCAGCACATCTGGACAAAGCAGTATGTGCAGCCACTGTACTGATGATTAGCTATGCAGACATGTCAAACATGAAGACAGGGGAAGTGGAACATCCGCCCACTGCCAGGACACCCCAACAGGGTGCCACATGCACAGAAGGTGAAGGTGGGACATCACACACGATAATAGTGGTGTCAGATGGTCAAACACCCACGCCAATGCAAAGGATTGAATAACACGACATGCCTGGATGAATGGCATATCATAGCATGGGAATAAAATTTAAGCCATCCAACATAATAGCCATGCGCACCAGACAATAAAAATGCCAGTAACACGAGTAGTAATGCAGGAAGGCATACATGACTGTGGAATATCACAGGACATATGGCACATGCCATGTCGACGCAGGACACAAAATGTCCTGGATGGGGCCCCTGCAAAGAGGAACATTGCCAACCCCAATTTCACTGGACGACGGGCAGTAGAAATACAACCCAAACACACACCAACACCAATTGCTCAGCCCACGATAGCAACGGAGGCCGGTCAAAGACCACCATGATGCGGCACAAACAGGGACACGGGTAACCGCCGCCCGACAACCCCCCACAGGCCACCCAATAGTATGGACACACGCATGTACGCTGTGAAGGATGTGTGTGGTAGTCCTCAGTATCACAGAGGTAGGCACACAGATACACTGTAACCAACCGTGACATATGTGCACTGCATTGGTGCATACCTGCAGGTAATACATAGTTCAATCATGTGCCATAAACATTCACGCATTTAACGAGGACAGGGATAGACAAGTGTAAATGGACAAACGTAGAACATGGCATACGTATGATAACCGCACCACCCACAGCATTGTACATGCCAATAGCAGAAGTTATTGTAGGTTGTCCAAAACACACGTGTTCAGCACATCGAATAACATAGCAATAACTCCATCGAGTGGTAATGCGATATACCCACGGGACGGGTGCGGTCCGAGGCCCATGCCCGAGGGACCACACAAAGGCAACTATGGAAAAATACAGCAGAACCCACCCAGATGTGGGTCATTGTTAGTATGCCATATCATCTAGAAAGAAGCTACATATTCCCAGACATAATGGCACAGCATAATGCCTGTCTGCCACCCATCCGCAGACATACGGCACCCGCGGGCGGTGTGGACGTACTTCCGCGGAGACGTCCATTGACAATGCTCGACACCGTCTCGCTTATGTGAAACAAAGGCAACATAGCGACCACAAAACAGCGACGGAGAGCCCGATGTCCCCGCTGCTGTGCCGTTCAACCTGTTCCGCCTACGTTAATGTGTAGCAGAGTGACTGCCCTTAAGTAAGCAAATTACGCCCGCGCTCAGCGTTAAAGCTGTCATGCAAAATGTTAAACCCATGTAACATACGTAGACAGGTTATAAACAAGGTATAGTAATGGAAGCCAGTCTGTCGCACTGACCGTGCGTGCAATTACTATAACACGATCGCGAACGGGCACGCCGCCAATCGCCAATGATGGTTAGGGGAATAATGGGGATATGGGTATCATAGACACAGAGACAAACTGCGCCCATGTGACTCATCTGACATTCAGACATGGTCAGGGCAGTTCCCAGACACTAGCGGACAAGACCAAACCTGTGCCACCACAGGAACACCCTGACAATCAAGGCCTGTATGCGTTGGGACGTCCCTGGTAATCATTGACAGTTCAATGGTATGGTCCCTATGTGTTCCCCCAATGGTTTACAGACCATCCAGTGTATGTGCTCTTAGGGGTTGGGAGGTATGGGCATCTGCTATGCCCACATCTGAATATTACTTACATCCATGGGGTGGTCCTAATCTGCCAGCCAACACCTGCATGCCTAGGCCCATAATCACATGCCCATAGTTCCCCCTACCTGCCACTCCTCTACAGTGCCCATTCTTACTGTGGGCGCAGGTAGGGTATAAACACATCACTACACACTACCCCCTCTCCCCGTGTTGGAACACATGTACATTGTGTCTACCGATGTGATATCAGGCTTGCACAACCTACTGGTCTGTGTACATCTACAGCCTGGTTGGAGAAATCTTTACCGGGACTGGCTCCAATCATTAATTTTTTTGGTGTCCCACAAGGGACATCGATGTCTATGTTTCAAGTGTAGACCTTGCAGATCTCTCCCACTGGTAGTATCCTGCCAGTGGTCTGGGAAGCAGTGGTGTGTTTACCTTTATTGTGTGTCTGTATGTCTCACCAGCCTAGCTGGGGGGTGGGGGGTGATGCTACATGTTACACATTTGTTTATTGGACCTCCCACCAACATATGCCCGGCCTGTGAATATATGTTACTCGTAACTGCTGTATCATATCCTAGCTATATACATGTGTATATTTACTGTAACATATATATATATATATATATATATATATATATATATATATATATATATATATTTACATTAATATATACAGATAAATCTGCATATGTATGCATACATGTATATTTATATCT
>NC_056727.1:17413429-17425929 GCF_019279795.1 Protopterus annectens | reverse complement strand
ACTGCATCCTCCATTAGAATGCTGGCAAATGCTGTGTCCATGCAGGGGGCTGCATGTGTGGCAAAGAATCACAAACCAGGAGTATAATTAGCCTACATAATATGTAAAACCACCTCCCTATTAAATAGACATCAAAACACCAGGGACTTGACACATTTTTGCCCCACAACCTTTAATAATTCTTTAAACAGTGTTAACTGGAATCCCTTAAAAATACTTTTTCTAGATGAAGCAGTAGAATAGTTCAACTCAAGTTTCCTTAACATCTTAAGTAACGTTGCGCCACTCCGGATAAAATGTGTAAAAGCTAAGCAAGCACCATGGTTCACAAGAACAACCAAGCTGCACATGGCCTCATCGGCATAAGCACAAAAACCTTTTTGACCTTTTAACCTGCAGGCACCTTCACAACCAAGTAAGTCCCTAGTTAGAAAGGACAAAAAAGACTACTACCATAATTTACAAAATCAGCACAAACTAAATCCAAAACACTTCTGGAACTCAATTAATAGCCTACTATCCCCTGAGTCAAACCATAACTCCTGTCCAAACCCAGAAAAAAAAAACATTTAAATAGCCACACTCTTCAACGCATATTTTATTAACATCATAGATAATCTCCAAATTCACTCAAAATCATCCTAACCCATCAGACCCCCAACTACAAATAGCTCCTCACTCGACTCATATAACTTCTCACTAGCACCTACCCCTACAGCCACTGTAAAGAAACTACTTCTTAAACTAAAACTATGTAGTAATGCCCCTGACAACCTACCCCCAGAATTTCTTCAAAAAGCCACAAACTCCATCCCCTACCCTGTCAGCTTATTTCTTAATAGGTCCACCCAAGAGTCATATGTTCCCAGCATATGGAATAAAAACATTCATCCTCCGACTCCACAAAGGTTGAAACAGCATGGACATCTCCAACTTCTGACCCATTACCATTCACTCTCCCCACTCAAAGATCCTCAAGAAATGTATTCATAGCCAACTCCAAAACTTTCTATTAGAAAATTACCTGCTGTCAGTTACCCAGCACCGTTTTAGACCTAGACATAGCACTGCTACTGCCCTTGTATCCTTCTGCGACTCTGTCAATCAGACTTGAGATGAAAGAAAACTCATGTCCTCACTATTTCTTGACCTTTCTAAAGCCATTGATATTATCTCCCATTCTCTTCTTCATAGGAAACTATCCAATTAGGAATCCATCCCTCCACCCTGCACTGCTTCTCTACCTACCTCACAGACAGGCAACAAGCCACTAGGTTGAAACACTCCCTCCTTTTCTCAGTACCACCACTGGAGTACCCCAAGGATCCATTTTTGGACCTCTGCTTTTCAGCATCTTCATCAATGATTTTCCGTCTACTCTCAACCAAGGCATGGTCATCCAATATACAGACGATTCCACTATCATCTGCACTGCCAACTCTCCACCCAAACTCCTAAAACTCACCCAGTCAGCTCTTAGCTCCACCGAAACATGGATGGCTAACAACCACCTTGCCTTAAACCCCCAAAAAACAAAACTTATGCTATTCACCCCTAAAAAGACCACTACTATAAACAAAGACTCTTTTTCCATTCTCTCTCAAGATAACACTACCATAGAGGTTGTCTCATAGACTAAACTTCTAGGTGTCACTATAGATGAACACCTGACTTTCAACATGCACATACAAAACATTAAAAAAAAACAAGCCAGAAACTAGGCATGCTATACCACCACAAAACTCTTCAAAACTATCCATTGCCTCCTATTACCTGCTACCATCTCTTCTTTATGGCGCTCCTCTCTTTGCCAACATACAGGCCAGTCTCAAATCCATACTAGACTCATGCTATAACAAAATTGCCAAGTTCATCACTAGCAGATGACACTTATCTCACCACTGCACCTCTCTTCGTCTACTATACTGGCTGGAACTCCCTCATCACCTTACATATATATAGCTACCAACTGACCACAAACTAATATTCAATACATCTAGCTGCCCTGCCTTCTCTTCTCTACTTGCACCATACCACCTCATGACCTCTCCACTCTGAAAATCAAATTATCTTGCAAGTTAAAAAAAACTAAGTTCTCCACTGGTCTGCTGCTAGATTATGGAACTCTCACCCACCACCACTAAGATCCATTAGTAATGCTGCTGTCTTTAAAAAATCTCTGAAACATCATCTCTCCACCCAGTGGCTATGATCTTGGGATAGTTTTTGTGATAGTTCCTCACAACCTATAACCTGACTTTCTCCCTCCTTCCACTATTCCAACCTTCCTACCTCCATCCTTATCACCTTCCACATCTTCACTCTATCTCTAAATGATAATCTACATTCACATGTACTGTCAGTAGACAGATGTATGTACAGTTACATTGCCTTCTTAATGCAGCAAAATTCTAATTCCATTTGAAACATTATTAATAACGTTGTTTACTTATTATTGTAACAAACTGAGTCTGTTATTCAAATGTATTGCATATTCACTGTGGAGCTTTTCTCCATGGGTCTCCACTGAAAATGGGTACCTTTTGGCCTAGTGGACCATCCCGGTAAACAAATGCAAAATAAAATAAATAATGATGGCACACACTGTGGTGATGACTGTATTGCTCTCCCCTCTGTTCATGCATGAAATTGCCCCTAAGCAAGGACACATGCATGGATATGTCCAACATTGTTCTGGCTTCACTACAGGGTCCAACTGCTCTGTGTCACATAGTTCTACATCATTCCTAGTCTAATGAATACCATAACTAGCCATGCCCATTTTGGGTAATGAACACTGACACCATGCTGCCTCCCCACAAGGGTCATTACATCAGGGTTCCCATTCATTCTCTTCAAATGCTACACTGTCCATCAGAGGCACCTCTAGTTATGCTAACATAGGGCCACATAGCATACCTATCCAGTCTTTTAACAGGGAAACTCTAATGTGTTCATGGAAGATGTGGTCCCTGACCCAGTAGCCATATATGCAGCTACCATGTCCACCTCCCAAAACATTCTACCCCTACATTAGTATGGCTGTCTCTTACTGTCCCCCACCCTATCTGTGAAGATAATAATAACTGGGCCCTACCTAGCCCTCTGGTACGCGCACGTGTGTGTGAGTGTGTGTGTGTGTGTGTGTGTGTGTGTGTGTGTGTGTGTGTGTGTGTGTGTGTGTGTGTGTGTGTGTGTGTGTGTGTGTGTGTGTGTGTTAGTGTGTGTGTGTGGGGGGGGCAATGCCTGGTGCACAGCATGGCAATGCAGTGCAACGTACTGTGTAGCCTAGGAATGTAAATGAATGCATTAGTTGTAGTTTGATTTTCCATTACAGGATCCACAGCCATGGACCAGATATCACTTTTGCTACTGTTGCTACATATTGCACTGTCCTCACATTTGGTACCAGGGCAGCCATTTCCTCTAATGATAGCATCTGACTCTCCCTCCACTGCTACCACAGGTCTGTCACATAGAACTATGGTGTTCTGACTCTGGAAATGTTTCTGCAGCACTGTGCTTATAAGATAACATAGACCACAAATATCTTACTACAACTTTTTAGACCATACTGAACTAAATCATCAAATGTGTCCAAACAGCAGAAGTAAGCCTTCACCATTTGAAGGACATAGTCAGTGATGCCCTGTGTCTGTAAATGGAGTACATATTCAGTGATGTCCTGTGTCTGTAATCAGAGTACATATTCATTTGTATCCTATGCCTGTAATCAGAGTACATATTCAGTAATGTCCTTGTCTGTAATCAGAGTACATATTCAGTGATGTCCTGTGTCTGTAATTAGAGTATATATTTATTGATGTTCTGTGTCTGTAGTCAGAGTACATATTCAGTAATGACCTTATCTGTAATTGGAGTACATATTCAGTGATGTCCTGTGTCTGTAAATAGAGTATATATTTATTGATGTTCTGTGTCTGTAGTCAGAGTACATATTCATTGCTGTTCTGTGTCTGTAATCGGAGTACATATTCAATGATGTCCTGTGTCTGTAATCGGAGTACATATTCATTGCTGTTCTGTGTCTGTAATCAGAGTACATATTCAATGATGTCCTGTGTCTGTAATCGGAGTACATATTCATTGATGTTCTGTGTCTGTAATCGGAGTACATATTCAGTGATGTCCTGTGTCTGCAATTGGAGTACATATTCAGTAATGTCCTTATCTGTAATTGGAGCACATATTCAGTGATGTCCTGTGTCTGTAATCGGAGTACATATTCATTGATGTTCTGTGTCTGTAATCGGAGTACATATTCATTGATGTTCTGTGTTTGTAATCAGAGTTCATATTCAGTAATGTCCTTGTCTGTAATTGGAGTACATATTCATTGGTATCCTATGTCTGTAATCAGAGTACATATTCAGTAATGTCCTTGTCTGTAATCAGAGTACATATTCAGTGATGTCCTGTGTCTGTAATCGGAGTACATATTCATTGATGTTCTGTGTTTGTAATCGGAGTACATATTCAGTGACATTCTGTGTCTGCAAAACTGCAGTTGTCTATGTCAGCTTCACCAGTGTCTAAGGGAGGCAGATAAGGATCATCCATGGTTCCACATTGAAGCTGGCATTAACAGCAACACACAATAGTGGACACCTTTAAGAGTGACTTGCTGTCTACAGTAATTGAAACAGTATGCCAAGGATTCTGTGGTTAACAATAGGTACACATCAATTAGATGACCATGTGGAAAGTCAGGAAAGTCAACCTTCATAAGCCCATAGCATATGTTGCAATGTTTTCCAGATGTGGGAATCATGGTTACTGCCTGGATGGTGCACAGGAACATTGTATATAATACCCTTTGCATTGCACGCCACCTAGTAGTTGATGCAGTAGAAGCCCTTCAGGCTGATATTCTAAATTCACATGGAGTAGGTGGTACCTTGGTGGCAATGTGTGTGCAACAAGAGTCCATCAAGACCTCAGAGAAATGAGCTATGATGTAAAACACTCACAAAGTGGTGATTCTCTCCTATGTTGTATGTGGAAACCAAATATGCTCCTCATCATGCTGCAGCATCACATGAAGGAACTGGTATAGGATTTGTGAAGTCAATGCTCAATGAACTCCTAATGTATCCCCAGTTAGGGTCCCCATAGAAAAGATGGTTAATGCTACATAGACCTCCATGTTCATTTCACTAGTCATTCCATGCATCTGCCATGATGCCATGTGAGAGCGGCACATTTCTGCTAACTCCCATTTGCTGTCTCTGTCTACATGTTTATAGTTGACAATGTCCTGGTCATAGAGGTCATGGTGTGTTAGCTACTGGTGGACCTGTCTGTGATACAGAGGGTAGTGATGCACAATGTCATGGACATAGGTTCTGAAAGCCAACAATAACATACATTCTCCTGTTAACGAGGCTTGTTCCATGGTAATATGATTGAATATACTGCAAACTGGCAAATTCTGTTGATCAGAATAGCTGATCATTGTATCTGCTTTGTAAATTTATACATTGCCAAATTTCTACTCCACATTTGATTTCATTATTTGCATATGTAATAGTTCCCACTAGCATGATGACATATATTTGCATGCAGTTATGCAGTCATTTCCAT
The DNA here is from genome assembly GCF_019279795.1 of Protopterus annectens. Lineage (NCBI taxonomy): Eukaryota > Metazoa > Chordata > Ceratodontiformes > Protopteridae > Protopterus > Protopterus annectens. The sequence goes on along the minus strand of NC_056727.1, from coordinate 17,420,325 downwards.
ACTGTGCATATACCATGCCATTTCTTCAGTAGTGCAATCACGCTGCATGTCTCTGCATTGCCCTTCCCTGTGCACTGCTGCTGTGTACTAATTCTTACTGAATGCTCCCTTATTCACTGTTACCAACAATTAAAGTAAACTTTCAGAAATAAAAGTTGTTTGCTGAGTACACTTTACATGTCAACTCTTGTGCAGTCTATTATTTTTATTAGCTTCAGTCTTAAACTTTGTTTGCCACTTGCAAATTAAATTTGAGCCTTACTGTGAAGTTCTAGAGTTGTTTTAACACAGAGATCTATTTTCCAAGTTTTTTTCTACTCTGCATTAGTATTCTACTCTTTTTGGATAGCCAAATTGCATTATTTGTTTTAGGCTCTTCCTTCTAGGAGGTGCAAGGCCATTTAGGATATTCAGGGAAGTTGTATTGAATTCATTTACAGCATCATCTTAATGGAGGATTTTAAGGAAGTTCCAGTTAAAAGATGATAGGATAGTTAAGAACATTTCTGGGCTAAACATGGTGTGTTGTTTTATAAACATGCTGTTTAAGGCATATTTGTTTTGTGGCTATGCAAAAAGTCCATCAGAGTAGGATCAAATGATGCTATGTGTATGTCAGGCAGAGATAATCTGTTAACAGTATGCAGGAAACAGAGTATAGAGATGGGGCTTTGAGGTGATATGCACAGACATGCTGTTTACACCCTGTATTCTTTTTGTGAGGAGTCTCTGTAGAAATTCCACTTGTTGCATGTGCCTAATAATATACATACCAAAGGGTGTTGTATTCAATGATTGGTCTGATAAGGGGCAAATACAGTGGAAAAATGACTTCATTGGGCCTAGATGCCATGCCTTTGCTTATAAGTTAAGTAACATACAATAATGTCCTTACTACCTTAGAAACATGCTGATCAAAAGCAAGGTTACTATCTACATACAAAGCCAAATCTCTGACTACCTGTTTTTTCTTAGGGTTATGTTATTGATGAGGTAATTTACTAGGGTGACTGACTTTACAAAGGGTACTATCCTGAATTTCTTGGCACTGAGTTTTAAGCTGTGGATTTGGAACCAGTCATTTGTCTGCACTAGTCCTTCCTGTAGGATGTTAGTGTTTTGGGGGGATTCTATGACTACTCCTAATTTGGAGTCATCAGCAAACTTGATCAACCAGAGGCCATAGACATTGGCCTTGACTTCTGAGAAGTAAATGCCAAAAAGGACTGGACACGGCACAGAGCCTCTGAGGGACTCCAGTAGTGATCAGCCTCTTTGTGGATGTGGCCTTCCATATTGTAATTTCCTGGGTCCTGTCTGAGAGCCAACTGGCTAGCCAGCACTTAACATAGGAGTTTATGCCTATATGCCTGAGTTTGCTTATGATGCCTCAGTGGGGTATTGTGTGAAATGTCTTAGCCAAGTCAAGGTAGGCAGTATGTACCATTTTGCCCTCATCCATTGACTTGGTGACCTTTACAGCAAAGTCCACCAGGTTGAGTAGGCATGATCTGCCCTTGAAGAAACCAAACTTGCTTGGATCCAGTGTTTAAATGTTTTCTATGTCCTTATTAATCATGTCCATGATATTTCTTTATATGGCTTTGTATTTGAGACTAGTCAGACTAATTGTCTGTAGTTCCCAAGGTCCATTGCTGTCTTGCCTTTGTTCAGAGGGATGACAGTTGTAGTTTTCCATTCAAGTAACAGAAAGCTTTTCTGGGGGCTATGATTAAACAGTGACACCAGTGGTCACATTTCTGGCTATTTTAGAAGGCATCCTGTGCTATTATCAAGGCCCATCAATGCAGTGTTTTTTGTCTTAGAGAGCACATCTAGAACCTGTTATTTAGTGATTGCTGGGGGGTTGTCTGACCATATTTCCCCAGGGATGGCTGGGGCGGGGGTAAAACTGGTTTTGATTTTGTCTGTCAGCAGATTTGCTATATCTTCCAGCTCTATGTAGATGGATCCATTTATAATCAGTTCTGCACACTGTTATTTGTTGCTTCTGAAGTTTCAGACAAAGCTAAAGAAAGCCTTGTGGTTGTCTTTTGCTTAGGAGAATATCTTTACATCAAATTTGGCTTTAGTAAACTTAATTCATCCTCCTAGCTGTCATATCCTACCACAGTGCAAATGCAGATCCACACACACTTCCTCTGATCTGCAGTTAGACCCCCACACCAGTACTGTCAATCAGCTTGTTCTTTTTCATGTCGGTTCTTATTATGAGAATGGTGGTAAAACCATGATCTTTGCCTACTGCAGACGGTGGAACATAGGTAACAGTGCAGATGGTAGAAGACCTAACTTTAGCAAGATGATTGCAATTTGAATGTTCATTGCTATTTATACCACACAAAACTCTGTAAGAAAAGTATGTTTCTGTCATTAAAACTCCATTATGCCAAACTATTCAAATATGCTTTTCCTGGTGTTTGGTAGGCTGTACAGCCTGGTCTGCCTTTCCACTAATACACCCTTTTATACACCTGAATTCTAAAGTGCCATATGTTTTTTTTTTTTTTTTTCTAGGCAAGGCCTTCTTTAGTAAGTCTGCACCACCCCACATGGTTGTCAGAAAAAATACCAGTATTTCAGCTGAAGTGCCCTTAAAATGACTTGGTTTGAATTTAATTATGCTGCTTACAATGAGACTTTAATATCTCATCGGCCTTAGAGAGCACATCTAGAACTTGTTATTTAGTTATTGCTGGACTGTTGCACTGTGATGTGGACCCTGGGCCTACCAGACTATAGACATGTGTGTCTGCAGTCCTTTAGGCCTAGTTATTTTTCAGACTTTCACACTTTTCTTGAGATGTTTTTTTTCTAAGAGATTCCAATTTTAGATTTCAACAAGGCAAAGAGAATATGCTAGTTAAGTTTCCCAGTGATCTCCTGGTGAGAAGAAATCAAGATGTCATCCTAGCAATGTACTCTTCCATTATCAGGCCATTCACTGAATGCAATGACTCCTTTGCTAAAGAATGCAAATATTTTCTAACCAGAAATGTTAAAGGCCTTAAATATTTCAACTATTCCAATAGATTAGCATGATCCTCATTATGCTTACTTCCCTATTGGCTACTAGAAGGTATCCTACGTCTCTCTTTTTGAGCCATGAATGATACAGGCCTATTTGAGCTCCTACTTCTTACAAAACTTCTGGCTCTATATGCTCACACAGTATGGAGATAAGTCTATCTAAACAAAAATCAAGTCACGCTCAAAGGATATGTTCATAAATCAGTAAATTCACCAGCCTATGGAATAAGTTACCTCTACATGTCAAATGAAGTAAAACTTTGAGTACTTTTATTCCTAGTCTTGATGATTGGAAGGATAGATATAAAGTTATACCAGGGTTATTATATACTATCTTATTTGATTTAGATACTTGAAATGGGTGGCAAGAACTTTTGTGTGTATTTACTTAAAGGTCCATATGGTTAGATATCTTATGGTTCCCGTAATCAGTTGCCTAGTACTGTTACTGTATCCTTAGGGTGATAATGGCTAAACTCTTATTGTGTCTTCCTTGACCACTCAGCAGCATTTAATGCAGTGTACCACATAACTTTACTTGATCACCTTTGTATTCAGTGTGGACTTAAATCCAGTAATAGTATTAAATCCAGAATACTTTACTGGTTCAGTTCTTATATGTTGTGGGATATTTACAGTAAATAGTATCAATAATTACATCTTCTTCCAACACTTGTTTGGAATTTGCATTTTTCAAGATTCAGTCCTGGCTGTACTATTGTTCATGGCATAGATGTAACTATTTATGGAGATTAGCATTAGGAAAGCTATATGGTGGCCACAGTGGTGCAGTGGTTAGTGTTGCTGCCTCACAGCAAGAGGTTCTCCGGTTCAATCCGCGGCTGGGGTGCCTTCTGTGCGGAGTCTGCTTGTCCTTCCTGTGGTCGGGTGGGTTTCCCCTGGGTGCTCCAGTTTCCTCCCACATCCCAAAGACATGCTGTAGGTGGATTGGACACTCTAAAGTGGCCCTAGGTGTGAGTGTGTGCATGTGTGTGCCTTCTGTGGAATGTTGGGTGCTGGGCTGGCAACTCGACACTGTAAAAAACTCCACTGCCAATCATGAGTGGACAGGTGATACACTGTGGTGATCCCTAACTGGGAAAAGCCAGAAGAAGAAAAAAGAAGCAGTAGGAAAGATATATAATATCCTAGTTATGCTGAGGACATTCATTTATATATCTTTATTTCTCGGGAAAAAAATGTCAGATTTTAAAACCATCAAAACTGTATGTTCTATCCTCAAGTAAATATCCTGTTATCTAACTAGGGTTAAATTGTACAATGCGTGAAGCAATGCTAGTGAATGCTGTGGTAAAGACATCTCAGGACCCCATACCTTTTCTCATTAATTTGGTATGGAGGTGATAAGCAAAATTTTGAGTTTTAGGGTATCCTTAATAATAAGCTACATTGTAGCTTGTGAAGCCATTGTAATTGTAGATCAAGAATAGTTTGGAATAAAACATATTTTGTCCATGGGAAGATTACTGTTCTGTTATTCAGGTACTGGATGCTTCCTTTCTGATATAGTGCTCTCTATCTTGAGGATCTCGGATCTTGATCTTATTTTGATCACTTGCATTATCCTCATGAGACTAATACCCAATGCTCTACATCCAAGTTAGGTCTACCAGCAACTCTGTACCTATTCATAAATACTTCTGTGGTCATTTGTGGAATCTAAGGGTGTCCAGGGGGGGGGGTCTGATACCTACACTCATTATTTTTTTTTCATTAATGCCCTATCTACTATCCTCTCCTTTGCAGTTCTCTGGTGATGCTCTGGAGGTGGCTTGCAATGGAGGCATGCACTCTATCTCATCTACTCAACAGCAGCTATGTCCATCACCCTACCTGTCCTGATCTACAACCCCTTACACAACACCCCGAGCCTCCTTTAGGAATCATAGCTGGGAATGCTGACATAACCATCCACCCTGCCCTGGAATTCCCTGCTAGTCCATAAGTCTTCTTAGATGATAATCAAACTTGACTCAGCCACGCTATAGTCATGGCTTTATCCCTCTATGCCACCAGAGTGGCCTGATTTTAGTTTTGATTATCTGCAGTGCGTGCTGTATTCTGCAACCAAGGTGCTGATTGGAACTGCCCAATGTGAACTCTTTTGTCTGTTTCTTTATAAGTGACAGTAGATCTCCACTACAGGAAGAGCCATCTTCAGGATACTGAGTGTGACATACCAACCTTTTATTTTATTTTGTTTTGCATTTGTTGAACATATAGTATGGCTAGTCATAAAACCCTTTTCAACCATGGCGTAAGCTATAGGGCAAAAAGAAGAAGAAAACACAGTAAAAACAATTTTGCTAGCTACCTCTAGATGCAAATATAGACAATGATATGATAGTATAATAATTATGTATACAGCCATTTAATGTAACAGTACCCATATTTTTAGTGGTACATTATAAACACAATGTGGATATACATAAAATAAAACTGGTATTAAAAAGTACATTCTTATAGCTATTAAATTACTGAATGTATATACATGCATTACACAGCTGAGAATGGGTGCTAATAGGTAGGCAGTTAGTAATTCAAGTAACATGAGTAAAAATAATGAGATTGTTTATGGCAGTGAAACTTTAACAATAAAGTTGGTGGGTAAGAGGACGGACATTAACAATAAGAATAGAGACATGGAATGAGAAGAGAAAATGGTGAGAAAAGAAGAGGGCGAGGGATAGTAGGAACTGACACAGAAAGTAGTATGCAGTTGAGGAGTAGAATTAGGGAAAGAAATGGAAACGTATGTGGGGGTGATGGGTGGATACGTGATTTGTCACAGAAGCAGTGAAGCATTTACACTGGAATACATATAAAAGCTGTCTCAATAGTGCCTTTAAAAAACAAATATTGAAAACATTGAAAATTTACGTAACAATGGAACTGCAGACCACAGGACTCATTTACGAGAAAGATATTTCCCTGAGGCAGAGGGAGATGCCTGGTGTTTGAACTAGAACTATGAAGGATATGTATTTTGAGGGGTGACTAGACAGTGTGAATGGAGTGCTTTCTTGCAAGTGGATCACAGAACTCAGTGCTGACAAGTTTCAGTAATTAAATACTGAAGAGGACAGTGGTCTTTTCAGTGACAGGCAGTGTGTCTGTTGAGCAGGGCAGTATAGTATGATAAGTTCTGTCATCAGCTAAAGTAATGTAGTGAAAGATTATTTTAAAGATGTTTTAGAGTACATGGGTGTTGTAGGGGTTACCAAGGATGAGAAGTTGAAATGAACATTCAAGGAGATACATATGAAATGTGATAGAACCTTTTGAATGATTGTATCTGGCTATTTTTACAAAGAAAAAGAGGTAATCATGGATCCCAGTGTATTGGTAGGTATCATCAGATCCAATGAGTTGCCACAAAGATGATGCCATTATATAAGGGGGTGCTACTGTTAAATTATGAGGTACCAGACATTGTAACTGCTGTTTTAATGGCATTTATAACTTCATTGTTGATTTGAAACCAATGGCATAATTCACTGGAATGTTGTTTAGTTTTCCTTGGACTGAGTTAGTGGCAGTGTTTGTCTGAGATGCACAAGGAGGTCATTAATATTATAATATTATCAGAGATGAGATTTGATGGAAGATTGTTTATGTGGGAGGAGAAGAAGATGAGTCCAAGAACTGAGTCTTGGAGGATTCCAGACTTCAAGGTGATGGAGGACGATTCAGAGGAAACAATGGTGATGGATACTACATGACTGGGCAAGCAGCCGTTGAACTACCTAATAAAAGAATGAAGTAGTAAACGAAGGCAAATACTGTGAACACAAAATGACTCCAGAAGTATATAAAAAACTTTA
>NC_056727.1:17293429-17410929 GCF_019279795.1 Protopterus annectens | reverse complement strand
TATATATATATATATATATATATATATATATATATATATTTATAGAAAACTATAGTCAGACAAGTATAAGAGTGTGTATGTGTAGTATGAACAAGGGTGTTATGTGGAGTATGGACACATTGCAGTCTGTACCATGTACACTCTTAAGTGCCTTACTGCCATTATAATATTGACATCTGCATTTTTTTTTTAGTTCTGTAATATATTTTAATGTAAAGTAGTTTACCACCCCATTATAAATAAATGGTAGATGTGCAGGCTTCTAATAAGCCAGAATATAGAATTTGCTTGTGAAATTTTCAGGGCAATACATTAATTTATTTATTAATTTATTCAATTATTCTTTCTTTATTTCTTTATTGTATTTGATTACTAGGAAACAAATGTGGACAATAATACCATATTTCTTTGGAGGTGTCCAGAGAAAACCTCCAATTGTTATAAAATATAAGAAATACACATAAGATACATACAATATACAGTGATAACAGACATCTCTTTTAAGACAAATAAGTACAATATAATCAATAATTGCATAAAGTGTACAAAGTTGCTTTCATATTGAAAAACACAGCATACAGAGTTTTATTCGCATTATGTGATTAACAAACTTCACTTTTAAATTTATAAAGTGAGTTCAACATAATCAACATTTGCATAAAATATAAAGGGTTGTATTCATGCTGCAATAAACAAGAGTTGTATACTCATAATATTATATGATTAGCAGTAATGGATATCTATGTGTAGACTTCACTTTTACATTCACGAAATCAGGTGTTTGAAGAATATTCTGAAATAGTACAAACTATGCTGATAATTGTAATAATACATTAATGGCAGAAAGAACTGGTTTATAATTGATTTGATTTCACATCAACGGAGGGAAATACTGGGCAACATGTGTTGGCCCATTGGACAAAAACAGCAAAGATTATAGGTGATGGTACCTGTATTAATGAGGTGTAAGGTGGGTTTTATCCTTGAGAAGGTCAGCAGCACAGCTAGAAGTCTGTTATGTGTTTTTTTGTTGTGGTTTGATGAATTTTAGATTTCTGATTTGTCTGAGAGGGAGGGAATTGGACTTACACCTTTTGGAGATGTGGTTGAAGTATATGGAGTTATCTGCTGATTTCTTTAATTAGGTTACTAATGGTTTGTTTTTGTCTGTGGAGAGCCGAAGGCCTTTAGTAGAGTAGTATGTGAGATGGTCAATGTTCTGGTTTGTTAATGATATTGTGAGTGGTAACTAACTGTGTGAAGGTTAGGTAGTGGGGTAGTTCTGTCCAGTTAATGGACTCTTCTTTAATATTGATGTATACTATGGGACAGTCCAGCATATAAACAGGTGCTGACATTATTAAATGTTTCAAATGAGTTCTGGCAGGTGAATGAGTCCAGATGAGGAGATTTAAATGTTAACAGTACACTGCTTCTTAAATATGAATATTGCTTTACATTTAACACAGCCTCAAAATATTAGCAAGAATAATCATTTTTGTGACAACTCTAAGAACCGAAAGACACATTTTTGCAAGCTGCAGTGCTCGCCTGCACCATTCTAAGCTGGCTTAGCTGATGATAAGGTTCTTGCATCTTAAAATATTCACAATGATAATAATGTCTGTGGTAACTCACAAGAAGTGAAAAAAAAAGAAAAGAAAATGAATAGTTTTTTTAAGGTTGCAGTGATTTGCAGACTGGCTGCCTAGTACTTACATATGGACCTACCTATGAACCTGTGTATAAACAGTAATGATCCCCATCACCATAAAGTTCCTAAAGCTGGTTTAGATTATGATGTATTTGTTGCTTTTACATATCAGGGTTTTTTATGGTAATATTTATGCATATTTCATTTAATTTTAATATGCAGTTTTATTCATGTAATGTTTTCATTTGGTGCACTGCATCCTCAGAATTATCTCTTAGGTCAACCATTACACAACAGAGTCTATATACTGCATGTGTGTGTATTTATGCAATTTGCTGAGTGGCTGCTTTCTGTTGCTGTGGTGACTGTTTTTCCTTCAAATTATACACTTCCTTTCTGTGCTGTACCTCTTCATTTTCTGCATTTGGACTTTATACTCTCACTTTCTTTAAGGGATTACTGTTTGATCCTGGGATGTATATTAACCATTCTATTCAAGTAATGTACATAAATTTTAATTTTTAGTGTGTTTTTTACTGCACAACATGCTTTTGTCACAGTCCTGATTCCTGATTTGTTCTACATTTTTAGTGTTATTTTATGAAGACTTAGTAATGTATTTTGAGTTTATTAATGTTTGATGTTGATTTTAATTCATTTAGCTTCATAGGTGTTTACTAGACTAATGACCACTGGAGTCTTTTTAAGCCTAGCCATCCATCCAAAATTTCTGACAAGTTCTGGTACCCTTGGTAAGTGTCAGGAAAAAATGGTCCACAGACCAACAGGCTATAGACAAATATAATTTAATATACCGAACGAAGATGCTAGCGCTTTCGGGTACATAACCCTTCTTCAGACATATAATAAACAGCAACTCACTTGATATTTAAATAGACACATGCCAATCACATTCTAAAACCAATAAAAGTCAGTTAAGAATTAGTTTTTTTGGATGTAAGCTCTACGTCTATTCAGAATCGGTCTTAAAGGCACCCCACCATTAAGTCCTGGGTGCCTATTATTCCCCAGTTCAGTAACCCACCTTGTTTCACAGTATTCTGTGTAGTTGGAAACATCACTCTTCCTGTTGTTTACATTGATGTGTTGTAGGGCCTGAAATAAAAAACTATGTCCTGAATATTTCTCTACATGCAAAGAAAGTGCATTACGCTTGTCTGTAAGTCTAATAGCTGACATGTGCCTCAGTATCCTGTCCTTCAATCTGCAATTTGTCTTCCCCACGTAAAATGAGGAGCAGCAAATGCAGGTCACTAAATAGACAATATTTTTGGACAAGCAGGTGGTCATAGCCCTAAAATTATATTGCTTCCCTGTTAAGGGATGTACAAAGTGGGATTTCATGCTAATGTGTATACATGCCTTGCAACATTGACAAGGGAACGTCCCAACCTTAGTAAAACCACTATCCACCCTTGGTTGCTTATCACAAGGAATCCATTTTAGATTCTTATTTATCTTAAAGACAAAATCTGGATATTCTCCCACCAAATCTTTCAGGGAGTCAGTTCACAAAATTTTCCAGTTTGTCCTAATCACATCCTGTACCCATCGAATGTCACTACTATAGGTGACATGAAGAGGAACCCTGCTCTTCTTCCTATTAGCTGATTGTTTCCTAATCCATCCAGTATCATTCCTGTTCGATATCCCCCTATGAGAAAACCAGGGTGCTGCCTCTGTTTCCTTGATGTCGACCACATCTTGCATGATGTGGTCAACATCAGACAGTTTATAGCCTCTGGCCACAAGTCTGGTATTAAACATATTTAATTCATCATGCAGGGTATTGTCATCAGTGCAAAGCCTACACAAACTTAATGTTTGTCCCTTGACAATATTGTGGAACACAAAATCTTGGGGCATACTATCTTTAGACAGCAACCCATTTTTCCAACAGGGTTTCCTATAAACCTTAGAATGAAAAATACCATCACCACTCTGTATTAACTGTATATCTAAGAGCTCCATCCCTATATAGGAATGGTTCACAGAAAACCTTAGAAAGTCAGTAGATTGTTCAAAATATATAACAATTTGATTCAAACACTCAGTGGTGTCTGTCCAATACATAAAAACATCATCAATAAAACATGTATAAAAAAACATGTATTGTGACCATTGATTATTGGACTTGAAAATAACATCATTCTCCCATAAAGCAAGAACCAAGTTGGCATAAGAATTGGTGCAGGGGGTGCCCATGGCAACCCCTCACTTCTGCCAAAAATATTTCTCATTAAACAAAAAGGCATCAAGCTCTTACAACAAGAGTCTGTCAGTAAGCAAGAAGCACAACAAATTAAGTGTCTTTTAGAATTGGTGTTGGAACATAATGTCATCTATATATATATATATATATATATATATATATATATATATATATATATATATACACACACACATGTACATGCACTCATATATAGGTTATTGCTCACACATGGATATGTATAGTTAGCTGTTGTCTGTCCAGGGCAGATGGGGTGTAGAAATAATGAGTGGACGAGGCTTCAGGGGGTCAATTACAGTTGCAGAGATGGTTGCTGAAGAGGTATGTTTTAAGTAGACTTTTGAAGGAGGGTGTGGAGTTTTGTAGTCTGAGGTCAGGGTGAAGGTTGTTCCATATTTTTGCTATTTCATGGACAAATAATGATTCCCTGGAGTTGTTTTTGCATGTGATGGTTTCGATTAAGGCTTTGTTGGAGGACCGAAGTTGTCTATTTGAATTGTAGAAGTTCAGCATGCCAGTCATGTCAGGGGTTTTCTCGGGATAGTACAGAATTAGATGAGCTAGGCTAAATTGATGGTACCTTAACAGGTTCAGAAATTCAAGCCAGCGCAAGGCTTGTAGGGAAAGGCAGTGGTCGGATCATGATTTGGCATTGGTAGCAAATCTAGAGATTTTGTTGTAACAGATGGAAAGTTTATTAAGGTCAGTCTTGTAAAGATTAGTTAGAATTGGGGATGCATAAAGTAGAGTAGATAGGAGGTGGGTCCTGGCTATTGCAATTCGAGATTCGGTGGTTAGATAACTTTTAAAGCGATAGAGGGAACCTAGCTTTTTGTGGGCTTTAGTGATGGTTTTTGATATGTGCTTTGTGAATTTGAGTTGCTGATCAATGGTAACTCCTAGGAGTTTAGCCTCAGTGACAGGGGTGATTTGGGTTTTGCTGGCGGAGTGTATAGATAAGGTAAGGTTGCTCGTTTTAGTAGAGTGGAATAGCATTAGTTGTGTTTTCTTGGGATTTAATATGAGTTGTGAGTTGTTAAGCCAGTTTTCTATTTCAGAGAAGGCTTCTTGGGATTTTTGTTGGAGAAGTTGGATGTTGGGTGCAGAGCATATAAGAGTTATGTTGTCAGCATATTGGACTATGTCAGCTTTAGAGGTAGCAGAGTGGAGTTGGTTTGTGAAGATATTAAAAAGAAGGGGACCTAGGAGTAATCCTTGTGGCATGGCTAAGGAGGTTGGGAGTGGGGGGGGTACAGAGTTATGCCATTTGACAGATTGTTGGTGGTTATCTGTATAGCTTTTAAACCAGAGTAGGGTGGGGTTATTACGGTTGAGGTCAGAGAGACAAGACAGGTTTATTATGTGAGACTGTGTCAAATGCCTTGGATAAATCTAGGAAGATAGCCGAGACAAATTTACATAGATTCCTGTGGGAATTTATAGTATTGGTGAATTTGAGTAGGGCAGTGGTGGTGCTGTGGGATGGGTGAAATCCATGTTGGGTTGAGGAGAGAAGGTTGTTGGTGAGGAGATAGAAGGGGAACTGGTGATGAATACATCTTTCTAGGATCTTATAGAGGGGTCAGAGAATTTCAACTGGTCAATAGTTGTAAAGACCTAAGGAGGGGCCACTTTGTTGAGTGGTATGATATATGAGGTTTTCCACAGGGATGGAATGGTGTGTTCAGTGATGGGTCTATTTATTAGAAGTGAAATGGGATAGGGTATAGCTGCAGATGCAATTTGGAGGTATGCGGCAGGAAGGTTATCGGCTGCAAGGATAGTTGGTTTGAGTTTGGATAGGAGTTTTTGGATAGTAGAGGGGTAGGAACAGACAAGTATGAAAGATATGGTATTGATTTGGGCCTGAGGTGGTTGTGGGGTGCTGGAGGAAGTGATGTTATTAAAAGTTTGAGTACTGAGGAGATGAAATAGTTAATAAAGCTGGAGGCTATGTCCAGGTCTTTACCTGTTATATTGGGGGCAGGAGTGCTGGTTTTTCTGGGCTGTAGGATGCTATTTATTGTTGCCCAGAATTTTTGTGGTTTAGTACTGTATTTGTTTTGTTGAGTGATATGGTAATTTTGTTTATCGAGCTTTACCTGCTTTTTTGCTTTGATCTGGAGCTCATGAAAAGTTTGCTTATCTGCAGGTGATCTGTTGTGGCACCAGGTTTTCCAGGCTTTATCCCTGGCTCAAAGTAGGACTTTTGTGGTTTTCTGTATCCAAGGGGTGGGGTTGCTATGTATCCTGATAGTTTTTAAGGGGGCTAGGGTGTTGAGGATATTTAGGAATGTGGAGCTGAAGTAATCAACTACTTTGTCTAATGATAGGACTTTAATGGGAGACCAGTTGCAATATTGCAAGGCCCTTATGAAGTGGTCTCTAGGAAACTTTTTGTTAGAGTGGGTTTGTAGAAGGGACGGAGAGTTAATTATTTTAAGTCTGTGCCTGAGGATAAAAGTGGGACTGTGGTTTCTCAGAGAGTTTGGAAGGGTGCCACATTGATGGGCAGTATTTGGTTGATTTGTGAGGATCCAATTAAGTATAGATTCTCTTTTTGTGGAATTAGCAATGCGTGTGGGGGTAACTATAAATTGGGTGAAGTTGTATAGGTTAATGTGGTGGGTGGGGGTGGGAGGATGGATGGAGTTCCAGTCAATGTTTACATCACCTAGCATGATAGTTTATTGAGGGAGGTAGGGAGGGAGTATGAGGCCCAGTAAAGTATGGATTCTAGGGTGGTTAGGTTGTCACCCGGGGTATATAGATACCCAGTAGGTTTAGGTGCTTATGTTGGTTAAGGGAGAGTTTTGGAAATAGAGTCTCTGCATTGTTTAATTTGGAGGAATCCTTTTGGAGGAGTTGGAGTTGTAGGTTGGTTCTGTGAAGTAGATCGAAGCCTCTACCTCTTTTATGTAGCTGCTCTGCCCTGAGAATGTTATACCCAGGTGGGGTGATGGAATTATCTTTAATATATGGTTTCAGCCATGTCTCTGTGATGAGAATAATATCATGGTTATATAAGGAGATGGCAGCATGAAGGTCTTGTATTTTATTCATGATACAGTGGGTATTCATATTTAGTATCAGTAAGTTGGTGGGTTTGTGCTTAGCTGGATGGTAATGGGTGCATGGCTTATTAGCAGGGGTTGCTGGCCCGGGGTTGGGGTGAATGTCTCCACCTAGTAGTAGCTGGGTAGTTATACAGGTGATAGTTTTTAAGTATTGGACGATTAGGTAGTGAATGTGTGGACATGGTTGCTTTTTAGATGGATAGAATTGGTACATGGAAGGAGCATGGTATATGGGGGAGTGGGTGTATATGGTGGGGTATGTGCTTGCATGCATGGGGGTGATAGTAATGCTGTGAGTTATGGTGGGGGATTTGGGGTGGATATAGTGAGTGATTGGGAGGAGGTAAGAGGTGCTGATGGTGGCTATGAAGAGACAGGTGAATAGGGAGGTTACTCTCAGGAAGGTATTGTGGAGATGAGACTGGGGGTAATGAGACATAGTGGGAGTGAGGCTGTGGAGTTAGAGGAGGTATTTATATTTGGTGAGGGTGTGAGTTGGGTGAGTATGACATATGGGTGTTGATATTGAACTGGTATGTATGTGTGCTGGAGTGGTGGGAAGTTGAAGGGTGGGTGTAGATGGTGCTGATGGATGTAATTATTGGATAATGGGAGGATGAAGAGAGGGTCTTAGTAAAGGAGGTTACCTATAAATTCTGAGTATGCAGGGGTGGGTGGGAATTGGGGGCAGGATAGGGGAGCTGAGTGAGCCCATAGGGCAGATGGAGAGCGATGAACCAATCAAAGTATGTGGGATGAGCCAATCAAGGTATGTGAAATTCAAAAGGGTAGGGGAGTGGAGTGAGCCTGTAAGGTGAACGGAGCAGGATGAGCCAATCAAGGTATGTGGGATGAGCCAATCAAGGTATGTGCAATTCAAAAATAAACTATCAGTTGCCCAGAAGTCACATCTATAATATGTGTCCTTCTTTTGCTACTAATGCTTTTTTTTTTTTTTAAAGAGTGAAAGCCCTTTTTAATTTTACCATCTGGATGCCCTAAGAAATTACCTTGTCTGAGGTCTGAGAGAGAGCCAGTCAACTATTGTTGAGTCAGAGACAGACTGGAAGGGTAGTGAGGATATATCACATACAAAAAGAAAAGATAAACAGGTAAATGTTTCTTTAGAGACTGGAAGGGGTAGAATTACAGTTTAGTGTAGAGAGTTTTACAGACTATAAGTGTAGAAACCAGATCGTGTGTACCTGGGAGGGGAGCTGAAAGTGATTGAGTCAGCTAATGTTGACTCAGAGACAGACTGGCAAGGTAGTGGGGATATATCACATACCAGAAAAAGATGGATAAATGTTTCTTTAGTGACTGGAAGGGCTAGAATGACAGTTTAGCTTGGAGTGTTTTTACAGACTTGAAGGGTAGAAATCAGAATGTCTCTACATGGGGGGGAGGACTGAAATCCCTGCTGCTGCTGGCTCATGTATTTATGTTCAGTACATCAAGGATTACTGCAAAAACACTACCTACTAATGCCTTTTGTATTATAATGAGACATACATTTAATTTCTGTAAGGTTCTTCAATACAGTTGGAAATCCCACTGGCTTTATTTATGTTAGTGATGTTATTTGCCACAGGATAGATGTCACAAATTCTATAAGGTATAGCTGGCTTGGGGCTGAGAAAAACAGAAAGTAAAAGATGGTAGAAAACAGTGACCAGTTGTAAAGTTCTACAGCTTTAACACACCCAAAAAATTAAAAATACAGTTTAGAAAACTGTAGACAATTGTGAAATACCACAACGATTATAAAAAATAAACAGTTTAGAGTATTAATCACAATATAATAGTGCAGAAGTGGAAAATGATCTAATTACAGCAATAGTTAGATCTTTGTTTTATGCCAAATACTGCACTCATATATTACTGAACACACTAGGTGCATGTTCCAAAACAGTTAACTGAACATTCTATCTCAAAGCCTAAACTAAACAGAAGGTTTAGCATTGTAATAAATAGTCTCTGGTTCCAGCCGTAAGTTTAAGTTTACATCAAATTCAGTCATGTAGCCATGAAAAAATAGCTTTTACATACAAGTAAATCAAATTGATTGTTTTGCAATGTAAATGATTAGCCTCCAGCACTGGCCATAGGTTTAAAGTTGAATCAAACACAAGTGCTTAAAATGTAGACAAAAATAGCCTCTGGTACTACATCAGCACTAAATTCATTCCAATATTGCATCAAGAGCCTCTGGAACCAGCAACATGTTTAAAGTGGTAACAGACCTAGTTGCTAAAACATGTAGTAAGATTAGCTTCTGGTACAAGCCATAGGTTTAGGAGGGTCTACTTCACCCTGTCAAAGGCCGACAATATCGAAGCTGATATTGTCGGCACCAAAATGTTGAATGCGAAAGTCATCCCACATGTAAATGGAAATCTCCGTAAGGGAAGATTTCCATTTACTGCAATGTAGTGTGATCTCAGAGTTGGTATATATAAGTAGTGGGGGGTGTGGGGGGTGCAATTTGTTTTGTGTTTGGGTGTTTTTTTTTGTGTGTGTTCGATGTTCGGGGGGTTTCGACATTTTCGTGTCGATTATTACGCTGTCAACAGTTTGAGTTTTCGACAGTGTAATATAAACGCGGTTTATGACAACCTACAAAAAAAAACACAGTTGCTAAGCCAGAGAATCCAGCATGTAATGGTTACACTGCACAGTTCATAAAAATAATACACAGTCAGTTGTATATCATGTACTTACAGATAAACTTGTCATGAGACCAGCAGGGGAAGAGTCCTAGTTTAAAGACGGTGCCTGTTGTTTCTGGGACTGAAATAAGCTCACACTAGACATGAATGGGGAGGGGCCAGAAGTGAACTGTAATGTGATACAAAAAAAGGGAGGTGATTATGCAGATACAGAGCCAATCAAGGTATGTGCAATTCAAAAATAAACTATCAGTTGCTCAGAAGTCACACCTATAATGTTTGTCATTCATAGGTTCACAGGTAGGTACTAGGCTATCGGCCCTGAGGCCTATATAAGACTACCCAAAAATGTTCCCTGGCCTTCGCCACCCAAGAAAATTATTTTCATGTGCCCTGTCAAGCAGTGCCACAGAAGTGAACCCTGGGGTGAATTTTCTATTTCCCATCCAGTCGTCAAGATTTTTCTTAAAGAGGGTAAATGAGCTTTACTTGACATGAATAGGTAGTTTATTTCAGAGTATGGGAAGTCTCTGGGACAGGAATCTATCTATCCAGCATGTTCTGTATATTGTGTTGACAAGGTTTAGGTCCCTGGAGCATGTGGTTTGGAGAGACTGGGATTTCTTTAAGTGTAGAATGTCCAGCAGCTCTGGGTTTGACATAGCTTTGTATGTTAGGCAGAAATCGCCTCTGAGTAGGTGATATGCAACAGAGTAGAGCTGGAGGTTTTTGAGATGGTCTGCATATAGCATCTGTTTGAGTCTGGTAATCCTCTTAGTGAGGTATTTCTGTGGCCTTTCCACTTGTTGTAGGTGTCTTGTGAGATGCATGGCAAATGGGGCATTGTACTCTATAATGGGTCTGATGAGGGATGAGTAGAGAGGAACAATGACCTCCTTTTTTCTAGAGGAGAACCCTTTTGTGATGAGGTGTGCCATGTAGAAGGATTTCCTGACTACTGTGGTGATGTGGTTATTAAAGGAGAGACCACTGTCCACCTGTGTCCCAAGATCTCTTATTACACTTTCAGTGTTTAGTGAGCTACTGCCTATGTGGTAGTTCATCGGCACCGAGTTTTTCCCAAAGGGGATGACAATGCACATCTTGGCATTGAGATGAGGCCATGAATTTGACATCAAGCATCTGTCTCTGTGAGGTGCTTTTGTAGAATGTCTACATCATTAGGTGATTCTGTTATGGCTCCCAGTTTGCAGTCATCTGCGAACTTTGTTAGCCAAAGACCTTCTGCGTTGACCTGCACTTCAGAGAAGTAGATGCTGAACAGGAGAAGACACAGGACCGAACCCTGTGGTACTCCACTCGTCACTGGTCTGAAACCGTACTTGAAGTTGGCTACTTTTACTGTGTGGGTTCTTACAGTGAGCCAATTGGCCACCCATCTTGTGACATAGAGATGTTTGCCCAGTTTAGTGAATTTATCTATAATTCCAGAGTGGGGGATGGTAGCAAAAGCCTTGGCGAGGTCAAAATAGGCTGTGTGCACTACCTTGCCCACGTCTACGGCTCTAGTGACTGCTTCAAAGAAGTCAATCAGGTTTAGTAGACATGATCTACCTTTTACAAACCCAAACTGTATGGGTCCATGGTTTGGAGGTTACTTATGTCTTTGTTTATAAGCTCCAAGATGATACGTTCCATGGCCTTGCAGACCAGGCTAATCAGACTAATGGGGCTGTAGTTTCCAGAGTCCGTGGTGGCACCCCCTTTGTGGTGTGGGATAACCGTTGCTGTGCACCATTCAGTAGGCACATAGCCTGAGGTGAGGCTATGCTTGAACATGGTACTTAGTTCATTCTGTAGTTCATGCAGTATGCAGCCTGGGATGTTGTCTGGTCCCATGGATGCTGTGTTCTTGACTTTGGAGAGTGCAATCTTTACTTGTTCATCTGTGATTACAGGGGCTTTGCATTCTTCCAGTATTAAGATTTGGAGGGTGAGCGGGGTGTAAAGTTAGCACTGAACCTGTCTGCCAGGATGTTGGAAATATTGGTTGGTTATATATGTTTAGTGCCATTGTGCTGTAGCTCAGAGCAGATCTGAGTGTTGCCATTGAGTGTCTTGTCATAGCTGTAGAATGATTTGTGGTTGTATTTGGAATCAATGGCGATTTCATTTTCATAACTGACTTTGGAGAATTTTATGAGGGATCTTAGCTTCTTGCTGAGGCTGACCAGGGAGTTCCTCCAATCTTGTGATTTTACTCTTTTTTGCAACAGCTTCTTCCTTCTGTTGTAGAGTTTGTTTATGGCAGGGGACCACCAGATTTGCTTCCTTTTTTTGGAGGATAGCATCCAGGCTCTGTTGGGGAAGGCATGATCCATGCACTTGTGTATGTGCTTATACAGTGCATTTGTGTAAGATTCAGCAGTTGTACCTCTATTTTCCATCTGCATGGGTGTTGTGAAGTTTGACACTTCTGTCTTAAGAAGCATGAAGTTGGCTTTGGAGAAGTTTTTGATGGTGGTTTCCTTAATGGGGGGTGTGGGTGGGATATGGATGTCTAGGGTGATTAGCTTGTGGTCAGATCTGACCAGCTAGGAGTTGACCTCTGGCATGGAACACCGGTTACCCATATTGGTAATGACCAGGTCCAGGGTATTGCTGCCCCTGGTAGGGGTGTGGACAAGCTGATCCAAGGCATTGGAATGTATGAATTCCAGAAAACATTGAGCAAATGAGTTGGTACATAAGTAGTTTTCCCAGTTGATGGTGAGGTAGTTGAAATCACCCATAATTAAGGTATTGGGTTGTACCTTAATATTTTCCAGTATCTTAAGAAATGAAGAGTGGGAGTCCTGGGATATGGTTTTCTTTTGTTACTAGTGCTTTTTTTTTTTTTTAAGGAGTGAAAGCCCTTTTTAATTTTACCAGTTGGATACCCTAAGAAATTACCTTGTCTGAGGGCTGAGAGAGAGTGAGTCAGAGACAGACTGGGAGGGTAGACATAGAAAAAGAAAAAAATAAACAGGCAAATGTTTCCTTAGAGACTGGAAGGGCTAAAATTACAGTTTAGTGTGGAGTGTTTTACAGACTTTAAGTGTAGAAACCAGAATGTGTGCACCGGGGGAGGGGACTCAAATGTCTGCTTAAATGCAATTCTGGTACTGCAGCTTATTTAGTTATTTATTTGCCTTTGATTTCCAAGAAAGTTTGAGTGGGCAAAGTTCCTTTTCAGTGGAAGCCTGTGGAGAAAAGCTCCATATGACATACTTTTTTCTCACACAATTAACAAGAGCTAAAGTACAGTTGTATAAGTAAACTTACATTAATAGCAGATGCTTGAATGATCACTGCTGCAGCAGTCAAAGCTATACAAGTTATATGCTACACAGGATATAACAGCCAGCCAAATTCCAAACAACAAGAGTACCTTAACGCATGTTCATTCCATTGACATCTCGAGCAGAGCTGCAGAAATTCAACGATCTAGGTGCCAACCCCTTCATAGTCCTCATGTCAACAGAAAGAGTGAAGTACTGGGTAAATAAAAATGAAAATCCACAGCCCGGTAACAATACTTGTACAAATCATTTGATCATGGCTACAATAGCCTTAGTTATATGAGCAGAATACCATAGCTTATAGGGACTGGGAGGAGGAAGACTGAGAGTCCAAGAACCCTGGAGTATGGTCCTAGCAAAGTCTGCTCCAGTCCTGAAAAGGAATCTAATTTGTAGTGCTTTGTAAGCGTATGTACAGAGGACAACATTTCTGTCTCTGGAATATTTCTAGAGTCCACCCTTTCCAAAAAGTCACTGATTAAGCCAAGGTCCTTGTAGAATGTGTCTTGACTTTGCCAGGAATTAACTTGTTATGGTGGATGTAACAAAAGGAGACAGTGTGGGACAACTATCTGGAAATTGTCTTATTTTGACAGAGCTTGACCATTTTTCTTACCTTCATAAGAAATTAATAACTGATCAGAGTTTCTCAACATTTTATTTCTGTCAAGATAATATCTGAGTTGTTTGTAGACATCCGTAGAATGAAGAATCATTTCTCTGTCATTTTTAGATTCTGAAAAGAAGACAGGCAGATGGATATACTGGCTCAAACAAACTTGGATACCATGTTAGGCATAAATGAAGGATTGGTTCTCAAGAAAACCCTATCTTTGTGCTAAATGATAAAAGTGTGACCCAGCATGAGAGCTTGCAACTCAGACATTCTTCCAGCAGAAGTCAGAACAACTGTTTTCCATGTTATAAGTCTCAAATCAACCTGATGAGCTAGATCATATGGTCAGCCTGATGAGCTAGATCATATGGTCGGCTTGATGAGCTAGATCATATGGTCAGCCTGGTAAGCTAGATCATATGGTCACCCTGATGAGCTAGATCATATGGTAAGCCTGGTGAGCTATATCATATGGTCAGCCTGATGAGATAGATCATATAGTCAGCCTGATGAGCTAGATCATATGGTCAGCCTGGTGAGCTAGATCATATGGTCAGCCTGGTGAGCTAGATCATATGGTCAGCCTGGTGAGCTAGATCATATGGACCAAGATTTATTTTGCTTTCAAAGCAATGTTAAGATCATAAGGAGGAGCCACCTGTTTTCTAAGTGAACAGGTATGCAGATCTGCTTTCAGAAATATTTTAACACAGAAAGGGGTGCATTGAAAGGGGGGGGGGGTCCATGAGCAAACAAATTGAAATGGCTGACAAATGAACCTTGACTGAGTAGTAAAATATGTCAGTGGATAAAAACTTGCACAAATATTGTAGAACAAGAGAAATACTAGCCTTAAAAGGCCCTTGTTTTTTGTCTCAGCATTGACTAGAAAATCTTTTCCATTTAGTAATATATGATTTCTTAGTAGCAGGTTTTTTTAACTTCATTACTACGTGCTGCACAACCTTAGAAAATAGGTGTATAAAAGGCATTCAAACTTTGTCATCCAGGCAGTTCATTGAAGTTCTTTCATGTTGGAATACACCAAACAGCCCTTGTCACATGTGAGTAGGTCCAGTCTGTCACGAAGATTAGAGTAATTGCCCTTGATCATTTCCAAAAGAAGAAAAAAATCGCTGTTGCCTGAGCCAAAAGGGGAATCACCCTAGTGAACATTGGAGAGGCTTTCAGAATCTTTAGAATGACCTTGGGTATCAGTGGAAATGGTGGAAAGGCATACAGGAACATTTCTGTCCAAGGAAATGAAAATGCATCTTTTTTCCAGGCCTGCTTGCAAAGAATCCTGGAGCAGAATTTTGCCATTTTTTATTGTGATTGGAGGCATAGAGATCTAACTGAGATGTTACCCACAGATGGATCAAATCCTGGAAAATCCCGATTCAATCTTCATTTGTGAGGATCTGCTCTGGTCCTGCTCAGTTTGTCTGCCACAATGTTTTGCTCTGACAGGATGTAGGATGCCTATAGAGTGGGATTGTACTGAATTTCTATATCCTAATCTACTATGAATAGAATGCACATAGGGTAAGATATTTGTTTATGTGTCATATCACTGTGGTGTTGCCAGTAATCAATTGTTATGGCCGTTGGGACCATAGATGATTCAAAGAGTTGGAAGCATGTATGTGTTTTTTATGTTTATGTACTTTGGTTAGTCTTTTTTGTACCAAACACCGGCACTTTTAGCCCCCCTCCACCCACTGAGACACCACTCCCCAAGCAAAGTCTGAGGTGTCTGTGGTTACATACTGTGCTGGAGCTGGAAGTGGAAAATGGGAGACCTGGATTCAGATAAAACTGGTCTGTTCACAAAAGCAGTTCCTTTTTTAGAAACCTCAAAATTAGAATCTGGAATGTCAGGGAATGTTGACTTTGGGACTAAACAAATTTTAGTTACAGTCAAATGCTTCTCACGCTGAGTCTCAATAAAGGAATGATGAGAATCATGGTTGCCATGAATCCTAGTATTCTGAAAAATTCCCCTGCTGAACTTCTGGACTGAGTGAAAAACTCAGGAATAGATGCAGATATGGGTTTACTTTTTCCTGTTAAAGAAAAGCTTTTTGAACAGATTATCAAAGAGACACCCAGGGAAACCATCCTGTGAGCAGGAGTTAAACAAGATTTGGAAAGTAATCCTGAAAACCCAGCCTGTGAAGTAGATATCGTACCCAAGTCAGATATTTCTGACAGAGAAAAAGATACTCCAAAGATAATCAGGTCATCTAAATTGGGACAAAAATTTAAATACCTTGCAATTTGCAGTAGGAGATAGCTGGAGCTAGACACTTTATGAATACCCTTGGAGCAGTGGATAACCCAAAGTGTAATGCGGAGAAGAGATAGTGTAATCCAGATACAGAAAACCTTAAATTGTTTGAAATTTGAGGCTATAGGAATGTGATAATAAGTTTCTTTTAAATCTAGAGTTACCAAAAAAAAAACTGAAAGGGGGAATAAGTGGTACCAGGTTGTGACGGGAGAACATTCTGAACTTTGGCAATTTCTTAAACTAATTGAAAAAAGAAAGATCTAAGACTGGTCTTCATGAAGCTTCATTCTATGGTACCTAAAACATTCTTGAATAAAAAACATTACCTGTCAGAGAAAGTGAAACAGGTGATATTGGCTCCCAGAGTCAGCAGATGATGAATGACAGGAGGCATCTGATAGATGAGGAGAAGGCCCCAAAGGAAAGAAGGGACTTTCCATGTCATCTTGACCCCTGATGTCACTCTCAGAGCCTATTTGTTTGAGAATTTCTATTGTCAAAGAGCACTGGAGAGCCAGAGTCTAGGGAGATTTAAAGACTTGCCAGGGTAGGAAATGATGGGAGTTACCATTTGTAGATAGACTTATTGGACTGTCCTGGTTTCTGGGACCCTTTTTGCTATAATTTTTTTTTTGAAAATCTGCTTGTTCATAGGTTCATAGGTGTGTACTAGGCGATTGGTCCTGGAGCCTTTACAAGCCTAGCCCATAGAAGTGTCCTGGCATCGTGCCATCTGATATTAGCTGATATTAGATATTAGTGGCCTTTATCAAGTAGAGCCACTGCAGTGATCTCTGGGGTGAACTTTCTATTTCCCATCCACTTATCAAGATTTCTCTTGAAGAGGACCAGTGAGGCTCTCTGCTGGACATGTATGGGAAGTCTATTACAGAGCATGGGTAGTGTCACTGGGTTATGAACCTGTCCCTCCAGCATGTTCTGTTGATTATGGTAATGAGGTTGAGGTCTCTGAAGCATGTGGTGTGGAGGGATTGGGATTTCTTTAGATGTAACATTTCCTAACAGAGCTGAGTCAGACATGGATTTGTAAGTCAAGCAGAGATCGCCTCTTAGTAGATGATATGAGACAGAGAATAGCTGGAGTTTTTTAGTCTGACATGTAGGACATGTGTTTAAGGCCTAAGATCCTCTTTATGAGGTACTTTTGTGGTCTTTCCAGCTGTTGCATGTGTCTAGTGAGGTACTTGCCAAATGGGGCATTATACTCGATAATTGGCTTAATGAGGGAAGAGTAGAGAGAGATGATGACCTCTTTCTTCCTGGATGCAAAACCCTTGGTAATGAGATGCGCCACATAGAAGGACTTTCTGACCACAGTGGCAATGTGATGGTCAAAGGAGAGGCTGCTGTCAACCTGTGTCCCCAGATCTCTTTTAACACCTTCAGTGTTCAGTGGGCTCCTGTTGATGTAGTAATTAGTGGGAACTGAGTTTTTCCCAAAGGGGATGACAACGCATTTTTGGCATTAAGCTTAAGGCCATGGTTTTGACACCAGTCACTGGTCTCAGGGAGGCTTTTCTGTAGAATGTCTGCATCACTTGTGGAGTTAATAATGGCTCCCAGTTTCCAGTTCTCTGCAAACTTGATCAGCCAGAGTCCCACCGTGTTGGCCTGGACTTCTGGGAAGTAGATGCCAAACAGGAAAGGACCCAGGACTGATCCTTGTGGGACTCCACTCATGACTGGTTGGCAGTCTGCCTTGGAGTCCGCTACTTTCATACTGTGGATTATATCTGTGAACCAATTTGCAACCACCTAGTGATACAGGGGTTGATGCCTAGTTTGGTGAGTTTATCAACAATTCCTGAGTGGGGAATGGTATCAAAGGCCTTGACCAGATTGAAGTAGGCTGTATGAACTGCCTTGCCCTTATCCATAGCTCTGGTGACTGACTCAAAGAAGTCAACAAGGTTGAGCAGGCATGATCTACCTTTCACAAAACCAAATTGTGTGGGATCTAGAGTTTGGAGATTCCCTATATCCTTGTTAATTAGGTCCATGATGATGTGCTCCATAGCCTTACATATCAGACTCAGGCTAATGGGGTGATAATTCCCAGGGTCTGTAGTTGCTCCCCCTTTATGGAGAGGATGACTGTATCAGTGCGCCATTCCGTAGGGACAAAGCCTGAGGTGAGGCTGTGATTGAACAGGGCACACAGATGTGGTGCCAGTTCACTTTGTAGTTCATGTAGAATACATCCAGGGATATTGTTGGGTCCCATGGAAGCTGTATTCTTGGCCTTGGACAATGCAGCTTTAACCTGTGCTGCAATAATACTGGGTGCATGGTATTCCTCCGGTATTGTGATTGGTCCTTTGGAGGGGGGTAAAGGTGGCATTGAATCTGTCGGCCAGTATGTTGTCAATAGCTGAGGCTCAGTATAGGAGGTACCATTGTGCAGTAACTCAGAGCAAACCTGGGTATGGCAGTAGAGATTCTTGATATAACTATAGAAGGCTTTGTGGTTGTTGTTAGTGTCTGCCACAATTCTGCCTTCATAGCTGGCTTTAGAGGTTTTGATGAGGCATCTCAACTTTTTGTTGAGGCTAATAAGGGAGTTTTTCCAGTCTTGGGACTTCATCTTTTTCTGCAACAGTTTCTTCCTTCTGTCAGACATTTGCCAGGCCTCCTTATTTGACTTCTTATGAAATTGCATCAGGTCAGTGTAAAACCATTCACAAACTTAGAAACATAAGGCTGAAAAAATTGAGTTGACCCTTGAATCAGTTTTCAGGTCTTATTGTACTTTTTCAGCAACACAGCATCAGAGGATCAAAAATAGCCTCACTGTCCAAAGGAAAATTCAGCATATCAGTTTTAACATCCACAGGTAAGTTTTGACAATGTTACTATGCAAAGTTTATAACAGTTCCAGTAGCACCTGCCTTGGAAAATGCTTATCTTGAATCAAAAGCACACATCAATGAGCGTATGGTAAGTTGAAACACAGAAACTATATGTGCATTCATTGACGATTTCCTCCAGAAGAGGGAAAGTGGCTAAAATATTCCTCATTTTCTTTCATTACGTTTACATTTATTCTTGTTATTCTCAAATGATACAAGCAAAAACTTAACACATGAGCTTGATAATAAAGAATTGTAAAAATAACTGGCAGAGATATGCACTTTTTCATACATTTGTCAACAGCTTTCCAATCATAATTAGAGGGGGAGGGATTAGGAATTTGACAAATGTTAAGCAGCAGCATGATTTTCCAAGAAAATCACTGCAGAGTCAGATCTGGGATTAGAAAATAAAAAATGTAAGACTAGTCCATATTATACAATCTATCTGCCTTCTTAGGGGCTGCAAACTGGGTCTTAGGCACAGTACAGGTTGCAATAAAAATATCCATAGCTGGAAGCACAGGACTAACCGCAGTGGTTTGAGTACATTTCAGTTGTAATAAATCAAAATATTTTTGCAAAGGCAAAGGAATTTCATCATGTTCCCACTGAAATAATTAGTTTATCCTAGATCAGAAAAATATAATTCTTCCAATGGATCATCAGAGAAAATACTTTCCTCAGAATTCCTCACCTGAGGAAAAAAAACAGACGTTTCCCCATTCATTATGCTGGGAATCTTCCGAAAATGAAGATTTTTTTTTTTGTTTTACCAGTAAAAGCAAAGTGAATGGTATCAACAGAGACAGGGGAAGATAAATGTTTAACTTTCTGCCTCTTTTTAACAGGGATTTCCATAGAAGTATTCTAGCCACTTTTCCCTCTTCTGGAAAAAAATCTATGAACACACTTATTGTTTCTGTGTCTCAAGTGACCAAACACTCCTTGAAGTGTGCTTATGATTCAAGTGAATCACTCACAGTTCCTTTTTCCAAGACTGAAAAGAGTGGTTCTCCCATGCCCAGTAAGGACACAACAACCACAGTGGACATGTCTAACCCTCAGTGTATGGTGGCTAAGAGGACTACCTTCAAATTGCAGCTAAAGCCATAGCATACCCTGTTTCCATCCTTATAAACAGATCTAGCTCAGAAGGCTACATCCCCTCCATATGGAAAGTGTCTCATATAATCCCCTTGCACAAAGGAGGTAAATCTACTGATATCTCCAACTACCGACCAATTGCTCTACTCTCCCCATTAGCCAAAATTATGGAAAAATGTATTCACCATCAACTACTTCAGCACCTTCTCCACAACAACTTGCTTGCTAATTGTCAACACGGTTTTAGGCCCTTTCATAGCACTACTTCTGCCCTGCTAACTTTTATTGATTGCATAAACAGGAATCGGAACAATAACTCTCTCTCAGCCGCTCTATTTATTGACCTATCTAAAGCCTTTGACATGGTCAATCACAACCTACTTATCAATGTGCTAAAGCCCAATCTCTTGACCCACAAGCAATCCTTTGGTTCAAATCTTATCTGGAAAATAGACAGCAAGCAGTACTCTGGGACAATAATCTATCCACACACCTCCCAGTGAGCACTGGAGTTCCTCAAGGTTCTATCCTAGGCCCTCTTCTTTTCTCCATCTTTATTAATGATCTCCATACTGTTTTTCCACAATCCACCTGTATACAATATGCTGATGACTCTACTCTTATTTGTACTGCCAAGTCTTCTTCCTCTCTCCAGACCCTTACACAAAATGTATTCAACACAGTTGAAAAATGGTTCACCCAACGCTGCCTTCTTCTTAACCCCAAAAAAACTAAACTACTACTTTTTACTCCCACCAAAAAATCAACACAGATCCACTTCACTATTACCTCTGACAATGGAACCTGTATTAACCCTGATTCTACTGCTCATCTCCTTGGCGTAACTATTGACCATAACCTCAACTTTGATGCCCATGTTAACAATACTATTAAATCTGTCAATAAAAAATTAGGCTTCCTGTATAGAATAAAACCCTTCCTTACCCCACTAGCTAGGAAATCCATTACCCAGACTCATCTTACATCTACTCTATTCTATGCATCCGCCATTTATACCAATCTTTCAAAGCATAATCTCACCAAACTGGAAACTAGCTACAATAACATAACCAGATTTGCCACTGGCTCTCCATATAGAACCCACCATTGTCTTAACCTTAAACAACTCAGATGGCTAGAACTACAAAACCAACTACATTACAATCAACTTGTGATCGCACAAAAAATCGTGCACCATCCTACTAATACTCCTATCCTCTCTAATTTAATCTCCCCATATAAAAATCTTACAACACTACGCTCAGCTAATAAATTACTTATTGCCAACAGTTTATCTCATAACAAAGCGGGAGAGTCACTCTTTTCCAATGTTGTGGGTAGAATCTGGAACAAACTTACTAGTACACTTACTTCTCTCTCATCTACACCAATCTTTAAGAAACACCTCAGAGATCACCTAAAAATACATTGGCTTTGCCCCTGCTCAAAGCCTGATTGAATCATACTTTTCTTTCTTCTCCTCCCCCTTTCCTCTCCTGCTTCCAGAACAAATACCCCCCTACAACTCATGAATAAATATGACCAACCCACTCTTTTTTACCTGCATCTTTTCCTTCCCATTCTCTTCTTTTTGCTGACTTAATGATTTATTTTTCAAGGGAATGCTAATGTTCAAATACTGTAACCTCTTGTCTGATTGTACATGACACCTAAGAAAGAACTAATACTTGATTCTTTCTTACACCCACTCTAATGAAACCATACATTGTTCACAAATTAATAACATTTCTTAGTATGTCTTGCTATGTAATTGAAACTAGTCATTTTTTGAATGTTTGAATGTTATAATTTACTCATGTTTGGAGCTTTTCTCCCCGGGCCTCTACTGAAAATGGACATGTATCCAGCTAGACTAGCCCGGTCAACAAATATAAAATAAAATTAAATAAATAAATAAATAAATAAACTATACCAGAGGAAACCAATGAAGAAAATAAGTGGTCTGAGGAATCAGAAATCTCCACAGCAGAGTTACTCATCTTAGGGTGAGGCAAATTCATAGCCTGCTGAAGGGACAAAGCCTGTATGGAAATGTTCCTCTTTTTGAGGCCAAAGGAAAGAAAAACTGGGGAACCAGTACATTTTTCTATGGTAAAGCCAATAATGAAGTTTGAACTTAGGATATTTCACAGGAAAAAGTGATGTTTCTGTCATAAAATAAAACATATAGAATCATAGGACCATAGTAGGTTACTAGGCTATCAAACTGGAGGTCATTTCAAGTCTAACTTTTTCATCCCAATGTAATGCCAAAGATACTCTAGTCAATAGCCAGGATTGTATTTATTAATGGCTGCCTATGTTCAGGAGGGTTGTAGACACTATCCCTGGTAAGAATTTATGGTGACCATCCACTTGTCCAGGTTCCTTTTGAACAGTGTCACAGAGGTGCTCTGCTTCACATGCATTGGCAGCCTATTCCAAAGATGCAGCAGTAACTGGAGGACAAATCTATCCCTCCAGCATGTCCTATTCAAGTCGAGGCAATATTTAGGTCCCTAGAATGGGTAGTTCTAGTCTCATTTGATTTACAGATGTACAGCAGATTCATTAGGTTTGGGTCAGAGATTTCTCTGTAAGCCAGGAATAAGTTTACCCTGAGAAGTCTATACAATACTGAGTATAGTGACAGGGACTTTAGTCAGTCTGCGTAAGGCACGTGCTGGAGTCCCATAATCTTCTTAGTTAGAAACGTCTGAGGTCTCTCCAATTGCTGCAGGCGCTTTGTATGGTACGTGCTGAAAGGGGTGTTATACTCAATTATGGGCTTGATTACTGATGAGTATAGAGGGATTGTAATCTCCTTTCTCTAGAGGTGATGGCTTTGATAATTAAGTGTGCTTTGTAGAAAGCCTTTCTTACTACAATAGACACATGGTGGTCAAAGTTAAGGTCGCAGTCTACTTGTGATCCCAGATTTCTTACCACTTTGTAGGTATGTAGGGTATTGTTAATTTGATTAGTGTGAAGGGACATTGTTTTTACCAAAGGGAATGATGATGCATTTCTTTGCATTCAGTTTGAGACCGTGACTAAGACATCAGTCATTGGTCTGCGTAAGACCCTCTTCAAGTATACTGACATCATTTGGGGATTCAATAATTGCACCCAGTTTGCAGTCATCTGCAAACTTGGTCAGCCACAGCCCCTTAGTTTTGGCTGCCAAACAGTAGGGGGCCCAGACCTTACTTGTGTGTCACCCCACTAGTGACAGGCCTGCTGGTGGATGTGGAGTCACCCACTTTGATAGTGTGTGACTGATTTGTGAGCCACTTGGCAACCCATCTGACAACAAAGGGGTTTAAACTCAGTTTAAGTTTATTGGTAATGCCTGAGTGTGGAATTGTGTCAAAGGCATTTGCCAAGTTGAGGTATACTGTCTCTACAGATTGACCTTCATCAATGACTCTGGTCACATTTTCAAAGAAATCCACTAGGTTTAACAGGCAGGATCCGCCCTTCACAAAGGCAATTTGGGTTGGAGCCAGGGTTTGGCTGCCACCTATGTCTTTATTTATGAGGTCTATGATGATACATTCTATGGCTTTACAAATGAAGCTGGACAAACTTATGGGTCTATAACACAACTCGTAACCTCTTAGTGGAAGGAGTCTGGGAAAAGCCTGACAAAATGGGGGGACAAAGGCCCAAAAATAGACAGGTTTTAAATATTGCTCTTATAAACTTAGAAAGTTGCTAGAGTAACAGGGTTTGTGTTAACATACATTTTCTGAAGGATTTGAAGTCTGAAGCGTAAAAGTATGTCATTATTTAGTGAGTTCAATCCTCAGATCATTCCAGTGATTTGTCAAAAAGTCACAAATTTTATGAGAAACAGACCAAAAATATAAGGCAAAAATCTGGACATTCTGCAAAAATCTGGACAGTTGAGAGGTATGGTCTATAATTCCCTGGGTCTGTTGCTGAGCCACCTTTGTGGAGGGGAATAACTGTTGCTGTTCTCCATTCCGCAGGAACAAAGCCAGTGGTTAGGCTGTGTTTGGTAGGGTACTTAATGGTGATACTAGTTCACATTTTAGTTTGTTTAGAAAACAGCTCGGAATGCTGTCTTGTCCCTTATAGGCTGTGTTATTTTACCTTAGACAAGACTTTAATGACCTGCTCTTTGGATGTATAAGGTGGGGGGAGTTGGGGGCAAGGTTTGTGATAAGTTGGAAGGGGATAAGGAAGTGAAATTTTCACCAAATATGTCTGGTACCAGGTTTGCTATCTCTGCAGGATCTGTGTGTATGATACCATTAGTCACTAGTTCAGCACATGCTTATGTCTTAACTTTTAAGCTACATACATAGCTGTAAAAAGCCATATGATTATCCTTGGATGTGATTGCTAAGTTCTTCTCAAAGTTATACCTAGAGAATTTGACATGTTGTCTTATTTGCTTATCGAGGCTGAGGAGGGTGCTTTTCCATTCTTGTGGCCTCACCTTAGTTTTCTTAGACAGCAACATTTTGCATTTGTTGTAAAGTTTGTTGATACTGGATGTCCACCAAGGTGGCTTTTTTTACTTGGGGTTCTGGCTTTGAGTTTCTCTCTGGAATAGCCAAGTCTATCCACTTATGCAAGTGATTGTACAGGGCTTTAGTGTAAGCTTTGGTGTAGTTACCGCTTGAAGCTCGGGCTCTGGATTGGAATGCATTTATACCTTCTCTTAGGAGGGTATAGTTTGCTTTGGTGAAGTTTTTAAGTTTGACTTCAACCTTTGTGAGTTCTGGTGTTAGTGTCATTTTGAAGGTGACTGGTTTGTGGTCAGATTTAACTAAAGAGGATCTAACAGTTGCTGTGGTGCATCGGCTTGTCATGTTAGTGAGGACCAGATCTAGTATGATTGCTCCTCTTGTTTGGGTTGGAACAATTTGTTCTGGAGCATTTGAGTTAACAACATCAAGGAACTTTTGTGCTCGTGAGTTAGGGCTAGAGTAGGTTTCCCAGTTCATGGTGGGATAATTGAAATCCCCCATGACAAGAGTGTTTGGCAATATTTGGATTGACTCCAGTTTAGTCAAGTAGGCCTTGTGCACATCATGATCCATGGAGGGGATCTCTATCTAACTATAACTTGAAAGGGGATCTTACCTACAGTAATCTGAACATGGAGTAAATCCATGGAGTTGTCTAGTCTAAGTAGTTGGAAGGTGAATTTATCTCTAATATTGATAGAAACACCCCCCTCCTTTGGTTTTCACACTTTCGTTTTGCAGTCTGAAGGTATGGAAGGTATTGTAGCCTTATAAGGCCAAGGTAGTGTCTGAGGCCTTGAACTAGGTTTCTGTGACTGCACAGACATCTACATCCACCAGAGATCAAAGTGCTTCCAGAGTGTGCAGTTTTTAGTTTAAGCTCCTAATATTTAGCAGCATAACCCTCAGTTTGTTATGGGTCGCAATTTTCATGTCGGCAATTTTGTTTTAAAGACCTTGCCTAAAAAGGCACTATGCGGGAGGGAAGACCCTTTGCCAGCAGCCAAAAGCCTAGTGTTGGCAGGTGTAAAGCATCACTGGCAAACCAGCAAGGTTTGTCGACCATGTCATCCCAGGCTGACATAAACTAGATCCCTTTTGAATGACACCAAAAACTAAGCCAATAATTGAAATTGATCATTTTTTGTTTATTCTGTGGCATCAGTCTAGGTGAGGGTAATATACTGCTCAAGGCTAGGGAAATACCTACTTGGGACACATACTCAGAGAGCTCAATCATATCTCTCTTCATATCAGTAAGGTACATATCAGATCGTTCACTCCAACATGAGCTATGACAGTCATAAGGCTACTTGTTGCCAAGAGATCTGAGTGCATGCATGTTCTGCTAAATCCTGGCACCAGACAGGCAGCTGACCGTGACTCCACCTTATCTAACCTGGTGAGTGGGACATCCATGTGTCCCACTATGAAATCTCCAATAACAAGAAAATTAGATTTTTGAGTGTTATGCCTTAAGAGCTTCTTAGGTGAGACACTGGTGTCGCTATGTGTCTTGGGTGCTGTGGGAACTGTATTAGTTGTAGCAGTCTTGTGCTTTGGAGGTCTTTCTGGTGTTTCAGTGAGTTTTTATAGAACCTCCACATATGTAGATTTATGTGTTAGATGCATACTACGTGTATGGGAAGTGGTACTATCTGCATGAGTAGTGGTGGGTGGGTTGACAACCTCTTCAGTGTTACTATTTTGAGTGCGAGAGAGCAGGGATTCAAGATTCTTGAAGTTGATACATCTCTTGTACTATGTGTAGACTGAGTTATTAGTAGAGGGTTGTCAGTGTACATGAGATAGTCACTACATTGCCTCAGGAGACCCAAGTCAACAAGGCTACCAGGAGAGGTAGTCCATCTGTCCATAATGCTAGGCTTTAAGACCTGTTATCACAAAGAGGGTGCTTTCAGGACTGATTTAGGAGGTGCTCTGTAGATGGGTATTTCTGACAGGGGGTTTTGGCTGGTGGTTTAATAGGTCACAGCTCACTAGCAATAATTCTTAGACCACAGATGTACTAAAGATGAGGACTACACTAGTGTACTACAGCTGTATCTAATGGAAAACTTGTCAAAATTATCTGTCCAGCTATAGTACACAATTGCGCTACAGTGCACAGTGCTGCACGACATGCAAACAAGAAGAAACACACTCAAACATGGGGCTGAAATACCAGAAGCTAAAAACATACATACCCAGATGCAACAAACCTGTATCTGGATTATGCTACAGGTATTAGCTAAACTAATTTAGGAAGGAAACACTAAAATATGTTTTAAACAGCAGAAACTCAGCAGCGAGACACGCGAAAATGTTTTAAACAGCAAGAAAACAGCAAGGAGACCAAAAAGAATGCTTTAAACAGCAAACAAATCAGTTATTTAAAACACTGTTTGGTGGGAACACAGAACAAACAGCAGAGGGTTTGCAAACAGTGAAAAGAAGCAACAATTACTTTGCAAACAGGGAAAATAGCAAAAACAGTTTTGCAGCAGTGAAAACAGCAACAAAATATAATTTAACAGGCACAGTAAGGCAGAAAAATATAGTACAAACACTGCAGTTTAGTTTATAGTTGTTAAAGGGTTGGGAGGGTGGCCTAATGGTTAATGTGTTTGCTTTACAAACGCAACGTGTAGGGTTTGAGTCTCACAAGGAATAATTGGCTAGGCTTAAAATTGCTCACAAGTGCAGTTAGTGTTGTACTAATCTATGAGCCTATTTCTATGAATTTCAAATACAGTATTAAATAAACAGAACACAATAAAAAAGTGCAGTAAATGGTATAATCATGCATTAAAAATAAAGGCAAAGTATGTTTTTTGGGAAGCTCAGAAGTCTCTAGTCATCTGGTATCTCACCTCAGAGTTGTGGCTGGTAGCCCATTTCAAGTTCAGCTGTTGGGAACTTACCTGGCAAGGAATGGAGAAACTCCTACAAAATGAGTGCTCTTCAGTGTCAGTAAAGCTCTTAAGGGCTCAACACCTAGACCATTGATTTAGTACAACTCAGATCAAGCTGTCAATGATGTGGGCACATGGAAGGTGTCCTTAAGTTTTGGACGCTAGCCAATAGCTACGGCTACTGCAGCTATCACATGATAAACATCAATAAAATATAGTACATAACACTGAGCTATATATAATTTAACAGTTCATCACCATGTTGAGTACAGTATACAGTATTTACAGCTTACTGCAGTCACACAGATGTAAAAAAATATTCAGTTATTTTACAGTTTATGTATAAAATCAGAAATTTTAGTCCACAGATTGTGTCAGTGGCACATGCATATTTTATCCAATCACTTATTCATTGATGGTGCAGCACTAGGCCAGCATTGTTTGTTGAAAAGTATGATTTCATTGGGATTTTATAATATAACTGGGAAATATTTACAACAAGGAAGGGGCTTAGAAATAAGGTATTATAAGTGCTTGGCAAGTATGTTTTCAAAGTAGTTTTAAACAACAGATGAGATATCATTGATAATTGATTATTGATCATCAACAAATGCAATGTTATTGTTTCTCAGTCTAGAGATGTGAGCAATGGTGCTACAGATTCTGAGTTTGACATTAACACAGACAGTACTTATGATGCAGTAGACACCTCTTTCACTAAAATAAAGGAATTGTTTTATCAGTTATTGAGAAGTGACAAAATGAACTGCAGCTCTGTCACAGTAGTATTGAAGACAGAGTTTGTTTAAATTTACCTGCTGCAACTCCTTTGAATGTTTTATTTAGAGCTGCTTTGGCTATAGTCAAACAAACAGATGACTTTTTAAATTATACCGACAGAGGAAATAAACCTTTTGAAGTTTATGTTCTCATGTATTACAGATGTGTAGAAAACAATAGTTTTATACCCTCTTTCTGTGCAAAACTAGATAAAACTTTGATAGAACTTGAATTATACACAAGGAAATTGAACTTGGATCATATTTTTTGTTGAAACAATTTATTTTTTAAAACCTTTATTGAATTATCACTTAAGAGACAGGTAAACATACATTTATATAAAAGAAAACAAACCATGTTAACATGTTTCCAGTTACATACATTATATATCGCATATGTTCTTTTGTAACTATCATCAGTCCAACATTACATAAATTGTTCAGTTCCTGCCTTCCTTTAAACCTCACTCCTCTTCCTCCAGAACATTATTTTGCAAGTATTGTTCAAAAAATTTCCATTTATTTCTATGTAATTTGCATCTACCATTATCTTAAGATCCCACTTCCAGTTATTTTATGATCCCACTTCCAGTTATTTTATCTCTGTTGCAATATTCAGTACTTCAAATACAGCTGGTTTAGACTCTGATTTCCATTTTGAAGTAATTGCTACTTTGGCAGCCACCAGAATTAAACATAATAAGGCCTTACTAAGTCTAGGAAATTCAGATCCAGTGCAGCAGCTCCAAAAGAATAATTTCCTTAGTAGCACGTCTGGTCATCCAATATCTTTGGCACAGTATTCCTAAATATATGTTGCCAGTTACCTTTTTCTTCTCCATCACACCTCCAACATTTGCCATCTGCCTGAGAAAAAAATTAATTGGAGTCTGCTTGGGGTTTAAAAATGCATATGCAAACACTTCCAAGAAAAAATCCTAAATCATCTAGACATCATTGCTTACTTAGGAGCCATGTGTATGTCCTCCCATTGTTTCCTTGTTATTTGTTTATCCAGTCTCTCTTCCCAGTCTTTTCTCACATTCTCTGATTGAGAAACAATATTTTTTATACAGAAATAGAGGGCTTTAACTGCAGTAATACCTTTAACACCCCCTCCACCAAATGTGATTATTCAAGCTTATTTAAAAGTTTGTGACCATGAGATAAGAGATTGTCTAAGTAACCACAACTAATACAAATTTTACAATATGACTGCAGAATTGAAGCACACTTTAAGAGAATTTGTTGATAAAAGTTTAAGAAATATTAAGGTAGATAAAGGTGGTGGATTGGCAGCACAGTGGTACAGCAGATAGGATTGTTGCCTCACAGCAAGAGGTTCTCCAGTTTGCTTCTCAGCTGGGGTGCCTTCTGTGTGTAGTCTACATGTCCTTATTGATGTCATGTGAGTTTTCTCTGGATGGTCCCATTTCCTCCCACACTCCAAAGACATGCAGTAGGTAGATTGTACACTCTTATTTGGCCATAGATGTGAGGGTAAATATGACTGTGAGGTATGGAAGAACAAGCATGGCAGGGCTAGCAACTCGGTGTTGTGAAACTTTGCTCTAGATGATTATCACTTTTGAAGTGACATTCTGACCCCATGTCCAAAAATGGGAAAGGGGGTTGCAGATGAATGGATGGATAAAGATGGTGGAATGGTGTTAATGAGCAGAGAGAAATACACAGTAGCTACTGAAAATATTTCACAAAACAAAGATTCTTATCAGGAAGTCAGTATATACATTATAAAAAATGCCTATGATTAGATAGACAGTGACTTCTTTGATTTAATACATACTGTTAGAAAAATATGTACTTAAACATATATAAACTGTTAGAAAAATATGTACTTAAACATATATGTAGTGCAAAGTTTAGAAACAGTATAATATGTAATGCATTTGATTCTATTTAACAATATGGCAGTAGAAATGATCTTGCATGTAATTGCTTGAAACTTAGCTGCAGTGTGGTTAACCTCTGACCCTGGCAGTAGCCAGCTCAGCAGGCTTATGTCTTTCAGCAATTATTATCTGCTGGGTTAGAGAGAAATAAATATGTATGCATGTATATCTTTCTTCCTTCCACCGAGAAGGATGGCCTTGTGAACACTACCAGAGATAGAGTGCAGCTGCTTACCAGAGAGACAAAGGAACGTATTAAGAGATTAACTGACTATTGTATGCGAACTAATCTAAAACCTTGGAAGAAGCAGCATTTACAGGAAGACATTGTAATTGACCAGGTGCCTTGCAAGGCTGTATTATTCTCATGGGAAAGTTTTTAAAAAGCATTACCTCAGCATCTTGTTATGAATGAAATATTGTGGACTATAGTGATGTAAATGCCCTGTGACTGACCACGTCAGTAAGTTGGGCAAAAGCTGATTGCAAATGGTATATAATTGAAGGTATTTCCTGTATAGAGCAGTCAAAACTCTATACTTGTTTTGTATAGTTTTTTGCCTCCTAATGTACATTAGTAAAGAAACATTGTTTGAACCTGAGCATCCTGTGTTATTGACTGTCATTTTGAAAAGCCTAATGATTTTTACAGTCTGATTTTAAGAATTTATTTGACACATACTAACACACTGACTTTAGAATTGCAGACCTTTTTTTACAGTAGAACATCTTGTGTTACCTCTGTATTTTTTTCATTCATAAGAGTCATAGATTGATTCACCACCCACTATTTAGATAAATCAATTTGGCCAAAAGGTCAGGAAAGCATACCTGGATATTCTAACCAATATGATATTAATAAACAACTCATGAATTGTAATTCTTTTGTTAGAAGCCTTTGCCATTTCATAACAGTTGAAATGTGTAAGCATTGAACCAGATGAATGGCTAATTATACTGACTATGAAAGATCTGTATATGGTCATTCCCCCAAGACTCTGGCTTAGAGATAGCTCAACATTACCTGACGTGCCTGAATTTTGAAATCATTATTAAACAATTAAAAGCTTCAATGCTTTGTGAAGACCAGAGGAAGAATCTTATTGGTGAAGGGCAGTGTAGTGATATACAAACAAAAGGAGACATGGAAACCTTATTGGTAAGCATGCAATAGGAAGAGTGATGTGTTTAAATTAAATTGGTTGACTGCTAGAGAAATTGTAAATAATTTATTTCTATTATGCTCTCCATTTAAAACTGCTGTAGGTAAGCCAGCCTTGTCTAAACTGGGACCTGCTATCTGTAACTTTTTGACTACTGACATCAAAAACCTAGAAACCATTAAAACTTAGAAGCTGCACTTAAAGAGTATTTCTTTACTGAATCTAAATGCAACTGTTACCATGGCAATTGTTAGGTAAATTACCATACCATAACATGAAAAGTCATGAATCATAAAATACGAAAATAAAATTAAGAAACTCTGTCATCCTCTAAATGTGATATAAGTATATATTTCACATGTATATAGGAGTATATGAATTATATGTATGATTGCACTGTATTTTATTCATTTCATAGCTTGCATTTTGTGTGTATATATGTGTGTGTGTTTGGGAGTCTCTCTCTCTCTCTCTATATATATATATATGTGTGTGTGTGTGTGTGTATATATATATATATATATATATATATATATATATATATATATATATATATATATATATACAGAGAGAGAGATTTCCCCTCTCAGTTCCCTCTGACTGGATCTTTTTAGCTGCATTGAATATTATCATTTTGTTCTGAATTTGCTATGTCCTCATTCTATATTTAATATTTTTGCTTAGAAAGTCAATTATGTATTTTCTGCTCTCTGAGCTCTGGTCATGGATGAATGACAAGGGTCAGTGGAGCAGTCCATTTACCGACTGAACAAATAGTAAATAAACAGATAATAAACCAGATGTAAGTTGTGAACTGTTTGTGTTAAGCAATACTTATTTTGGGTTTAATTGTAAATTTTACAACCAAGTTTATAGAGTAGCAAAGGGACAGGGGTAGCTCCCAAACCTGGTATTAATTTCTTGGAAAAATGAATTCATTAATAAATTCCTACTCAAAAACAACATCAAAATGTACCTTAGAGATGGTTTATTTTTCATCTGGGAAGGCAGTGAGGAAGATTTGAATAAAGTTATGGCACATTTAAACAAGTGCACAACTTACTTGGTATTTTTGGTGTCTGCTCAAAAAACAAAATCTACTCTTTAGATGTTACCATTTGTTAGAATAAGAAAATTCACACTTTACATCCAGAAACTTTAGAAAACACACATTTGGCAATAAATCCAGAAACTTTAGAAAACACGCCTTTGGCAAAACATATTTACATTCTAAGAATTATTATTCCATGTATATCAAACATAATATTATTAAAAGTCAGGATATAAGGGTATAAAGATTAACAACAAATGGCAAAAGGCTTACAAATGAACAAAAGTCTTTGAAAGAATTGTTTAGAATATATAGAATATATAATACCACATGACATTGATTGTATTTTTATAGAGATAAAACAAAACAGATAGACACAATATACAGTATGCCTATACTAACACACAGATCAAAGAAGATAGTGAAAGACTTAAGGGATATGCAAATATCTCCTTTGGCATGGAATTCTCAGTAGATATTCAAAATATAAACAGAATTTTAAGTTACAAGTGGAAGAATTTCCTAGGAAACACTGAAATATTGAAACATGTGAGTGATAAACGTAATTTTCTTATAAAAGAACTGTTAACCTTTAAGATAGGTTTGAAACACAAAAATGAAAAAAATGAATAACGATTTTTGATGTGAGCTTGAGCATTTTTGCCTGTGGGTTTTGTAAGCAATATATATGTATATATATATATATATATATATATATATATATATGTATATATATATATATATATATATATATAGAGAGAGAGAGAGAGAGAGATTCAATAGCTGATATGCTACAAGACATCTGGGGTTAAACACCATTATACTTTCTACAGCAGTAGTGTTGTATTTCTTGTAGCTTGCAACACAAGAGAAGTATGCTATTTAAGTAAGCCACAGACAGAATTATCACAGAGAATATAAGATCATGTGCTAACCATCAGAAAAAAGTCTAAAAATGCATTATTTTTAACATTTTTCTTGTATTAAATTAAATTAAATGAATTGCACAAATTATAAGGGACTGAAAATGACTTGCTGGAAATCAAATAAATGTGGTGGCAGTTTAGATTAGGAGCTAACCTGTGCCCTGCTCTCACTGACAGTATTATATTAAGTGGATTTTAAAAGTAAAGGCAACAAAACTGTGAGATTATGAATGTATTTGGTGAGTTTAAGAACATGTGACTTGGGTGCTTGTTTTTTTAAACCATTTTTAATGAGAACTTTTATACTAGAAGTCTTTTGATTAAATAGAGACATAAGTACTAAACTGCTTTCCCATCTGGTGAGTCCATATTTGGAGTGTCATTGCATCTGAATTCTGTGGGTTTCACTTCGATAGAGTTCCATGGTGTTTATCCATTTATTTATGTTTGTGTGTCTGTATGTTATGCATATTTACATGTAACCATAATGCAAGCAAATCCAACATAAACTGCATGAGTGCATTGGTAAAAATATGCCTTGTCGAATTTAGAATTCATGTGCCAATCATGACTTTCTAATTTTAGATTGAAGCATAATACTTCGATCTGCTTATTACTGGTCACAGAGTGCCGAATATCCACATTCGTAATTCTTCTCAATGACGAAAAGTTAGTGATCAGTGTAGATATGCAAATCCCAACTTTTAGAATGAATACCTACATGTGATGGTGTTGTTGAAAACGCACCCTCTATCACAGAAGTGTAACATGTTTAAAGCATAAGCGATATAAGGACAGCTACTATACTGGTAAGGGGCTTTACACATATCCATATGATTATGATTCACAGATATGAATCTACAATGAGCTCATTTGTATACTGAGCATGTAAATAACCCTGAACTTAAGCCAGTAAGCAGCAGTTTTCCAGGAGAGTATGGAGATGCAGTTGGCGCTTGTGCGTACCTACAGATTTTACCAAAAAGGCTGTTTGGGGGACTGTTTCATTTTGGTGCGTGTGCATACTAAGACATTTTACTGAAGGGGTTGTTTGGGTGAATGTAGGGTCGCTTGAGTAAATGTTTATTTTTGGTGCTTGAACATATCTGTAAATTTTACTGAAGGTGTCCCTTGGGGGAATGTGTCATTTTGGTGCTTGTGCATACCTACACATTTTACTAAAAAGGCTGTGTGGGTGAATGTTTTATTTTGGTCCTTGTGCATAGTAAAAAAATATTACTGAAGGGATTGCTTGAGTAAATGTTTCTTTTTGGTGCTTGTGGATACCTGGACATTTTACTGAATGGGGTTGCTTGGGTGAATGTTTCATTTTCATGTTAATGCATATTAGGACACGTTACTGAAGAGGTCACTTGAGTGAATGTTTCATTTTGGTGTTTGGGTATATTAGAAAATGTTACTGAAGGCGTTGCTTTGGGAAAGGTTTCATTTTGGTGATTGCGCATGCTATGATGTGCTACTGAAGGGGTCGCTTGGGTGAATGTTTCATTTTGGTGAATGTGCATGCTACATGTTACAAAAGAAGTCGCTTGTGGAAATGTTTCATGTTGGTGTTTGTGCATACCTGGACATATACCTGAAGGGTTTGCTTGGGGAAATAATTAATTTGTCTGTCAGGGAAGCATTTGTGCATACATGGTCAGACTGCTGAAGTGGTCACTTGGCAAAATAATCTACTGTATCATTTTTATTGCTTGTGCATACTTAGACAAACTAATAAAGGGGTTGCTGGGGGAAATACTTCATTTGTGTGCCTGGAAAATGCTTGTGTATACTTGGACAAACTACTGAAGGCATGGCTGGGGGCTAGTTCTCAGACTGCCTCTCCAATATTAAAGGTGAAGCATTGCTTTGAACAACGGTTATGCATACCACATGGAAATCGAATTATGAATCACAAAACAGCTTAATTAGCATGCTATGTTTTATAACATTTCTCATT
The DNA here is from genome assembly GCF_019279795.1 of Protopterus annectens. Classification (NCBI taxonomy): domain Eukaryota; kingdom Metazoa; phylum Chordata; order Ceratodontiformes; family Protopteridae; genus Protopterus; species Protopterus annectens. Next base: position 17,375,878 of record NC_056727.1, on the reverse strand, counting down.
TGCATCTCATTATTTTTAAAGCCTTTTACATTAGTGTAAATGGCCTCTTCGAATCTCTCCTTTGCTATGCTCATTTCTAAGCTTCATGAATACCTCTGTCGCATTTGTGTACTCGATTTTGAATGCCGGTATAAATATCTATATGTTGTAACAAAGAAAGATTTTTGCAAGTTGACTTTCAAAGCTGCCTTGGCTTAAGGCTACAAATGTTTGTCTTCAGACATTTTGAATTTGTTTCTTCTGTGAGTGAAATAAATGTTGTTTAAGGAGCCCTGTTTGCTATATTGGTTGTGCTTTAAAAAAAAAGGCAGTTACTACCTTATTCAGTGAATTTTTTTTTTGTCCTGATTAAGACACAGAGGTAATTTGATGTTTTTAAGCTCTTCTTTTTTACATTTCTATTTCTGACACATTTATGATTAATATTAGCAGTGAATTGGAGTTATTATAGTTTAGTAAGCAATTCAGGATATTGTGTATGCAAGTCTATCCAGAAGAGTTTAAACAGAAGAGCTAATTCTCTTCCTGAGATACCTTGTTTGCATCATTATCCGCCACCCCTTGCTTTACTAGTATACGACGCTGTGTTTTGATTACTCCTTTGTTTACATACTTTGGACTGAATGCAGCATGTACAGATTCCCTGTCTCCCTTGCTGGCAGTAGATAACAGAGACTTAGGCTCACATTTTGGACAATGTAGACACTTGTTGGAAGCTGAGAATGTTTACATAGTCCCTGTCTACTTTGAATGTCATCCCTGCTCACTTGTTGCATTCCAGTAACCTCAATCTAAATTAAGGAAAAAGGGGCTGTGTATTGTACCTCTCTGCATGGTTTCATTTCTCCTTTCACACTGAAATTACTTTAGGGTTTATATTTGGAAGGTTCCTTTGTTATATGAAAATGCAATTTAAGTGGTGATCTGTAGATGATATATGAATGCATATTACTTGTTGTGCTTATGTGTCAGACCTATGATTCTTAGACTTTTTCTGTACTGTTAAGGCAGGATTTTCAGTTAAACCGCTCTTGGGGCTTATGAAAAAATCAATCATCACATGCATATGTCTTTATTAGACTCCATCTGTAAGTCATGGAACAAAATGACAGTATGAATTGTAACACGGCTGACGCTCTATGGCGGCGATCTGTAAGTGATCATGTGACCTTTGACAGAATGGTGTAATTTTGTCTAATATTTATAGACTACAACAAATGACATTATTTAATGTGAGTAGCAGTTAGGGTAAAAAAAGATGTCCATGTTCCAGTATCTTCTTCTTCTCTTAAAATTAACTGTTAATAGATATGCCTGCTTCACATGCATTTCTATCAGCTTACACACAAGACCCTAGATGGTTCTATTGCAAAGTGAAATGCTCTGCAAACTGATATATGCACCAACAAGGACACAATCCAAGATCATATGTGGATTTCTTACAAATGACTTCAATGACAGTATGTATCTGAGATCTGATTCATCACATAAAATTAACTTATCAACATATAGTAAAACGTTACGGAGGCTTCAGCCCACCACACTCTGTTTTAGTATATATTAAAAACTTCACTTATGGTAAATATTTAAAAAGTGGTGCAACCATGAGTTTCTCTGAAGCACAAAAGAAAAAATGTATGTACAATAGGAGGCAAATAATTGGATGGATCTCAATAACCATCATTCTGAAAGCGTACCACTATAAATACAATTCACTTAGTCTGCCTATTTCCTGATCATTAATTAAGTAGCGCAATTGACTTAACAAATGGTCTGTGTTTTTGGGCCATCACAAAAATACTATATGAATGCTTCATGAATTCTTTAGAGTTACTGATTATTTGAACTGTCTAAACAATTTTTGTAATATATCACCCTTTCAGTGAAATAATAATTCCTTGTCTCCCCTTTGAGAACATTTTTATTTTCTTATTTACTTTTTTATTTTTCTTAAATAATTCTACATAGCACTGTAGAACTGCTATGAAAGATACAGTGACATAATAGCTCTTGGACTCATTTATATCTACATCTCTCAACTCTCTTTTATCATGAGTGTAAATATATCCTCTTATTTATAAATGCAAGTCACCATACAAGAAGTAAAGAGAAACAGCTTCTAATGCATGGGCAAGCTGACCCTGCAGGATGCAATTTGTCTGGATTAACTAATGAGCTGCTTGAAGGACATACCGAGAGTAATCAATTGTAAATTTATCTAACCTGACATTGTGTCGTTATTTATTTAGTACTCTGAACTTAAGAACAGCACAAGTCAGTTGTGGCAGCTTTTTAACTCTGTGACTGACAGTTCATTCTCCCCTTATTATTATTATTTTTTAAATGTGTGGTGAATACATAGGCAATATCAAATCGTTCAAGCACTTCCTTTCCTGATGTCATTAGCAGCATGTTGTCAAATAACCCCTCAAAGTTGACATTTTGTGAATCAGTACTGGAAGTATATGCATAGGTTTTATCATACTTTTTCATTGCTATTATTAAAGTTAAACTGGAACGTTGTGATACGCATATGTTGGCGATGTATTAAAACCACAAAACAACAATAGTGCTTTTTACATAGTCATTCTATTTTTACCTCTCTTACATCAACATTCTTTTTAGTTCTTTTCTTTTTCTTCTCCCATTTTTTTCTTTTGCATCTCATTGGACACATACTAAATAGCCTACAGTTCTCCGAGTAAGGATTTCTCTCCTTTCATTACCAATGATTAATTCCATTGAAAACATAGTAACCAGCCTACAGTCCTCTGAGTAGGGATTGTTGTGCTTTCAATACCACTGATTAATTTAATTGGAAACATAGTAATCAGCCTGCAGTCCTCTGAATAAGGATTTTTCTCCTTTCATTACCAGCGATTAATTCATCTGAATACCAAGTGCTTTGAACTCAGGCACTTGATTAGTGACTAATGAAGATGAATAAATGTTTCTTATATACAGTCATTACATTTCTGAAGGACTGAAGGAATTCAGCTTATATCATTGTTACCAAATCTGATAGTCCACGCGTACTGCACAATATTCAAGGTCTCAGTCCACAAATGGCCAGCATCTAATAAGAGTAAGAGCTGATGTTTCTATTCTTCCTGTAGTTATACAGATATCACAGATATCCGTGGTTTAGTGGTTTATAATAACCTTGCCATGGGAGTCATATCTGTAATCCATTTCATAGACACTATTTTTTTCATATTTTTAAGAGGAATCTACATATTTTTATCCATGTTGTTTCAATTAATATCTGCATTAATGATTGCAGTTGTTACATTATAATTGCCTAGTACAGGACTGAACTGTACACAGAGAGGGACATCCAAGCACTCAGTTGTGGATTGCAGGGAACAGTAGATCATATCTATATATATTATACTCTGATATATATTAGGAGTATAATATATATAGATCATATCTATATATATTATACTCCTAATATAATAGCCAACACATTCAACAACTTCTTCTCTGAAACAGTCACCTCTCTAGCCATCACCATGGTTCCCCCCACTTCCCTTCAAAATACCTCTCCTCATAACAATACCCCCACTCTAAAATTTAGCACAGTCTCCACAGCCTATATTCACAAGTTACTTTCAAAACTTAAACCTTGTACTCCTTCAGCTGACCAACTACCAGCTGAATATCTGCAGATAGCAGCAGCAGTACTAGCATATCCAGTCTCCATCTTAATTAACAGAACTATAACCAAATCTAATATTCCTTCCCTCTGGAAAGTCTCCCATATCATTCCACTGCATAAAGGAGGAAACACTAATGAACTTTCTAACTTCCGTCCTATAGCCTTACTATCACCACTACCTAAAATTATGAAATGTTGTATACACCATCAAGTTTTGAATCATCTTCTACATAATAACCTACTTGCAGACTCCCAACATGGTTTTAGACTTTTCCATAGCACTTCCACTGCTCTTCTCTCCTTTACAGATTCCATTAACAAAAATCGCAATAACAACCTATTCTCCTCTGCTTTATTTCTCAACCTCTCTAAAGCCTTTGATATGGTGAACCATCACCTTCTGCTAGACACTTTTAAATCTCTTTCTGTTGTCTCTTTGGCATTGCGCTGGTTTAACTCCTATTTGAAAGATAGAAGACAAGCAGTCCTTTGGGTCAGCCATTTATCCTCTCAGCTCCCAGTCACCATCGGGGTCCCCCAAGGATCCATCTTAGGTCCCCTTCTCTTCTCCATTTTTATAAATAACCTGTCTACTTCCCTCCCAACATCCACATGCATTCAGTATGCAGATGATTCAACACTCATCTGTACTGCTGTATCTCTGGCTGAACTTCATTCTTCCACCCAAAAAGTCTTTACAGCAGCAGAAAACTGGTTCCAACATATCTGTCTCCTCCTTAATCCAAAAAAAAAACAAATTACTACTTTTTTCTCCAACCCTTAAGTCTGCCCCTCTCTCCTTTTCTATTGTCTCTGACAATGGCACTATCATAACACCTGATTGTTCCACTAAACTACTAGGGTTTACAATAGATAATCAACTAAACTTTGATTCCCACATCAACCTAACCACCAAAGCTGTTAATAAAAAGATAGGTGCCCTCTATAGACTTAAACCCTTTCTTTCAGCAACTACCAGGGTGTCTCTAGCCCAAACTCATCTCATCTCTACATTATTGTATGCCTCTCCATCTTTTATCAACCTATCAAAATCTAACATTCAGAAACTAGCCACATCCTACCATAGCATTGCCAGGTTTGCCACAGGCTCCCCATTTCGTACCCATCATTGTGTTAATCTCAAAAAACTTGGCTGGCTTGAACTTCAAAATCTTATTCTTCTACATCAATTAGTTATCACCCATAAAATTCTCTATCACCCTACTAATAGACCCACACTTAACAGCCTTGTTGCTCCTTACAGGAATCTTACTTCCCTTCGCTCAGTTAACAAACTGCTAGTAGCTACTCTCAAATCACACAATAAATCTGATGACTCCTTGTTCACAAAAGTTGTTGGCTCGTACTGGAATAAACTTCCCATTGAACTGACTACTTTAGTGTCATCACAACTTTTTAAGAAACAATTAAAGAACTATTTCAAATCTCACTGGCTTTGCCCTTGCTCAAATCCTGACTGACCCCAGCATCCAACTTCCATTATAGTTCCCTCCTTTGCCTGTTGCTATACATCCATCTTTTCTACTTGTCTCTATCATTATTACTACTCCTCTGCAGCTCTCCTGGCATCCACATGGATATTACTATTCCTATGATGTCACTTACTCATTTACACTAGATATATTACTGCAACCTGTTATCTAACCTTCTATTTAAACCTTGTATTTTGATTCCTACTGTACAAGTCTGGGTCTTAAAACTATTTGCTCTGGCACAAAATGTTTATTATATCTGTTAATATTGTAAATATTGTATAGACTCTAGTGTCTGTTTATTTTTTTCATTACAATTCCTGCTACTGTAAAGAGTATGGGATTAGGGATCCTCGTTGTATTTTTTTCTGTTAAATTGCTACTGTTCTGTTAAATTGCTGGAATAGCTCTGTAGTTACTTACATTTTAGTCTCTTAATGTGCTGTTTTATTTACTAGTATATAGTGGAGCTTTTCTCCTCGGGCCTCTGCTGAAAATGGACATGTATCCAGCCAGACTAGCCCGGTCAACAAATGTTAAAATAAAATAAATAAAATAAAATCTACTCTCCAAATTTGCAGCCAATGATTTTGGCTAGAACTTATATCTGTAATTATAAGTATGTGTTCTAACTCCTATAGTTACAATTAAGTGAAGGCACCATATTGTATGGTTTGTTAAGAATATAAACAAACAAACAAATGTTGTTGTTGTGTCTTTTGGCTTTTTTTTCCCGATTAGGGGTCACCACAGTGGAACTCCGGTCTGCTAATGATTGGCAGTAGAGTTTTACATGCCTAGTTGCCAGCCCTGATGCACAACCTTCAACGAAGGTATGCCCATTCACGCATGTCTCCACACAGAAAATGCTCTAGCTGAGAATCGAACCGGACAGCGTCTTACTGTGAGGCGACAATGCTACCGCAGCACCACCACCGCAGTCTTGCAGGAGACATACCTGAGTTCTAAGAAGCACAGATTTCATTGGTAAAGCCTGGGTATTGCTCAATGGTAACACTTTTCCATACATTTTGAATATATATATATATATATATATATATATATATATATATATATATATATATATATATATATAGATATATATATATATATATATATATATATATATATATATATATATGATAACTTCGTAGTCCTAATTTCAGAACTAGCTAACTCTCATATATGTGAGCCCTTCCTGGAAACTTTGCATAAATTAGTAATAGCCACAGTGAAAGAGACTGCAGTTGATACCAAGTTTACCACAAGTATCCGGTATCTTTTCCAAGTATAAAAATGAATAAATGACAAGCTGTTATAATTAATTCATGCATTTTGTAAAGGCAATCTGATTTTAATTACAGGTATATGGTTTTCTGAAAGATGTCTATTGTTAAATAACCATATGTAGTGATCATGAAATGATATTTATATAGTCACTGGTAAAATCTAGGTATGCTCTGATACTTTCGTGACTTGCCAGCAGGTAAAGCAGCATAAACACAGTTTTCATTCACAGACATTGCACAGCAGAATTATAAAATACCAATAAGTAAAGCAGTTAGTGGGGTTTCACCCAATTTATCATACTTTCCCTTCACTGTAATTAAATGAAGCTAAGGGAAGTTAAGTGTGCCTAAAGTGAGAGCAATTCCAGATTGTCTGTTATGACTAGCAGTCTGTGAATAGTAATTCAATTATAAAGCAGAAAATATGATGCTTAATAACAATGCTCGTGAGAATAAGATGCTTTTTGAATGAGAAAGTCTAAATGCATTATTCACAGTCCAACTTATAAGCCTACTTATAGTCGACATAAAGATTTAAAAAAAATCATTTTCTGTAACAATTGCCTTATCTTCAAAAGTAACACTTAGAATGATATCTAGATCTTTATTAATGTTTTATGCAAAAATATAGCTCCAGAAAGGGTTCAGAAACATGCCCACTGTAATTGCGATAAGCCTCCAGTGGGAATGCTTTCTAGTAAGATTTCAGATAAAAGGCAATTATCAATTTAGTGGAATTTCACAGCCCACACCAATGCAAATTTCAAGTCCTCCGAAGTAAACCCCTTCTAGAAATGATTGGATCTGTACAAAAAAGAGAAAACAATGTAACTGCAGCTAGGATAGATAGGAGGGGAAGTAGCGAGCAGGTTAATTATGCAAGTAAACATGTTTTGCGTTACTTTGCTATGGTAAAGCTTGCAAGTCATATTAAAGGGACTACAGTAATGCTTTAATCTATGCTTTTCCCACTAAATTGGGTGGAAGTGTGTGTGACAGAATGTAGGAAAAAGAGAGGTGCTGCAAACTGAGGAAAATAGGCAAGGTAAGAGTGGGAGTGGGGAGATGAAGGTGGTAATATTTTTCAGTGATTGGTACCTACTTTTTCTTTTTCTTTTTTGAGATGGAAAGCTAGAGAAGAATTTAAGGATAAGATTTAAATGCAGAGCCACAGATATAAAACAGAGAAAATGACTGATAGGGAAGGTACTAACTCACTTGTCTGGTTCAGTGGAATTATGATCACTTAGACAAATGGAGGACAGTGATGATGGTCAACAAATCCAGGAGAGAAATAACATTCAAGGAAGGAGGGCATCGGGATAATGGATAGGTTGGGGATACTCTTTTGCACTACATACCCAATGATAGAGCCACGGAGTGGTCAGTCAGAATCCTATCCACCCTCACTGCTGGGCTCCACATGAGTCATGGTGCAACTCTATAAGACACACAAGGACTTTCTCCTGGCAGTGAGTGCTTGCTTTCAACCATTAGTCAATCAACTGTTTCAGCACCTCCACCAATACCCTACTGTAATAAACTGTGTAACACTGCTTGTGCTACAAGAGGAAATAATGATGCTCCCTTCTAGTGAGCAAGCAGCAGATGCCACCAAGGGGAGGCATCCTATCTGTTCCCCCATCAGACTTGGCTATAAGGCAGGGCCAGAGTCAGGTAAAGTGGAGGCAGTGGAAGGCTGGGTCTCATCATGGGCTGGTGATGTGTGATGTGCCACAAGCATGGCCCTGGCAGATGCATTAGAAAATTCCAGCATAAACGTAGCGAAAGAAAACAACAATAAAAAGCAGGATAGTGAGAAAGGGAGGAAGGAGAAAAGAAAAAGCAAGCAAACAAACAAAAAAGCAGTACTCTTACATTTGAGAGATATGATCTATTATAGCATTAAAAAGAAACATACTTGACCAAAAGAAATTATGGCAGAATGGCCTGTTACAATGTAATGTCTACATGCGGTATTATATGGCCCTATGCTAGGAAGTGTGTGCAGGCAAACATTATTCCATCTATCTTTATGTGGCATGCATACTTGACCTGGCTGCAGGACACATGGGCAAACATGTAATGTTGTATGTACAAAGTCATGGTCTATTTGCTGTTTATATATTAATGTATATTTGGTTCTCTTCAAGCAACTATTTCACAGCATTATCCAGCCACATCCAAATCAACTCTTACACTTGTTCCTGGCTATCCTGATTCTCCCTGCTACTGACAGCAACAACAATAACTGTTAGATGGCTTTGTTCTAAAACTTGTGATTCAGGAATTATTATCTGCAGGTGCCTCATTAGCATGATTTCAATGCTAGGTGTTCCCATAGGTTTATAGGTGAGTACTAGGCTAATGGCCCTGGAGCCAACACAAGACTAGACGAAGAACATACCCAGTTGTCCTATTGTCAGATGTTAGGTCCTTGTACCCCAACCAAGCAAGGCTGTTGAAATGATTCCCTGGGTGAACTTCCTGTTACCTATCCACTCATCAAGATTTTTCTTGAAGAGGGCCAGTGAGGTGCTCTACTTGACTTGAATGGGGAGTTTATTCCAGAGTATGGGTAGTCTCTGGGTTAGGAACCTGTCCCTCAAGCAGGTCCTGTTTATTGTGGTGATGAGGTTGAGGTCCTTGAACTGTGTGGTGCAGAGGGATTCAGTATTTTTCAGATAAAGCATGTCTAATAACACTGGGTCTGACATGGCTTTGTATGCCAAGCAGAGATCGCCTCTAAGTAGGTGATATGAGATGGAGTATAGCTGAAGTTTTATGAGTCTGTCTGTATAGGGCATGTGTTTGAGTCCTAGGATCCTCTTTGTGAAGAATTTCTATGGCCTCTCCAGTTGTTGTAGTTGCCTAGTGAGGTACATGCCAAATGGGGCATTGTACTCTATAATGGGTCTAATGAGGGATGAGTAGAGTAGAGAGGGATTATGACCTCTTTCTTCCTGGATGAGAAACCCTTTGTAATGAGGTGTGCCACATAGAAAGACGTTCTAACTACAGTGGCCACATGGTTGTTGAAGGATAGGTTGCTATCCACTTGTGTCCCTAGATCTCTTATCACACCTTGGGAGTTGAGAGGGCTACCATCGATGTGGTAGTTCGTGTGCGCAGAGTTTTTCCCAAAGGGGATGACGATACACTTTTTGGCATTGAACATTTAAAATAAGCCTCACTTCCATATGGAAAAGTGCATTGCAACAAACATCACAGCTTATGAACTGCATGAAGAGCAGCTGTTTTTACTGCAACTCTTTACAAAGACAGCACACACTCTATAACAGGGTTTAGCTCCTGTCATGCATTCAGACACTTGGATAATTGCAGAAGAGTATCTAGATTTGCTAGAAACACCATTACTTCATAGCAAATTACCCACAAACCTTACTTAGTACTTCTGGATATCCAAATCACCCTTAACAAACTGACTGACACTTAATGTCACCCAAGAATCATAGAAATTACCCCAACACCATTGAGGTATTAAATACAATAAAACAAATATATAAATAATAAAGCAAATATATAAATACAGTATAGTGCAAGTCGAGTTGTAAAAAAATGTACTTATAAGTCTGGTAAATCAGATGGTAGTAGGATCCAACACAGCCAGGAGAATTTAGCTCTGCTGTATCCTGTATCAGGTCTGCATAAATTCACAGAAATGTGTCTCACCTACAAGGCAGTCTTAGACCCTGCCCTACTAGAGATGCTCCATATCTATACGTCTAGCTCCTCATGCATCACCTGCTCAAAAGGCCTGAATCTAATATGTGACATCAACAAAACCTGGTGGAGAGGCAGGTTTGTCTCTCAGTGGCTGCCCTGTCTCTGGAAAAGCCTCCCCATACACATCAAACAGAGCACCTCACTGACCCTCTTCAAGTGGAACCTTAATGACTGTATGGGTCACCACAAATTTGTCCCAGGGGTTCCACCTGTATCCCTCACTGACAGGTGCGACAAGTGCTGACTAAGGTTTCTTTTTGGGGATAAACTCTTGGCTAGGCTTGTAAGGCCCCAGGGCCATTAGCCTAGTAACCTCCTTTGATCCTACTAGGGCACTTCAATTATCCAAGCATCAACTGACATTTCCTAGACTTCATTAATACGCTCTGGAGCAAATTGTAAAACTACTTACTACTTGACCTGTTCCTTAACAGTTTAGCCCCCCCCTCTCTCCACACCCCATCCCACATATCCTTATTCCTGGTTAAATCTGACTACACAATCATCTTTTCTGTCAGGCCTAATGGTACAACTGTACCAACAAATGAAACCATCTTCTGCTACTCCTACAAGACAAACCTAACAATCCCCTGCAAGTGGTACCAACCGAGAGAGCTGAAACATTTCCCCTAACTTATAACAGTACCTAACCAGTTGCATAGAAGAGTCAGTACCTCTACTCTCTAAATATAGTGGTAGATTCAGGGGAAAAAACACCTCCTTGGTGGAAGTGACATATTAATAAATTGTATAAGAAGAGAACCAAGGATCAAGTGGTGGAAATTGAAAACGGGTAATTGTGAGGTGGAGTTCAGGGATGAGTTAAGGCAGGCACTGGGTGGCAGTGAAAAGTTACCAAACAGCTGGGTAACTACAGCAGAGCTAGTAAGGGAGATGGCTAGAAAGGTGCTTGGTATCACATCTGAACAGAGGAAGGACGACAAGGATACATGGTGGTGGAATGAGGAAGTACAGGAGAGTATACAGAGAAAGAGGTTGGCAAAGAAGAAGTGGGATTGTCAGAGAGATGAATAAAGTAGACAGGAGTATAAAGAGATGAGGTGCATGGCAAAGGGAGAGGTGCCAAAGGCTAAGGATAAGGCATATGAAGAGTTGTATGAAAGGTTGGACACTAAGGAGGGAGAAAAGGACCTGTACCGATTGGCTAGACAGAGGAACTGAGCTAGGAAACATGTGCAGCAGGTAAAGGTGATAAAGGATAATGAGGAAAACATACTCACAAGCAAGGAGAGTGTGTTGAGGAGATGGAAAGAGTACTTTGAGGGGTTGATGAATGAAGAGAATGAGAGGCAGAGAAGGTTGGATGATGTAGGTATAGTAAATCATGAAGTACAATGGATTAGCAAGGAGGAAGTAAGGATGGCTATGAAGAGAATGAAGAATGGAAAGGCTGTTGACCAAGATGACATACCTGTGGAAGCATGGAGGTGTTTAGGTGAAATGGCAGTGGAGTTTTTAACCAGATTGTTTAATGAAATCTTGGAGAGTGAGAGGATGCCTGAGGAATGGAGAAAAAGTGTTTTGGTACCGATTTTTAAGAATAAGGGTGATGTGCAGAGCTGTAGTAACTACAGAGGGATAAAACTGATCAGTCACAGCATGAAGTTATGGGAAAGAGTAGTGGAAGCAAGGTTAAGAAGGGACGTGATGATTAGTGATCAGCAGTATGGTTTCATGCCAGGAAAGAGCACTACAGATGCGATCTTTGCTCTGAGAGTGTTGATGGAGAAGTACAGAGAATGTCGGAAGGTGTTGCATTGTGGTTTTGTAGACTTAGAGAAAGCATATGACAGGGTGCCTAGAGAGGAGTTATGGTATTGTATGAGGAAGTCAGGAGTGTCAGAAAAGTATGTAAGAGTGGTACAGGATATGTATGAGGGTAGTGTGACAGCGGTGAGGTCTGCGGTGGGAGTGATGGATGCATTTAAGGTGGAGGTGGGGTTACATCAAGGATCAGCTCTGAGCCCTTTCTTATTTGCAGTGGTGATGGACAGGTTGACAGACGAGATCAGACAGGAGTCCCCGTGGACTATGATGTTTGCAGATGACATTGTGATCTGTAGTGAGAGTAGGGAACAGGTGGAGGAGACCCTGGAGAGATGGAGATATGCTCTAGAGAGAAGAGGAATGAAGGTCAGCAGGACTAAGACAGAATATATGTGTGTGAATGAGAGGGAGGATAGAGGAATGGTGAGGATGCAGGGAGTAGAGGTGGCAAAGGTGGATGAGTTTAAATACTTGGGGTCAATAGTTTAGAGTAACGGTGAGTGTGGAAGAGAGGTGAAGAAGAGAGTACAGGCAGGATGGAGTGGGTGGAGAAGAGTGTTAGGAGTGATTTGTGACAGATGAGTACCTGTAAGAGTGAAAGGGAAGGTCTACAAGAAGGTAGTGAGACCAGCTATGTTATATGGGTTGGAGACAGTGGCATTGACAAAAAGGCAGGAGTTTGAGCTGGATGTGGCAGAATTAAAGATGTTAAGATTTGCACTGGGTGTGACGAGGGTGGACAGGATTAAGAATAAGTATATTAGAGGGTCAGCCCAGGTTGGAAGGTTTGGAGACAAAGCCAGAGAGGCACAATTACATTGGTTTGGACATGTGCTGAGGAGGGATGCTGAGTATATTGGGAAAAAAATGCTAAGGATGAAGCTACCAGGTAACAGGAAAAGCAGAAGGCCTAAGATAAGGTTTATGGATGTGGTGAGACAGGACATGCAGGTGGTTGGTGTGACAGAGCAAGATGCAGAGGACAGAAAGAAATAGAAACAGGTGATCTACTGTGGCGACCCCTAACGGGAACAGCCAAAAGAAGATGATGATGATAAGAAGAGAAGCAAAATAACCAAAAGTTGCAAGAAATTCCCATTTCCCTCTCTCAAGTTGACAGAGAAAAATGCCAGCAAAATAATTAAATACCCTATTAGAAATTGTAAATCATAGAATGATCATAAGGTTGCTACAGAGTCCAAAGGTAAGTACAAATCTTTCTTCAATTATGCCAGAAAATTAAGGAATAAGGTCCAACTATGCAGTGAATTCATCCATATTAATATCATCCATTCAGACCCCAGTGATACAGTCAACATATTATCAGACAAATGTAATACTCCTTCTGCCAACATTGTTGTCTCCAGTATCTCTGGGAATTTTATTTCCCCTGAATTCACCATGGAAAAAAGTCTTAAAATCCCTGTCAAAGGTTAAAAATAATATTCCACAGGACTTATAACCCTGTCAAAGGTGAAAAATAATTTCCCTGTCAAAAGTTAAAACTAATATTCCTTGGGATTGTATTACATATCAGGCTACTTTCTTATTAGTGCTAAGTATGCTGTTTTGGAGCTTCTGCTTTAACCACAAGCCTCAGACCAACTACTTACAGGGTTTGTTCCTTTTGCCTAGAAATAGCTGCTACATTCAAAGTGATCCTCACATTCATCAAGACACCATGTCAGGTACAATTCCCACCGACATCTCTGTTGGTGAGGGCTGCCCTAGAAGCAGGAAGTCACAGTCAGGCTCATTTAGTGCCACCACCTATCTCCCTTCCTCTATCTAGTGTTGAGAAACGTACATTGCAGTGTGGATTCCCATGTTCCAAAGCCTTTGTGCCAAGTCCACTCATAGCATGAGCTGCTACTAGTCATGTTTTACAGCCCTCCATCCTCTCAGCATAGTCTAGACCATACCTGAGACAATCCCAATAGATGCTTCTCCCATGAACTGGGATATGCACAGTCTGCAAACATGTCTCCTATGGGTGCCCTGGATATGTCCGGCAGATTCTGGTATATTTCTGTAAATCTGTTGGTGCTTTCATTTGCAGCAAACATTCAGTCAGACTTTCATAATGCCTACCACTACACAGACACACTTTCACACACACACACACACACACACACACACACACACACACACACACACACACACACACACACACACACAAATGTGTGCGCACAAGCAAACTCACACACACATGCATACACACATAGTAGATAAAGCACACTTCCTTGGCCAATGTAAAGCTGTCCTATATCACAACACTAGAAGTCTAATACATTCATTACACCACTGTACATACAACTGCCCCTGACAACATGTTTCTCTGTGTACATAAGATGATAACTTTACTTTGCTCTATGTACTTTGTTACCTGGCTAGTCTATGTCTGATGCATACATTTGGCCAGTCTATACTTGTTAAAACACAACATGCATGATGGTTTCTTTTTAATTTTCTGTATATTGCTTTATTCTGGCACCAAATTATGAATTGGATACTGCCCTTAGACAGTGCCATATTTATCTGATATAGCTGCACTTTGTAACCAGCTCCTCCACAGGTTCCTGATTAACAATGCCCTGCAGTGCTGAGTCTGGGTTGTCTACCTACTGAATGTGTCAGCCCTGCTGTAACTTCTTGCAGGATCATAGGATTACAGGTGGTTACTAAGCTAATGGCCTTAGGGACCCTACAAGCCTAGCCAAGTTTTACCTTTGTTTCATGATTAACACCTGTAACCCTTGTCCAAGAGGAACATAGGTGGAACCCCTGGGGTGAATTTATGGTTACCTATTGAACCGTCCAGACTGCATTTGAAGAGGACCAATGAGGTGGTCTGCTTGACATGAAGCAGGAGTCTGTTCCAAAGGTGTGGTAACCTCTGGGAGACAAATCTGTCCCTCAAGCAGATTCTATTAATGTCACATACCAGGTTAAGGCCTTTAGAGCAAGTAACTCGTGTACCATTTGACTTACGAATATGGAGAATTTTCAATAAAGCAGGGTCAGACTGGCTTATATGCAAGGCAGAGATTGCTTGTGAGTAGTCTGTATGAAACAGAATAAAGTGACAGTAATTTCAGACGATCCTCATAGAACAGGTGATGAAGACCTTGAATTTTCATTGTGAGGAACCTTTGTGGTCTGTCCAATTGCTACAGGTGCTTGGAAAGGTACATACCAAAAGGAGGACTGTAGTCAATTATTGGCCTGATGAGGGAAGAGTACAGGGAGGTTATAACTTCTTTTTTCTGGAGGCAATGCCCTTACTTATAAGATGAGCAATATAGAATGCCCTTCTTACAACTATAGAGACATGATGATCAAAGGTAAGGTTGCTGTCAACCTGTGTGCCCAGGTCTCTCACCAGTGAGTTCATACTTAGGGTGTTGTTGTTGATGTGTTGTTACTGATGTAATTATGTCCTCCACTGCTGAGGCTGTGCCATCGTCCTCCCGAATGTGTCTGCCCTGCTGTAACTGCTTGTAGCCAAGTCTTCCACTGCTGAAGCTGGGATGGCCTCCTTCTAAATGCGTCTGCTCTGCTTTAACTATTTGTACCCATGTCCTCTACTGCTGAGGCTGGGCTGTCTTCCTCCTGAATGTTTCTGCACTACCGTAACTGCTTGTGGCCACATCCTTCACAGCTGAGGCTGAGATGTCTTCCTCCTGCCATGCTCTAACAGCTTGTAGTCATGTCCTCCACTGCTGAGAATGGGGCATCTTTATCCTGAATGCGTCTGCCCTGCTGTAACTGCTTGCCGGCATTCTCTATACTGCTATAGCTGGGACATCTTTCTCTTGAATGTGTCTGCTCAGCTCTAACTACTTGCTTATAATGAAGGTATGTAACATTGCACATACTGAAAATATCTTATTGCATGTTGTATGATCACACTACAGGGCACCATCAGATATAGCCAAACAAAGGATGCAGTCCTTTAGTAGGCCAAACACATGCTTGATAATGACACAGGTATGTGGAAGGTCATAGCTGAAGATATTCTCTGGCATGGTCCTGGGATATCTGACATTTGTTATTTACCATGGATTGAAATATCTGGCATTGTCAATAATAGATCTCTGGGTAAAATTACTATACACAGACAGCTGGTATAGGTCAGATGTCTGCTATACATGCAAGGCATGTCATTGTCTGGCACATTTTATATTATAACTTGTGTATTACAGACCACCTGACAGCTTATAGAGTGGAACCTTTTCTGATGATATACCTTCTTCATAGTTCCTCACATGGGGCATTTTTTACAATATGGGTACAGTCAGTGGCCCCCTACTAATTGGGAAGGCATGCTATGTTAAAAAAGCCAACATGCTGTTTGCTGTCTCTCCTCTGTGGTATATGGAAGCCACACATGCTGTAACATGGCATCAAAGAACTGATGGGGTATCCTTGATGCAGATGCCAGTACTCTCAAAATCTCACATATCTTGACACCCACAGGAATAGGTACTGCACACATCTTGCATTGACAACATATCTTGAATAACCACTG
This sequence comes from Protopterus annectens, assembly GCF_019279795.1. Lineage (NCBI taxonomy): Eukaryota > Metazoa > Chordata > Ceratodontiformes > Protopteridae > Protopterus > Protopterus annectens. The sequence goes on along the minus strand of NC_056727.1, from coordinate 17,359,369 downwards.
CATGTTGCATCTGTCCACAGTGTAGATGTTAGCAATTTTAGTTTTGTGCAGAGAATGATATGTTATGTACCCATGGATGACACAGTACTGCCAGGGGTGATGGCCTGCAATACCGTGACTAATGGCAGGAAGTGCAGCCTGTTGCATATACAGATTTGCTAGTGCAGTGGCTACACCCATACATTTTCACTGTGTGTCTGCTATAACTACAGGATTTTTAATGCAGTTATTAACTCCGGCGCTAGCATCTCTCAGGATGGTGTGTTGTCCTTTGTTTATATCTGTGATTGTTATGATTTTTAATCATATTTCTTTTTACCATATAATTATACCACTAGCATACTATAAAGGCTGGGGAATGGCTTGATTTTCCCTGTATACATACAGTGTGATTCTGAATCACCTCCACTCTCCATGTGGCTGCTATTTGCAAAACAATGCTAACTGCAATGTAAAAAAAAATGTTCCTAAGTCCAAGAGAAAGTGAAGTTAGAGCCAAAATATTAAGGCTTAAGAAAAAATTGTGATGAAGGCTAAAGCTCTGTTAACCAAACAGCATGCAGAATAAGGATGGAACTTCCACAGCTATTTTTAGAGCCTAAACTTTAGAAACATATATGATGTTGGCATGTTCTCTTCCTGTCTTATAATGGATCACCATTCATTTCATGCTTTAGAAACACAAAGATTAGAGGTCTTCTAGAAAAAGTTACTTTAAGGAAATGGTAAAGTCATCAAGCATGATCTCTGCTTCAGTTATCAGACAGATCATAGCTTCCTCAGTGTCAAAGTTTTTAAAGAAAAAGCAATTTGTTCTGATGAACACATGGAATCTTAAGTTAGCTGACACTTTTCCCACGTTACTTAAATTGTGAATACATTATTGCCCACAAAATCTTATCCTTTTTTCCTGAAATAGGATACAATCCCTGTTGGTAAGATCAGTTTTGCACAGGTTGGTTGGTACAGGGAAGACATATAAGAGAGTTGACAGGAGGTGTGTACAGGTAATGGTAGGTTTTGTGGATCTAGTTAAAAATTGTTTGTTTCTGTAAAGAAGACCTATTTTTTGTGAACCTTTTTTAATAGTTTGGGCAACTTAAATGTCAAATTTCAAATTGTTTTCAGTTTCAACCCCTAGCAGTTTAGTATCTGTTACTGGGGTGACAATAGTTTTGTTTTTGGACTCTAGGTTGAAAGTTAAGTGAGTAGAGGGAGATCTAGAGGGTTAAAAGAAAAGTAGCTTTGTTTTATTGGGGTTTAGGATGAGTTGGAAGTTGGTGACTCATGTTTCTACTGACAGAAATTAATCTTGGGTTATGGTGTGTAGGTCTTGCAGAGAAGAGTCTGCTCAAATTAGAGTAGTCATCTGCATAATGTATCACAGAGCCATGAGGAGTGAATATGTTGTGTTGATTGGTAATGAGGGAGAAAAGTAGAGGTCTGAGGATAGAGCCTTAAGGGACGCCTAAGGCAACTGACAGGAGAGTGGAGAGGTGGTGTTGCCACAGTACAGCTTGCTGACGTCCTGATAATTTTGGAACCATGCGATAGAAGAGCTACTAAAGTTTAGTGAAGAAAGGCTACTGATCAGCTTGTTGTGATTTACCATGCCAAAGGCTTTGGACACGTCTAAAAAAATGGTAGATATGAATTGTCCATGATTTCTAGAGCGGTTCACTATATTAGTGAAGGACAATAGGGCTGTAGTGGTACTGTAATAGGAGCGAAAACCACGTTGTATGTTTAATAGTAGTTTATGTGTGTGAAGGTAGTCCATAAGTTGGGCAGGGATGACTCTCTCTAAGATTTTAGATAATGGTGATAAAATGGCAATTGGACGATAGGTGCTGAGTTCTGTGGAATTGCCTCCTTTCTGCGGAGGTGTTATGTGGGATATCTTCCAGATAGCAGGTACAATGCTCTCAGATATAGATCTGTTAATGAGTATTGCTACTGAGTATGCTATTCCCTCAGCTGCAATTTGCAGAAATTTAGCTGGGAGATTATTTGCGGTAGGGTAGGTTTGAGTTTATGCAGTAGTTGTTTTATCATATCTACAGACGCTGGTTGTAATGTAAATTGGTTGGGGCTATTTTGGGAGGATTTGCTGAGCTGTAGTGCTCCAGAGACAAGGTCGTTGGAGATGTTTTGAGAATTAGCAATGGCTAGGATAGTTTCAGTAAAGTATTTATTAAATTGGGTAGCTATAATATCAGAGTTGTTGTCTGAGGTTGTTGTGGGGGTAGATGTTTTGCCTGGTAGTAGTATATTATTAACTGCAGCCCAAACCTTTTGAACGTCATTGGTTCATTGGTTCATAGGATGATACTAGGCTATTGGCCTGGAGGCTCTTATAAGCATAGCCAAGAATTTTGCCCATGTTCCCTCAAAGTCAGCACCTGTTTCCCCTGTCCAGTAGGGACACAGTTGGGATCCCAGGGGTATATTTTCTGTTTCCCATCCAGTCGTCCAGGTACCTCTTAAAGAAGGCTAGAGAGTTACTCTGCTTGACATGGAGAAGGAGTCTATTCCACAGATGGGGGAGTCTTTGGGACACATATCTATTCTGCCAACATGTTCTTTTAATGTCACAGACCAGGTTAAGGCCTTGCGTGTAGGTTGCGCGAGTGGAGTTGGTCTTATGGCTATGCAGCAGCTCCATCAAGGCTGGGTCTGAAATGTCCTTGTATCCCAGACACAGGTCACCTCTGAGCAGTCTGTATGAGACTAAGTAGAGGGACAGGGCTTTTTGCCTGTCTGTATAGGACAGGTGTTTGAGACCATGGATCTTCCTGGTCAGGAACCTCTGTGGACTCTCCAACTTCTGCATGTGCTTGGGAAAGTACATGCTGAATGGGGAATTGTACTCAATAATGGGTCTGATAAAGGAGGAGTACAAGGATGTTATAATGTCCTTGTTCCTGGATGAAATACCCGTATTTATGAGGTGGGCCATGTAGAAAGCCTTCCATACAACAGACGCCATGTTGTGGTCAAAGGTCAGGTTGCTATTAACCTGTGTGCTCAAGTCCCTCACGACTGATTGCATGCTTACGACATTGTTATTAATGTGATAATTAATGGGGATGACATTTTCCCCAAAGGGGATAATGACGCATTTCTTGGCACTCAGTTTGAGGCCATGCTTCTGGCATCAGTCATTAGTTTGGGTAAGGCCCTCTTGGAGAATGTTCGCATCACTAGGGGAATTTAAGACAGCACCCAGCTTGCAGTCATCTGCAAACTTGGTCAGCCACAGACCACTGGTTTTGGCATGCACCTCAGAAAACTATATCCCAAACAGTTGAGGCCCCAAGACTGATCTTTGGGGTACACCACTCATTATGGGTCTACTACTAGAGGTGGCTTTCCCTACTCTGACTGAGTGGGTTCTATCAGTGAGACAGTTAGCTACCCATCTGGTAACATATGGGTTGATGCCTAGCTGGGAGAGTTTATCTATTATGCCAGAGTGGGGAATAGTGTCAAAGGCTTTGGCTAGGTCAAGGTAGGCAAAGAAGTCAACCAAGTTTAACAGGCAGGCATGCTATCCCTTTGACAAAACCAAACTGTGTGGGATCAAGCATTTAGAGGTTGCCAATGTCCTTGTTTATAAGGTCCATGATAACATGTTATGTGACCTTGCAGATCAGGCTAGTTAGGCTGATGGGCCTATAATTGCCTGGGTCAGTGGATGCTTCACCTTTGTGTAGAGGGATGACAGTGGCTGTCCTCCATTCAGCTGGGATGAAGCCAGTTCTCAGGTTGTGGTTGAATAGGGAGTCTACTGGAGCTGATAGCTCATGCCTGAGTTTATGTTGTTTACAGCCAGGGATTTTATCGGGTCCCATGAAGACTGTATTTTTTGCCTTTGAGAGGGCATTAAGGACCTGCTCCCTGGTGATGAGGGGAGGGGGGCAGGTGCTGGGGATGTCCTGGTTTACTGATGAGGAGGACGGGGGGGATGAAGTTTTCACTGAACCTGTCTGCCAGCAGGTTGGCTATATCTATGGCATTTGTGTATGTGTTGTTATTGACCACCAGATCAGAGCAGATTTGGGTGTTGCCTTTGAGATAGTGGACATATGTGAAGATGGCCTTGTGATTGTCCTTGGTGGATGTGGCCAATTTGGACTCGAAGTTAGCCTTAGAGGATTTCACCAGTGACCTTATTTCCTTGTTCAGACAATGTAGCGATTGTTTCCAACGTGGCACCTGCTCCTTCTTGGATCTGGACAGCAATTTTTTACTTCTATTATTGAGTTTATTTATTGCTGCTGTCCGCCAGACATATTTATTCTTCCTTGAGGAAGATAATTTGGTCCTGTCAGGTATTGCTGAGTCCATACAGCTATATAGGTGCTCATATAGTTTTTTGGTGTAGGCTTGGACATAGTGCTAGTTCCAACTGAAGGGATTGTGGCTGTGAAGCTGCTTATACCTGCTCTGAGGAGATTGTAGTCAGCTTTGGAAACGTTTTTTCATTTGACTCTGATTGGGGGGGGGGGAGAGGAGATGGTGACTTCAAAGGTGTAGCTTTATGGTCGGATCTTACCAAGGAGGATGACACTATAGGAGTGCTACAGTGGTTACTCATGTTGGTTAGGACCAGGTCCAGGATATTTTAACCTCTCATAGGGGTGTCAACCAGCTGATCCAATGCATTGGCATTGACAAAGTTGAGGAATCTCTATTAGTTGATGGAGGAGACATGTATTTACATAAGTCAGTGCTCTCACATCTTGATGTAATTGCTGTAAAAATCACACACCTTATACTTACTCATATTACCAAGTAACAGTATGCAAGGATATGCCATTCATTTGTACTGTTAGACATTTATTCTTCTATTCCAGGGTCAACACTTACCTTGGAAATCCAGCAGTGGCAAGAGTTTTAGTTCGTGGCTGACTCTGTCTGATGCTAGCAGTACACAGACATTACATGGGTATGTACAGGTTGCGAGTGTTACCTGGCATCAATTTTACTGTATGTATATATATAGGATGAAGGTTTTAGCTCCTTATGTGGTGAGCGTGGGTGCTATCCATTGTCTCTTGGCAAGCACAAGGCCATATTGTGCATGTCTACATCTGCATACACCCACAGCAGCTGCTGGTTCCCCCTCTGACTCCTCACCTGAGTGTGGTTGTGGTGACCTTGCCAGTGGTGGTGGGATGTGTGGCCTTTCCCCTTGAAGTTCCTGCTGAAGCTGTTTTCTTAGGATAATGTAGAGCAGAGTTCCTGTAGTGTATCTCTAGCCACCATGTAGTGCTGTATAATTTCCAACTCATGGAGATTATGAAAAGATAAATAGAGTCTAAAAACTCTTCTCCTTGACCACGGTCTATCATCATCATCATCAGCAGCAGCATAGACATGGGCCTGCTGCACATGACAAAGCAAAAACTGGATCTCAAATTCCAAAGTTATACATTTTTTTGTGTTTTAATGCAAAACAAACAAAGCTTTCAAGACACTTCCCTTTCTCAACGCATAATAAAAAACACTTACAATGCACCTTCTTATATACAGCACATGACTTTAGAAACCAATAAAAAAATTAATTCACTTCAAAATTGAGTTTGTTCACTTCCAGACAAATTAATATCAACAGTATACTTATTAATATATATACATACATAAAAAGTACATATAAATATAAAAATAAAAGATAAGATATAAAAGGTGCTGGATATATCAAGACTTAAGGATATCCATTTCATTTACAGCTTCATTTGCCCATACTTTAGTATACGTTTCAGGCTAGCAGAAGCATTCAAACCAGGTATATTATCAGCCTGAGGTCTTAGCATCCACTAATACTCTGTAACCTCTGTCCCATTAAGAATACCCCCTCTTATTTGGGGTAAAAGCTTCTGTATTACTCTAGACCTAAACGCATGTTGTAGACCATTATCTTTAACATGTTTAGCAAGGGAATTAGTAATAACTCCTCCCTTTCTAGGTTCATAGGTTCATAGATTAGTACTAGGCTAACTGCCCTTGTGGACCATTTTCAGCCTAGCCAATTACCCCATGTGAGAATCAAACCCTGTACCTTATGTTTATAAGGTAAACACCTTAACCATTATGCCAACCTCCCACCCCTTCTATCTGATAAATGTTCTGAAATTCTTTCTTGCAACTTCCTATTACATTTACCTACATAGAAACTCTTATAGGCAGTACAGATAGCTTGATATACTATTTTTTCAGTATTACATGTTGCAAAACACTTAAACTCATACATTCTTTTAGTAATGGGATATTTATAGTGTTACTTAATATGTGCTTAAAAAGAGAATAGTTATAACATGAGAAAGTCCCCTTTCTTTTAGTATCAACAATTCCAGATTTCTTCATTTCATTTTTTTATAGCATAGCTTTTGTTCAAGATTTTGGTATTCCTCATAAGTAAACTGTGATGTGTTGCCTATAAATTTAGTCAATTCTGTCAGAGCACTCAATATGCTCCAATTATTCCTAATGATATTAATGGCCTAGTCTTAGTACTATAGCATGTAATATATCTTACATTAGTCATTTTTCTATTTGTATGGGTTCCCCTCTGATCCTGAGTGAAGTATGGCTTAGCTTGCCCACCTCTCTCTTTGTTAACATACTCTGACATCTCCTATAGAAGGCCATCATTATATTTTCTTCGTTAACATACTCTGACATCTCCTGTAGAAGGCCATCATTATATTTTCTAGCTTGAAATTCTTGCTTCATTTTAACTATCTGTTGATTACATATTTCAGAGTTTGTTGTCAGTCTACTGAGCCTCAGAAACTAACTTTTAAAAATGTCTTTAGACACATGAGCAGGGTGCATACTCCGCCTATGAAGGAACCCATTGGCTTGTACTTCCTTTCTAAAAATACTAGTTGATATTTGTTCTCGTTGTCTTCTAATTGTTATATCCAAGAAATTCAACTCTACTCTAGAGTATTTCAGTTTAAACTTTAGAAAATCAGTTGTAGTATCTAAAAAACAAACATTCTCTGTCAAACTATACTCATTTCCCTTCTAAATAAGGAAGATGTCATCCACAAAATGTTTATATAACAACACATTCTTAGTATACATTTCAGGGGGATTAAATACATACATACTTTCCCATTGATTGACTGCTATATTAGCATATGTATTCAACAATGATGTCCCCATCGCTACACCTGATATCTGATGATATCGTTGTTGCTCAAAAAGAAAACATTGCTCTCTGACTGCTTGAACACCATAATGATTAGGAATTATCATAAATAAAGAATTAACATCCAAAGTTACAAATATATACACATTTTTATTATTGCTATCACATCTCCCAAAAATCATAGGTATCATATATATAACTTTGGACATTCTTCAAGAAAGGTTTCGACATTTCTTCCAAATATAACAATATCAGCAACCCACCCTTTACCTGAGATTATGGGTCTCATAGGTGGGTGTTGCAAGTCCATATGGATCTTAGGTAGTCCATACAGCATAGGTAAAATAGAATGCACAACATACAAAAGTTATATAACTTATGTGTAATTTCATTTTGAAGCTGTAAATCATAGATTAAACTAGTAACTTTACATATATTATTCATTGCATCCTTATTAATAACTTTAGAAACACTTTCATCATTAAGAAACTCAATCACAGAAGTCATATAGCCTCTCAAATTCATAATAACAATAACACCCCCTTTATTGGCTTGTTTAATTATAATAGCAATATTCCTTTGTAAGGGAATCAAAAAATCATGCTCACCCTTTGATAAATTATTGGAAATCTGCTCTCTATTTTTATTCATTTTTTTCATATATATTGTTCACATATATTTTTTATTTTCTGGTGAGGTGTTTTCCAGTATATGTATTGGAATTTCTTTATATTTTTGTATTTAGTGGTAGAGTAGTTTTTTAGAATTTGTTTGATTATAATGGGAATGTGCATGTGGGTTTGGGGTTAGTGTGTCTTCCAATGGGTTTTTCTATTTAAGCTTTCGGTTCTGTTGCAGTGGGACACACACTGATGATGCCATGCGCCGAAACCAGTCTGTGTAGCAGACTGATGCTTTATTAAACATTTTTTTGCTTCACTGCTTTGTTCTTTATTTTTATTGGTGCTGGAGTTTTTCAAATATATATATATATATATATATATATATATATATATATATATATATATATCTATAAGTCTACTTTGTAATCATGAATAACCATAATCGTTAATGTTATGTGATCAAGACCATAATGTCAATTATTTACAATACTGATGGTTTTAAATATCGAGTTTCAGAATATCAAAAGATAAGTTGCACATGTTGCGTATTTCTTCTTGAATCATTGCACTGTTTAGAATAAAGTTTATTTGTGTCATTCTAAAAACAAAGGTGTCCTTTTTTTCGTTTTAAAGTTAAAGTGTTATAAACTACAACGTCAAGGGTCTATATTAGATCATCGAAGTCTTGAAACATCAAATGTTCTAATATCGACCCCTATTCAGTGAACGCTGAAAATAGCGAAGCTGCAGAACACCAAATTTTTTCCTAGGGAATGAATTTGGTTGGCTGCTTCTGTCGCTTCGCTGTTTTCAACACTGTGGTGGAAAGTTACAGGTCGGATTCAGGTAAATGTGGGATTGTGTGGACATGAGGGTTAGGGTGTGGGTTATGTGAGTTAGGGTTAGGGCGCGGGTCTGGTAAGTGTGCGATTGTGACGGACGTTAGGGTTAGGGTTTGGGTTAAGGTAAGTGGATAGATAGTAGTGTATGTACAGTTTAGTGTAAGGTTACATGTAGGATTTTAAGTGTATGTGTGTGGATTGCTGCTTTTTGGTGTGCTTGTGTTGTGTGTATGTGTTTCGGAACAGCATATTTTTTCCCTGGGAAAAAATTTGCTGTTCTGCATGTTCGATATTATAAGCATTCACTGAATAGGGGTCGATATTAGAACATTTGATGTTTTAAGACTTCAGTGTTCTAATATAGGCCCCAATGTAAACTAAATCTAAACAGTCGAACAGTACTAATTAAACAAAATGGTAAATCTAAACATACATTTCTTGTTTGTTTTAAATTAAAACGTACTGCACTACTTTCTACTTAAGCAGCATCTGCCCTATGATTATCAGCAAATTAATTTACTTTCACTTAACCATTTGCTAAACAAAGAGTAACTGCTTTGCATTTGAATTTAATAATACATTAATAATCAGAACAACTTTTCTTACATTTTGCTCTTTTCCATTACTGCTAAACATATCTTTTAAGTACTAAGATTAGCATACTTTTTTCACTTAATGTTATTCAGTACAGAGCTCCAAAACAGCTTCCACTGTAAATTGTGATGTCTGCCTTATTGAAAACGTACATACTACAGATCCTTAAAGGCATAAGACTCTATATGCATACTTTCGGAGTTTTAAAAGTTGATCATTCAAACTTACTTTATGGTCTCGATCATGTAACATTCATGATTATAGTAATTCAAGATTGCAAAGTAGCTATATATATATATATATATATATATATATATATATATATATATATATATGTGTGTGTGTGTGTGTGTGTAGCTATATATATATATATATATATATATATATATATATATATATATATATATATATATATATATATATATATATATATGTGTGTGTGTGTGTGTGTGTGTATGCATAATGTACTGAAGTGGCTAAAACTAGAGGAAATTAGTGCACCATTATAAAATTCTTCAAGCTGGCGCATTTCCTCAAGAATTTACCATTGCACACTCATGAAAGCCAATGGAGTCCAGTCTCTGTGAAGAATTTGGTGAACCTGATTGAATGGTTTGCTGGAGCAGGTGTACTATCAACAACAACAGGAGAGTGCCTAAAGATACACTAAAAAAACTCATAGCTGATTATAGAATGAAACAAAGATGGACAAATTAAAGTGCTTTTAATGTTCTGGATTTGGGAACATAGCTAAAAAAAATGCCCGCTAAGGAACACATCTATGAAGTATGATGCAGTCATCTGTATTGAGACATATCCCATGCTGGATGATGATTTTGAATCAGATATTACTGATCCTACTCAAATCCAAATCTGAAAGGGCCACCAAAGAGTAGACTGAACCCCTTGATTTTAGATGTAGAGTTATGGTAATAAATTTTAAGTCTTCAGTAAATGGTGAAAAGTAAATTCAGAGGTAGGCATGCTGATGGAAATGCATATTTGACAACTGAAGTTGTATTTCTGAGTCTCATAGGTAAAATAAGCCATTATTTTAGGGTAGTATCCAGACAGAGGTATGAATTCATCCTGGAAACAGGTTTCACCATTTTTTTCATTGATTTGTAGACATATATTAATGGTGGGTGAAAAGAGTCCACAGAGGGTGGGAAGAAAGGAGAAATAGTTAGAAAACCTTATCCTTTTCTGAAAGTGGCTTGAAAGTTTGCCAGAGTGATAAGAATACAGAAAATATGATTCCTATGTTATTAGGGAATAATTCAAACCAAAATGAATATGAGTCCAAAGAAAATAACAAAACTGAGAACCTGATTACCAAATTTCTGTCATTAGTTAGAAAATACTTTTCCCTAGCACAATGTATCCATTGCAGTATGTCATCATTACCCAGATAAGATACAGTCCCATTTCATGCCTACATTGTTAGATCTGCCATTGAATATAATTCCTCTTTTGGTATGTAATCACTAAACAACTAAATCACATTGAGAAACCTCAACACTTCCTTACCAAAAATATCACAGACCTTAGTGCTGCTTACCTATTCTGGTAGACTACAAGCCCTATCAGTGTAGTCTGTCCTACTTCACAGAGGTACACTTGTAGAATATGGTGAGTGTTCAAAAATTATTTAAAATTGGAGGGATGGAGATCCATATTCAGCTGAGCAACAGGGATAAGGCTGAAGAATCTTCGGAGCCTGGAGCAGAACTTGAAACATTTTATTCTGCTCTGGAATACAGTGAGGCATTTAATGAAGGCTGGATTCTGTTAGATCCATTTTCTATATATTAAAATCAGGCATTCGGGATAATGACTTTCTTTGGCAGACAACACAGGCAGAAATTTTAACAGGCTGCAAATGAGATATCTGATCTTGAATTATAATTGCAACGTATACCGTATACTTTTTCCTGCAGCTACTTCTATATAAATTTGTCGTACGGACAAAGAAGATAAACTGCAGAGTTTGTTTTAGGCACTTCTTTTTCAAACAGTTTTAAAAGATTAGGAAAGAATATAAGGAGGGCAGGCAGATTGAAGGGATTTTACTTTCTGGGACTGAGGAAGATGTGTGTTAATATCCAAACCTGTGACATTACACACTTGATACCATGCTGACTAAATGCATACAGAAGTAGGAGAATTAGTTTTTAGCAATCATTGCAGTAAGAGGTCAGACCAAGGAGTACTGGTCTCTGGCATATGTTCAAACATTTGTACAACTTATTGGAGAGTGAATGTTTAAGTAGGAGAGATGCAACATTGGTATCTACTGCTCACCCAAAGGATTGAAGGGATAGGAATGAGCAAGCATCAAATGATAATTGTAAACAAAGGTCCCAAGATAAAGCAAGTGCCAGAGTCCTGAAGCAAAAACAAAACACAAAAATTTACATTTAACACATTTTTGCCAATAATATTCCCTGTATTCAGTATAATATTCATATTTCCACCTTTTTCATTAGACAGTAGCACTTGACTTCTTACACCTGAAATTTAAAACAAAATTCTAAACTACCACCACCCCTGCATGTCTCATTATGGCTGAATACAGCTAATAATTGTCACTATTGCTCAAGGACTTAAACAAACAATTAGTCTAAGTATTTGTTAAGGTTGTGAAAGCTTAGGATTGTATGCTAGCAGGAGCATTACCATGCTTTGGAGGTCCATTATTGTCCTTCCTGCAACACCCATCCTGCCCTTCAGCATCTACTTGGTTGGGCATTATTTCAATAATATAATGGGCTACATGTTAAATTGCTTTGTATTTGTTTTTATTAGTAGCATGTATATGCATGTGAGCATGTTGTGTATATATCTTCATCTATCTATGTATATATATATATATATATATATATATATATATATATATATATATATATACATACACATATATATCATCATCTTCTTTTGGCTGTTCCCGTTAGGGGTCGCCACAGCGGATCACCTGTTTGCATTTCTTCCTGTCCTCTGCATCTTGCTCTGTCACACCAACCACCTGCATGTTCTCTCTCACTACATCCATAAACCTTATCTTAGGCCTTCCTCTTTTCCTGTTACCTGGTAGCTTCATCCTTAGCATCTTTTTCCCAATATACTCCACATCCCTTCACAGCACATGTCCAAACCAATGCAATCTTGCCTCTCTGGCTTTGTCTCCAAACCTTCCAACCTGGGCTGACCCTCTAATATACTTATTCCTAATCCTGTCTGCCCTCGTCACACCCAATGCAAATCTTAACATCTTTAACTCTGCCACATCCAGCTCAAACTCCTGCCTTTTTGTCAATGCCACTGTCTCCAACCCATATAACATAGCTGGTCTCACTACCCTCTTGTAGACCTTCCATTTCACTCTTACAGGTACTCATCTGTCACAAATCACTCCTGACACTCTTCTCCACCCACTCCATCCTGCCTGTACTCTCTTCTTCACCTCTCTTCCACACGCACCATTACTCTGAACTATTGACCCCAAGTATTTAAACTCATCCACCTCTACTCCTTGCATCCTCACCATTCCTCTATCCTCCCTCTCATTCACACACATATATTCTGTATTAGTCCTGCTGACCTTCATTCCTCTTCTCTCTAGAGCATATCTCCATCTCTCCAGGGTCTTCTCCACCTGTTTCCTACTCTCACTACAGATCACAATGTCATCTGCAAACATCATAGTCCATGGGGACTCCTGTCTGATCTTGTCTGTCAAGCTGTCCATCACCATTGCAAATAAGAAAGGGCTCAAAGCTGATCCTTGATTTAACCCCACCTCCACCTTAAACGCATCCGTCACTCCCACCGCAGACCTCACCGCTGTCACACTACCTTCGTACATATCCTGTACCACTCTTACATACTTCTCTGACACTCCTGACTTCCTCATACAATACCACAACTCCTCTCTAGGCACCCTGTCATATGCTTTCTCCAAGTCTACAAAAACACAATGCAACTCCTTCTGACATTCTCTGTACTTCTCCATCAACAATCTCAGAGCAAACATTGCATCTGTAGTGCTCTTTCCTGGCATGAAACCATACTGCTGTTCCCTTCTTAACCTAGCTTCCACTACTCTTTCCCATAACTTCATGCTGTGACTGATCAATTTAATCCCTCTGTAGTTACTACAGCTCTGCACATCACCCTTATTCTTAAAAATCGGTGCCAAAACACTTTTTCTCAATTCCTCAGGCATCCTCTTACTTTCCAAGATTTCATTAAACAATCTGGTTAAAAACTCCACTGCCATTTCACCTAAATACCTCCATGCTTCCACAGGTATGTCATCTGGGCCAACAGCCTTTCCATTCTTCATTCTCTTCATAGCTATCCTTACTTCCTCCTTGCTAATTCATTGTACTTCATGATTCACTATCCCTACATCATCCAACCTTCTCTCCCTCTCATTCTCTTCATTCATCAACCCCTCAAAGTACTCTTTCCATCTCCTCAACACACTCTCCTCGCTTGTGAGTTTGTTTCCCTTATTTTCTTTTATCACCTTTACCTGCTGCACATCTTTCCTAGCTTGGTCCCTCTGTCTAGCCCATCAGTACAGGTCCTTTTCTCCCTCCTTAGTGTCCAACCTTTCATACAACTCTTCATATGCCTTGTCCTTAGCCTTTACCACCTCTCTCTTTGCCATGCATTTCATCTCCTTATACTCCTGTCTACTTTCTTCATCTCTCTGACAATCCCACTTCTTCTTTGCCAACCTCTTTGCCTGTATACTCTTCTGTACTTCCTCATTCCACCACCATGTCTCCTTGTCGTCCTTCCTCTGTCCCGATGTGATACCAAGCACCTTTCTAGCTGTCTCCCTTACTAGCTCTGCTGTAGTTACCCAGCTATTTGGTAACTCTTCACTGCCACCCAGTGCCTGTCTTAACTCATTCCTGAACTCCACCTCACAATTACCCATTTTCAATTTCCACCATTTGATCCTTGGTGCTGCTCTCACACTCCTTCTCCTCTTCTTGATCACCAACGTCATCCTACAAACCACCATCCTCTGCTGCCTAACTACACTTTCTCCGGCCACCACTTTACAGTATCCAAACTCCTTCAAACTGGCCCTCCTACATAAGATATAATCCACCTGTGTGCATCTTCCTCCACTCTTGTATGTCACCCTATGCTCCTCCCTCTTGTTAAAATACGTATTCACCACAGCCATATCCATCCTTTTCGCAAAATCCACTACCATCTGACCTTCTGCATTCCTTTGTTTAACACCATACCTACCCATCACTTCCTCATCCCCACTGTTCCCTTCACCAACATGCCCATTTAAATCCACTCCAATCACCACTCTCTCACCCTTGGATACAGTCATCACCACTTCATCCAATTCACTCCAAAATTTTTCTTTCTCATCCATTGCACACCCAACTTGTGGAGCATATGCATTAACAACATTAATCATTACACCATCAATTTCCAACTTCATAAACATCACTCTATCAGACACCCTTTTCACCTCCAAAACACTCTTCGCATACTGTTCCTTCAGAATAACTCCTACGCCATTTCTCCTCCCATCCACACCATGATAAAACAATTTGAACCCACCTCTGATACACCTAGCCTTACTCCCCTTCCATCTGGTCTCTTGCACACACAATATACCAACCTTCCTTCTGTCCATCATATCAGATAGCTCTCTCCCTATACCAGTCATACTGCCAACATTCAAAGTTCCGACCCTCACTACCACAGTCATAGCCTTTCTCCTCTCTTCCTGCCTTCAGCCATGCCTTCCACCTCTTCTCCTCCTTCGGCCAACAGTAGCCCAATTTCTGCCAGCACCCTGTTGGCTAACAGTACTGGTGGCGGTCATTGTTAACCCGGACCTCGACCGATCCGGTATGGAAATATTAACTGCTGACTGCATGAAAAGATTTGGCGAAGTTTTACGCCGGATGCCCTTCCTGACGCAAACCTCCCCATTTATCCGGGCTTGGGACCAGCACAAAGAAATGCACTGGCTTGTGCATCCCCAGTGGCTGGGTTTTATATATATATATATATATATATATATATATATATATATATATATATATATATATATATATATGTTCATAGGTTCATAGGTTGGTACTAAGCTGTCGGCCCTAGGGCCTATACAACCCTAGCCATAACAATTCCCTGGCTATTTCTTCCTAGAATGTCTACTTCCCTGGTCCCCTGTCTAGCAGGGCAACGGACGTGATCCCTGGGGAGAATATCCTATCTCCCATCCAGTCATCAAGGTTCCTTTTGAAGAGGGCCAAAGAGGCGCTCAGTTGACATGTATGGGCAGTCAATTCCATAGTATGGGGAGTCTCTGGGTCAGGAACCTATCCCTCCAGCATGTTTTGTTCATTGTGATGACCAGGTTTAAATCCCTGGAGCGTGTGGCTCTGAGGGATTGGGATTTCTTTAAGTGTAGCATGTCCAACAGCAGTGGGTTTGACATGGCCTTGTATGTTAAGCAGAGATCGCCTCTGAGTAGGCGATATGCGACAGAGTATAGCTGGAGTTTTTTTAGATGGTCAGCATAGGACATCTGCTTTAGGCATGTGATTCTTTTAGTGAGGTATTTCTGTGGACTTTCCAGTTGTTGCAGATGTCTTGTGAGGTACATAACAAATGGGGTGTTGTACTCTATAATGGGTCTAATGAGGGATAAGTACAATGGGACAATGACCTCCTTTTTCTGGATGAAAAGCCCTTAGTGATGAGGTGTGCCACATAGAAGGATTTCCTGACTGTTGTGGCTATGTGGTTATTGAAGGTGAGACCACTGTCCACCTGTGTCCCTATGTCCCTTATCACACTTTCGATGTTTAGTGTACTGCCACGTATGTGGTAATTCATGGGTACATGTTTTTTTTCCCAAATGGGATAACTAAACATTTCTTGGCATTGAGCTTGAGCCCATGACTGTGGCACCAAGCATCTGTTTCTGTAAGGCCCTTTTGTAGAATATCCACATCATTTGGGGATTCAATAATGGCTCCCAGTTTGCAGTCATCTGTAAACTTTGTTAGCCAGAGTCCCTTAGAGCTGGCCTGTATTTTGGAGAAGTAGATGCCAAACAAAAGTAGTCCCAGGACTGAACCCTGAGGTACTCTGCTTGTCACTTGTCTGGAGCTGGATTTTGAGTCGGCTACTTTTACATTGTGGGTTCTGTCAGTAAGCCAGTTGGCATCCCATCAAGTGATGTATGGATTAATGCCCAGCTTAGTAAGTTTATTTATGATTCCAGAGTGGGGGATGGTGCTGAAGGCCTTGGTGAGGTACAGATAGGATGTGTGGACCACCTTACCCTCGTCCATGGCTATGGAGACTGATTTGAAGAAGTCAATCAGGTTGAGGAGACAAGATTTACCCTTTATGAAACCAAACTGGGTGGGGTCCAGTGTTTGAAGGTTTCCAATGTCTTTGTGTTTATAAGTTTCATGATAATGCGTTCCATGACTTTGCAGATCAGGCTCATCAGACTGATGGGACAATAGTTCCCGGGATCCAAGGTAGATCCCCCCTTGTGGAGTGGGATAACTGTAGCTGTGTGCCACACCTGAGGTGAGGCTATGATTAAACATGACACTTAGCTGAGGTACCAGTTCATTTTGTAGTTCATGTAGAACACAGCGCAGAATGTCATCTGGCCCCATGGATGTTGTATTCTTAGCATTGGAGAGTGCATTTTTTACCTGTGTGGCTGTGATTACCGGAATTTGGCAATCTTTTGGTATTGAGCTGAGCGCTTTAGGGGGAGAGAGGGTTGTGAAACTGGCACTGAATCAATCTGCCAGGATATTGGCAATATCCTTGGGATCAGTATATTTAATGCCATTCTGTTGTAGCTCAGAACAGACCTGAGCATTGCCATTTAGATTCTTGACATAACTATAGAATGCCTTGTAGTTGTCCTTGGAATCTTTGGCAATTTTATTTTCATAACTAGCTTTGGAGGATTTTATGAGGGATCTCAGCTTCTTACTGAGGCTGGTAAGGGAGCTTTTTTTTGCATCTCGGGATTTTCCTCTTTTCTGCAACAGTCTCTTTCTTCTGTTGTATAGTGTGTTTATGGCAGGGGACCACCAGATTGGCTTCCTTTTTTTGGAAGAGACCATCTTGGTTCTATTTGGAATGGCATGATTCATGCAAGAGTGGATGTGCTCGTACAATGTATGGTGTAGAACTCAGCAGTTGAACTTTCAGTTCCTGTCTGCATGGGTGTCATGAAGTTTGTCACTTCTGACTTTGGAGAAGTTTTGTATGGAGGTTTCCCTACTGGGGGGTGGGGGTGGGATGTGGACATCAAGGGTGATTAGCTTATGGTCAGACCTGACCAACGAGGGGGTGACCACTGGTGTGGAGCATCGATCTCCCATGTTGGTAATGACCAGGTCTAGGATACTTGAGCCCCTGGTGGGACTATGGATTAGTTGATCCAAGGCACTGGAATTTATGAATTCCAAGAACCGTTGGGCAAAGGTGTTGGTACCTGAGTAGTTTTTCCAATTAATGGCAGGGTAGTTGAAATCACCCACTATTAGGGTGTTTGGTTGTATCTTAATATTTTCCAGTATGTTTAGAAAGGTGTAGTGAGAATCTTGGGGCATGGTGGGGGATCTGTAGCAAGCTACAGTTTGGATTGCAGTCTTACCAAGTGTTAGTTGCACCTGTAGAATTTCTGATACATTTTGTTGGGCAACTAGCCTGTAGGTGTGAATATCCTTGGTGAATATGGACACTCCTCCACCTTTAGTGCTTCGGTCATGGTTTGGTGGCTGAAAAGTGTGGTAAGAGTTGTAGCCTGGTATTGCATGGGTGCTCTCTGGAGCCTTGAACCAGGTCTCAGATACTGTACAGATATTGATGTTTTCTGTTTTTAAAAGTGCATCAAGAGAGTGCATTTTGAGGTTTAGACTTCTAGCATTCAGTACATTACCTTCAGATTTTGCATGCTTATATCCATTATGGTGGTGGTTTTGTCCTTTGAGCCTTGCCTAAAAAAGGCACTATAAGGGTGGCAAGAGCCTTAGCCAGTAACCTGAATCCCATGGGCGACAGGTGCAGACCACCTCTGGCAAAGCATTGTGGTTTGTTGATCATGTCGTCCCAGGCAGACAGATACTGGATCCCGTTTGAATGACACCAGAAATTTAGCCAATTGTTGAAGTCATTCATTTTTGTCCTTATACTGTGGTATCATTCTGGGCGAAGGCAAGGTGCTACTCAGGGCTAGGGTCGTACCTGCCTGGGCCACATGATCTGAGAGCTCTTCCATGTCCCTTTTCATGCCATCCAGGGAGGTATGTCTCAAGTCATTCACTCCAACATGGACAATGACAAAGTCGTATTTGTACTTGTTGTGGAGTGACTTGAGTGCATGCATTATGTGGCGGATCCTGGCACCCGACAGGCAGCTGACAGTAATTCTCTCCTTGTTCAGCCTGGTGAGTTGGACATCAGTGTGCCTGACTATTGAGTCACCTATGACTAAAGTGTTGGGTAGGTTGTCTTGTCTTAGGGACTGTTACTTGGTGGCACACTGGTGTTTTGAGCTATGTGTCATTTTGGCTGTGATTGGTGTTTGTTTGCGTTTCAGCTTTGGAGGTCCTTGTTGCTTGTGCAGGTTAATGTTAAGGGCCTCTGCATAGGTGGGTTTGGTGTTACTATGTGTGGATGTTGGTGGAATGAGTTTTGAAGGGCTATGTGTTGCTTCAGGTGTAGTGCAGGTGTTAACCTTCTCCTCTTGACTGTCTAGCACAATCTTGTCTGGTGAGAGCTTTGCTTCCAGTTTGACTATGTAAGTGCATCTCTCACAGGTTGTAGTGCTGGGTGGTAGGAGGAGAGGGTTATCTGTGTACATGCCCCAGTATGCCCAGATTCACCAGGTGGACAGGAGAAATCACCGGAAGCTGACCCATGGACATGCTTGGCTCGGTGTTTCTTTTGTAAAGTACAAGAGCTGTTTTCCCTTATCTTGGCAAAGTACTTTGCAATTATAGGCTGTTTAGTGCCTACAACTAATTTCTCCTTTTAACAAGGAGAATTGAGTGCTTGTATCAGTTTAAGGCTTCCTATTGCTTTCCAGCAGGTTTTAGAGCAAGTGCTAGTCACAGGGATTCAGATTTTAGTGCTACTACTGAGAAACCAGCTAGTTCTAAGGAAAAATTTGAAGAGCAGACATTCTGGCACTGGGAATAGTTTAAAGTGCTAGACTAATAAGCTAGTTCAAGGAAATATAGGAATCAGTTTAATATATATATATATACATGTGTGTGTGATTTTTTTAATATATTTTGATGTAAAATAGTTCATCTGGCCAAAGTTTCAAATTTGCCACAGGATATATAATTGTTATTGTCAGTTCAGCAGCATAGAGGAATAAAGCCCTGCCTATGCCTCAGGAAAACTGCGTTCATTTAGTAACTAGGACATCTGAGGCACTGGCATAGGAAGAAGGATTTCCATCCTGCAGAAGGGAGTTGTGCACTTGGGCACTTACAGGTGTAGTGGCTGAGTCACTGCAGAGGTGGAATGACACAATAGTATGCCCTGTTGCATATCCATCTTACAAAATGACATATGTGTGTGAAAGGGTAATAATTAAAAACACTCACAGGTAGCCATGTGATAGTGCACCAAGTTTCTTGATCTCCTCATTGGCCTCAGACATTGGTTGGGGTTTGTCCGGAAAGGCTAAGATCGGACTAGTAATCCTGGCGAATGAAGAGAGGTTGAACTACAACTTTGTAAACTGAAATAAATGAGCTGGACAAACAGATTAAGCATAGTGTTAGACAAGATCAAGAAAAATTTGAAGAAAATTTATATAAAGATATTGAGCATAATAGGAAACCTTTTTATAGATACATAAGATGTGGAAGGAGTAAAGATACACAAATTGATAAACTGTGTGCAGATTCTAAAATTTATTCTCAAATACAACAGATTATAGATATATTTACAAAATCTTATGCGAAACAGTTTGGCACCACAAAAGGGGTGGGAAGTTGTCCTAGTGACATCCAGGTAACCCCCGATACTGGAATCAAATTAGATTATATTCAAAAAGAACTGTGCAAACTGGATCCAAACAAAGCACAAGGAGGAGACGGAATAAATAACAATGACCTAAGAACACTTAAGCAAGAACACTGCCATTACATCTATTATTCACTAGGTCATATAAATATGGGGAGATTCCTCAAGACTGGAGACATGCACTTATTAAACCTGTCTTTAAGGGAAAGGGGAGTAGGACAAACCCAGAATCATATAGACCCTTAAGTCTACTTTCATGTTGTGGAAAAGTAATGGAGAAGGTAATATTGGATAAGTTATTATCAGAACTGGATAGGATGGGACTTGAAACCATATATCAGCATTCATATGTTGACAATAGATCTATTACCACCTGTAGCATGATGTTCTATAACAATATAATAACAGCTATGAATGAAAAATTGTGCTGTGATATGATTTATATAGATTTAACTTCAGCATTTGACAGGGTCATGCACAAAACACTGATCAATAAATTAGTACAAATAGGTATTGATGTACTGTTGATAAGATGGATAGCTGCATGGCTTACAAATAGGACATGGCAAGTATCACACACCAACTGGACAGGTGAAATCCTTGGTTACAGTCAACGTGTCCCACAGGGCTCTGTACTAGGTCCTTACTTATTTAGATTGTATCTTTCAGACCTTATTTTATCATAAGTGTTCTACAGTCTATATGCTGATGACCTGAAACTGGGTAAACTGATTACAAGTGTTACAGATAAGTTATTTCTGCAAAATAATTTGACTAAATTGACCAGTTGGGCACAGGAGAATAATATGTTGATAAATACATCAAAAACTAAGCATATGAGATTTGGGAGACATAAACTGAAAGGTGAATATTTAGTACAGCACACAATGATCAAATCTGTAGACTCATTTAAGGACCTGGGTATAAGGGTAAATTCAGCTATGAGTTTTTCTAATCATATCAACCAATTGGCTAATAATAGTTATAGAACTATAGATTGTATACAAAGATTTATAAAGTCTAGGAAATCAAACATAATGAAGTCATTGTTTGTTAGTTACATTAGACCCAAACTTGAGTATGGAATAACAATATGGAAACCCTATAGGAAAACAAGCATGAATAAACTGGAAAGAGTACAGCAGAAATATACTAAGGGCATACATGGATGTGAAAATCTAAGTTATTATGAAAGACTAAAATATCTGAACTTGTACAGTGTCTCTTACAGATATTTAAGAGGAAATCTTATTCAGGTATATAGGGCATTTAGGGACAACTACCTCTGGGAATGTTTAGGGTTATCAAAAAGTACTAGAGAATCAGCAGATAACCTATGTAGAAGATTCTATAGGAATGAAAAGTGTACTAATTGGTTCTCTGACAGAGTAGCTAATGCTTGGAACAGACTACCAAATTATATTAAAGCAAGCACTAGTTTAGATATTTTTAAGAACAGCCTGGACATTTATTATGGGATCAAGTATTTTGGCATATTGGCAAGCTAGAAAGGCTTTAATGCCCATCCTTGAAACATTTATATGTATGTATGTAAGAGAGGACCACAGAGTGAGCTGATGGTTAACTGTGGGGCTGCAAAGAGACCACAAATTAAAAATGCTGTGTAACTGTTTTGGCAGGAAGTATTTTATATCCAAAATGCATGTTATGCAAGTAACACACACACACACACACACACACACACACACGCACGCACGCACGCACGCACGCACACACACACACACACACACATACATCTTGCCCTCGACTACTCATTGCACTTAATTAGATTAGATATATATTTTTAATTTATATATGTTTTCACGCTTGATGACCATGGCTTCCTTGCTTAGTGAGGGAAAAGGAAAGGGCAGCCATTGATAATGCTGTCACAGTCATTTGCATTTGATTAGATGTAACTGCTATTGCTGTTTCTTGTTTAAGTTTTGTTTTGCATTGTTCTCCCTCGTCTTGCATGTTTTTTTAATGTAATCCAAAAGCACACAGTCTAGGATAGCTGAAAAGAAAGCATGCAATCTAAATAGCAATACTTCCAACACTTGTGTGCAGCATACAGACTTCCCTATATCTTATATCTCAGAGAAGGATATAACAGCTCTACAAAAATTAGTGAAATCAATTTGTGCAAGAAGAGATATAGGTTTACCTCATGAAAAGCTTGGCTTTCCTTGGTGCAAGTGAAGATGCCTTACCTGACTATACTAGTCACTGAATTTTATGTCCTGGCAGCTCAGTCATAAACATTGCAGGTAAAATTTCCTTCAGTTCAATGTGCTGGGCAGTGAATAACATCTGAAACAGAACGTGTTAATGTGAATACATTTAGTTCAATCTGTATGGTGAAATTTCACACCCATAAACCTCTTTTAGTCATTGTAAGAACTCCGTTGTTTGCTTTCATTTTTCTCCTATAACAAGAACAAGTCATTTTTAATTTTTTAGGTGAACAAGTACATGGATGAAATACTGGTTAAAAGAAACATACAACAACTGAACCACAGTACATGCTCACAAGATAATACATAGTTATATTGCAATTTGTGCTTAAATAATTCTCAGTCAAGGGATACAGCCATAAAATATAGTGTCACCACTAATTTCTATAGCTGCATCATAAGAGTCATACAGTTCTAAAGAGCATAAACCCATTTTGAATACAGAAACAACATTGTAGAAACACCTGACCCCATCTACAAATGCTGTTTCACTTTTAGGGAATGTAGGAAGAAGCGGAGGCCCATAAATTAGCTACTGTGTCTTCAGTATGGCAAAATTTTGGGTTGCAGGGATTCCCATAAGTACTTCTGCTGTACTGTCTATGTAGGCCTCAAGTCCTTTACAAAATCAATACACTGGGGGTATCTGGGGGCATTTTGATACCATGGCATCAAATTGCTGGTGAGAGTCCAGAGTTAGAAACTTTCAGTTTATTACCTTTTCGTGTCATAAAAAGAAAGAACTGATACATGGAAATCACTAACCGCCCTTTTCTGTCTTTAGTATAATATCGTCAGCAGCGACTGCTGCAGCATCTGCACAGATACCTGCTCACTGAAAAAAGGGATTAAATGAATCACATGTATCTCCTCTGAAAGCTGTTTGTTTATCGAACTTTGTTTCTTGTCCTCCAGTTTCTAGTATTTGTTTTATGATATACCCTTGGCATTTATCAGTTCATTTAATATAGAATCATCTGTGCTACTACTAAGACAGTATTACTTCTGAGTATGCAATGAGGTGATACAAGAAGAATGCCGTTTCAGCTTGATTTTTAAAATGGAGCTACAACAAATGGCACAGGCTCCTTCTGTTACTTTTGGCTGGCAAATAGAAATTATGATTATGTACTGATTAAATATACATTGTTTAATGTGGTGAAAACAGATATTAGTCATATGTCGATTGTACAGCCCCTTACCTGCAAATAACTTTCACGATGTAAACAGAAGTTATTTTAATCCAAATTGTTAAATGTCTCTTCCATCTTACTCTTTTCTTCCAGGTTCAGCTCCCATTCCATATTTGATGAAAATTTACAATAACATTTCAAAAATAATGCATACATTTCTCTCCCTCTCTGTGTCTACACACACACACACACACACACACATATATATATATATATATATATATATATATATATATATATATATATATATATATATATATATATATATATATATAAAATATGAACGTATAGCTAAATAAAAATAATAATTAATGGTGGGGTTGCCTACTGGGAGAATGTCATGGTGTGTTATCAGATGCTTAGCAGAGGCTGCAGAAATACCTCACTAAAAGAATCACAGCCTAAAGCAGATGCCCTATGCTGACCGCCTTAAAAAAACTCCAGCTATACTCTGTCGCATATTGTCTACTCCGAGGCGATCTATGCTTAACATACAAGGCTATGTCAAACCAAGAGCTGCTGGACATGTTACACTTAAAGAAATCCCAATCCATCAGAGCCACACACTCCAGGGATCTAAACCTTGTCATCACAATAAACAAAACATGCTGGAGGGATAGGTTCCTGACCCAGAGACTCCTAAGACTCTGGAATAGACTGCCCATACATGTCAAGCAGAGTGCCTCTTTGGCCCTCTTCAAAAGGAACCTTGATGATTGGATAGGAGAAAGGAAATTCACCCCAGGGATCACGTCAGTCACCCCGCTAGACAGGGGTCCAGGGAAATAAACAGTGTGGGAAGAAATAGCCAGGGAATTGTTATAGCTAGTATTGTATAGGCCCTAGGGCCAATAGCTTAGTACCATCCTATGAACCTATGAACCTATGGATACCTGGATTTATTTGGTAACCTGAACAATGAAGACTCTGCTGAGTCACGGGATCGATAGAGACTTAAATGAGAGATACCATTTTCTAGGGTGGGAAGGCAGCTGATTATTAAAATTATCAACTGCAGAAAAAGATCATTATCAGTCACATGCATGGAAGCATGTTTCATTCATCTGTCATTGCAATTCCAGGAATCCAAAGCACTAGGCTCATGCAACAAATTCAATGCAATTACCAATATTACAGGATGGAATTAGAGCTGTCTCTGGCAAATATTTTAGAACCTCCACCATGGCAAGAGGTACATGAGAATACTACAAAACAATATCTCTCTTCCACTCTCTTTCGCTCTCTCAAGCATTCTAGATGCCTATGAGCCAAAGGGGCCTTGTCACACTTGATCACAAGCACAACCAGAGGACTAGAATTAATTAAAGTCTGGATGGAATGTGTGACCCCCACACTAGGGCAGTACATCATCCAGGATGGAAATGGGTATCCAAAAGCACTGTCTAATGATTAGCAGAATATTTGTCAGATCTTTCTTAAAAGAAATAAATCGAAATGATTGTGTTGAGCAAAGGAAAGTTTTCTGATACATTACAACAGAAAACCATTCCAGTTTCTTTGAGCTACTTCTTACAGAAAGAGGTAGATGCAGTTTTTATTTTTATTTATTTATTTTTATTTTTAGATTTTATTTTTAATTTTAGATTGGTTAGAAATCAACAACCAATTACTTTATCAACAACTAATTATCATTCATAAAACCCTTTACTTTCCTGATGCTACCCCTAGCCTTACAAAACTGATTTCACCTTATAAAAACCTAGCCACACTACGCTCAGCTAATAAACTCCTTGTAGCCTTAACCAAATCAAAGAATAAAGCTGGGGACTCATTATTTTCAAATTCTGTCGGGAAGATCTGGAATCAACTACCTCAGGAAATTACAAACCTTGACTCTACATCCCTTTTCAAAAGACATATCAAAGAACATCTTAAAACTCAATGGCTGTGTCCTTGTGCTAATCCTGACTGAAATTACTTCTCTACTACTCCCAACTTCCCCACCTTGCCCAACTGTCCCTCTAAAAGACTTTTTTAACTTTTGACAGTATTATCTTTGAGAATGTCGCTAACATTTTTCTTTTTCTCTCCACCATGTTATCACATCTTAAATTTTTTTGTATCTAACTGCTGAATGTTGCTTACCTTGTAATTCTATTATTAACCAACTATTTTCTGAATATTGTTCTGCTTGATTTTTTTTTTTTGTTTCCATTAATTTTGTATAAGTCCACCCTTGAACTTATGGTATTTTGCTAAATATTTTTAATGTTAATGATTTTGTTTACTTCATGTAATTGGAGCTTTTCTCCCCGGGCCTCTACTGAAAACGGATATTTGTCCAGTTAGACTAGCCCGGTCAACAAATGTAAAATAAAAATAAAAGGTAGATGCAGTTCTTAAAAGTTAACAGTAAATAACATTCCCTTCATATCCATGCTTTGTTCAGAAGTGGCAAATCTCTCCACAGTCACTTGTGAGTTGTGTGGTGGCTTTACAATGCATTTCCTACTTCTCAGACAGCATCCATCTGAACTTTTCACAAACAGAACAATTATGCTGTTATGGTTATTCTAGCAATATGAAGAAATCAGTGCAGTGTAAATGGCTCCAATGTGAGTGAGGTTGATAGAAGATGAAATAATACCGGTGAAGGCTTTGCTTTATAAGAAACCCACCTCTGAAGATGGCTAGCATCTTCTCACGTGTACTATGTTAAGTATCGACATGTGGTAAGTATAAGTTGCTCAGCTGAGATTATCAGAGAACTTTAAGGAGACTGAATCTTCGAAGACGACTCTATTAATGAAAGACAACACATCCAGCTTCTTTGCAGTCTAGTTTACCTTGCATCTAGACACTACAGGATTATTAGGTCTCATATATTACCAAGCATGACAGAGCTTGGTATACATAATTTCACGATCTGCCTTTGGTTTCAATGTGATGAAACACTGGATTT
This sequence comes from Protopterus annectens, assembly GCF_019279795.1. Lineage (NCBI taxonomy): Eukaryota > Metazoa > Chordata > Ceratodontiformes > Protopteridae > Protopterus > Protopterus annectens. Next base: position 17,332,722 of record NC_056727.1, on the reverse strand, counting down.
GCCACGTTTGTGATGACATGGTTAGTATTATAGCACAGACCTGGTAGACTATCATGGTGTATACTAGTAATAAAAACAAAGCAATGGCTTATATAATAAAATTTAAATGATGCCTGAAATTGTACTAGCTAAATATCACCATGATATTTAGTGCCAACGTACAACCGGTATACTAGCTAAATTTGCTGCTTTTGAACTACAATGTTTTTCTTTCTTCTACCTCTTCTGAGCTAAGCTAGATTAGTGTTATTTACTGCTTGCTGTACTTGCAATGTGGCATCTTGCTTACCTGTATGATTGTCAGTCTTGATTGATACTTTTCTTTGCAATAAGATCATAGTTGACGAAGCATCACTGCATTCATGACTATACTGATAAATAAATAAATATATAAATATTTAATAAAGCACACTGATGCTGCCACAGCTGATGATGCTGAATGCACTTTGAACTTTCCATAAAGCAATAACAGACATCAGTAGGCAGAGTCAGATCAAAACGCTAAATGTGCCTTCTGAGAATCATAAAGTCTAATAGGAAATAAGGACCTCTATATTCTCTTATGTAGCCATGGTCTTATGTTCTTGTTAAAATGCAGTCCCTGCTTAAGCCTTGTTTTCTTCCACTTAGTATAAGAAATGTTTTAAGTCTGCATAAATATTTCTTAAATTCTGTACACAAGACCGATCTTGTCATTTACCATACTTTCTGAGAAAAAAAATGTGTGTCTTAAACATTTTCTCTTCTTCTAATTGTACCCAGTTGAACTATGTGGACTTCTTTGAGCTACTTAAATAATTTTACTGTACCTACTTTTAATCTCCTTTCTTCAAGTGTCTAAATGTTATGTTTCTATATCCTTTATTTGTATGGTATCTGATGAAGGTCACATATTACACTGTACCTTCTGTCTTGCTGTGAAATTATATATCAAAAACTGCTCAAAATACACCAGATGGGTCTTAATAGCTGTTTAACATGGAGTATTTCATAAAAAACAAAACATGTTTAAAAGCCACCAAACACCATCACTGATAATTATTCCTGGAATGTACATATGTACATTGACCACTGAAGTCAGTATACTATAAGCAGTCCTCAACTCATATGCACCTGTGATACTGGATTGCACTTGGTGATGGAGGTTTACAAGAGTAAGTTTGCACTTCCGTATAAGATGTTAAATAGGAAAAGAAAGCTGGTAGTGGGTCATAATTCTTCAGCAGGGGCTCCCAGGTTTGATCACTGATAGTACATTTACTCTGTTCCAGCATAAGAGAAATATGGGTTTATATGACTTCATCAATTTTTTGGAAACTCAAAATTCATACAGTTGAGTTCTTATGATCGAATTTCCAGTAACTCAAAAAAATCTACATTTTTGAAGGAGGGCAAGCCCTCCCTGCACCTCCCATGTCCATGGCTGCAACCCCCACACCCTCTGCAAATTATATATACTAACTCTAAGATTGCACTACAGTGTGGATGACGGTAATTTCCCCTTTGAAGCAGTTCTGTGTAGATTGTGGTATAGTGGGGATAAGGAAATCTACTCTTTTTCACACTGTAGTGTGATCTCAGAGTTGGCATATATAATTTGCAGGGGTTTGGGGAGCTCACAATGGCTTGCCCCCTGCAAAAATGTAGATTTTTTTCGTTTATTTGGAGTTTTTGGGAACTCAGTCATATGGTGTCGAACATATGAGTTTTGAGTTTCTGAAATCCCAATGAAGTCATACAGACCGGGGAAATATAAATCAGTAGAGAGGGAAAGGTAGCTGTCACCTAGGACTGTAGCCAGTGCTTCCTTTATTATTTTTTTAATTAATTAACTTCATGCAATATATTACATTCACAAATAATCCTCATGCATAATGCACCTTATCTCATATGTGGTTAGCTACTTCTTTTCCTATCCTATCCCAATCTACCCCATGGATTTCCTTTGGGTTAACTTTCTCCTTCTGCTTGATATGATATCCAGTCTTGAAGTATTCTAACACAACTCTCCAGTGTTTTTTTTCCTATTTCTATCGCCTTTTTCCATTCTAATTAGTTTATGCTACCTTCTCCCCAAGTCCAGGAAACTCTTGTGTAATTTTTGGTCCTGTACTGCTTTTATTCCCTTCCTCCATTGAGTAATGATGGTTTTAACTTCAGTACTCAGTAGTCTGATAATATTCCTTGCTATTTATTTCCAGATGTGACCTTTATGCCCTATATATCTCCAAACTCTGGACCCCACCCAGTTTAGATTTGTAAAGGGCAGATCATGCCTCCTAAACCTGATAGACTTCTTTAAAGCAGTCACCAAAGCCGTAGACAAGAGTAAGGCGGTTCACACAGCCTATCTAGATCTTGCCAAGGCTTTTGACACCATCCCCCACTCTGAAATTATAGATAAACTCACTAAACTAGGTATAAATCCCTATGTCACAAGATGGGTTGCCAACTGGCTCACTGACAGAACCCACACTGTGAAAGTAGCAGACTCCAAATCCAACTTCAGACCAGTGACAAGTGGAGTACCACAGAGTTCAGTCCTGGGTCTTCTCCTGTTTGGTATCTACTTCTATGAAGTACAGGCTAACACAGAAGGTCATTGGCTAATGAAGTTCGCAGATGACTGCAAACTAGGAGCCATAATCAAAACTCCTAATGATGTGGACATCCTACAAAAAGGCCTCACTGAGACAGATGCCTGGTGTCAAAGCCATGGCCTCAAGCTCAATGCCAAAAAGTGCATTGTCATCCCCTTCGGTAAAAAACTCTGTACCCATGAACTACAACATAGGCAGTAGTATACTTAACACCGGATGTGCGATAAGAGACCTTGGGACACAGGTGGACAGTAGTCTCTCCTTTGATAATCACATCACCACAGTAGTCACGAAATCCTTCTATGTGGCACACCTCATCACAAAAGGTTTCTCATCCAGAAGAAAAGAGGTCATTGTTCCCCTCTACTCATCACTCATTAGTCCCATTATAGAGTACAATGCCCCTTTTGGTATGTACCTCACAAAACACCTACAACAACTGGAAAGGCCGCAGAAATACCTCACAAAGAGGATTACCGGCCTCAAACAGATGCCCTGTGCAGACCGTCTAAAAAAATTCCAGCTTTACTCTGTCACATATCGCCTACTCAGAGGTGATCTCTGCCTAACATACAAAGCTATGTCAAACCCAAAGCTGTTGGACATGCTCCACTTAAAGAAATCTCAATCCCTCTGAGCTATATGCTCTAGTGACCTAAACCTTGTCACCACAATAAACAGAACATGCCAGAGGGATAGATCCCTGCCTGAGAGACTTCCCATACTCTGGAATAAACTATCTATCTATATCAAACAAAGCTCCTCATTAGCACTCTTCAAGAAAAATCTTGATGATTGGATGGGAAATAGGAAATTCACCCTGGGGATCACCTCTGTGGCTCTGCTCAATAGTGGCACAGGAAAATAATTTTCTTGGGTGGCAAAAGCCAGGGTACCTTTTTGGCTGGGCTTGTATAGGCCCCAGGGCCGATAGCCTAGTACCTACCTATGAACCTATGAACCTATATACAGAATTCCCAAGTATGCTCTGCTTCTTTTTGAAATATGTTTCCCCAAATTGTCTTTGCCCACTTCCTGATTTCTTGGGCCCAGCCACAGTCCCAGAATATGTTCATCATTCCTGACTCTTTTTTTGTAACATCTCCACCATTTGTTTACCTTCTTCCTGTCTACCTTTACTAAACCAGGGTCTGCTGAGGTGTATCATCTCTGGGGCATGTTACAAAATTCCTAAGGTTCCAAAACCAGTCCAAGTGATTTTTCATTTATTTTCACTTATTTTATTGCATTTGCACTTGCCTATCATTTTTATCTGTGCATTATAGCTAATTTATCCCATTTGCACTATTTTAAAGCAATTTACTGATTAACTGCATTTCATTTTAAAGAACTAATGTATACCTTTGATGAGGGCAGCCTGTAGTCACCCAATATACTGCCATTACTCCATAAGTTGCATTCACTTATTAGTTGTGTCTATATACTGTGTATAATAGCATTGGTCTTGATTGTAATTAGTTGTACTGAATACTGTAGGCTACTGAGAATGTTACCTTAGCAAGGCAATGAGTGTTCCATTAATGTTCTTGGAACAAGACTGCATTTGTTTTTCATTTTGTCTCATCATGGTAGTTGTTATCTCATGCATTCTATCTATCGTGCCCTTTTCCTCCTGTTAACAATTATATTAGCTAAGTCTCTATTTGTTTATATTGTTCTTTTATCTACAGCTAAGGGTATACCACTACCTACAACAATAAAAGGGAACCATCTTACCCTAGAGTCCTAAAAATACTGCAGCTTCATTAATGCAATAAGACCGGAAAGCCAAACTGCCCAATATGAACGCCAACCTATGTAGGTTCCTGCAATATTATCACTGTATAGGAATTGATGGCTGTTAATCTAGTATTGTATAAATAATAGACATACATACACCTGGGGAAAGCATCGCCTATTGGTTTGGCAGCACAAATCCCACTTTTTACTCAATACCACTACTTCCCAAAGCGCCTTTGTTTATTTAACAAATCCCCACAAAAATGCCATACACTGACCTAACACCAAAGCACAGGACCACTAGATAATTTTTCTCAAGTGTATCTCAGTCTCACACCATAATTCTGGACAGCTATACTGGGTAGGATTTCCACATTGCTTTTTCTGGCTCAAACCAAAAGTCAAATGGACAGCAGTTCAGGCATTCTAACACATTTTAGGTATTCCAACTAACTTCTAGTTACAGCATTTTATTTTCTCCTGTAAACTGATAGTTCTTTTGTGCCGGTATTTCTTTAGCATTCAGCTTCAACCCACTTTGTTCACCCTCACTGTGCTCGGGCTCACCCTGTTTTTCCCAACCCCCTTTCCCACCCACCCCTCATTTCACTAGGTTTATTCGTGTCTTTCTGCAGTCCCTACAGCTTGTTAGCCAATTATTACAGTCTGGAACCTGTGTTCTGAGAGACTGCCTTACATATTATCTGCAATTATACAGAGCTGAGTATATATTTTTTTTGGTTATAGAGTTTAATTGTTGCTTAGATCTGTGTTGAAACTGTTGTCTCACTGTTCTGAGAGACTGATCGGCAAATATACAGAGCTGAAAATATTTTTTTGGTTTTAAAGTTCGTACTGTTAGTTTTTGCTTAGATCTCTGTTGACTGTTTTCCCCACCCACCCTCATTTTCTGCTGTGTCTTCAGTTGGCATAGTAACAGCTGCATTCAAATTACTGGAACCTGTGTTCTGAGAGACTGCCTTACATATTATCTGCAATTATACAGAGCTGAGTATATATTTTTTTGGTTATATTGTTTAATTGTTTCTTAGATCTGTGCTGAAACTGTTGTCTCACTGTTCTGAGAGACTGATCGGCAAATATACAGAGCTGAGAATATTATTTTGGTTTTAAAATTTGTACTGTTAGTTTTTGCTTAGATCTCTGTTGAAACTGTTTTGTCCCACCCACCCTCCCTATTTTTGGTTTGTAGTTTAAATTTGGTGGCTTTTGCAGTTGCCCACCCCACTCTAGATTTAATCTGGGACACTCCCGCGTCCCATCTCTTTACCACATTCTACCTAATAAACTCTTTCTGCACTTGCTTTTAGTCCTTTTTAATTTAATTGCATTTTGTAAACCGTGTTTGGTCTAATATTGCTGCATACTCAAGTGTGCTAGCTTGCACTGCATGTGAATTGTTTTTTACTACTGTTTTTGCTACTTTTCTGTAAAAAAAAAACTGTAAGCCTGTTTCCTACCTTCCCTGTAACTAGTGTTCCAGATACAGATTTGCTGTATCCAGAACTGTATGTAAGCTTCTGAGTCCCCCAAGCCTTTCTGTGTTGGAGGGAAGCCCTCTAGCTTATCAGTGGGAGTGGCAAGCACTAGGTAACCTGTCTACCACATATGTAGTGGTTCTGGCCCAGAATTTGTAGTTATTGGCCGTTTGGGCAATCTCTTCCATCTCTCTCAACTTTCTGATTTGAAAGCCTGTATTTGCACTTGTTTCTGTCCTGTAACACATCTAGTGCAGATACAGATTCTTAGTTTTAGCACTTAAATTTGCTTGTTCATGCTCAGCATTTGTTCAGAACTTGTAAGCACTAAATAAGCTACTAATTACTATAGCACTCTATCTTCCTCATTACCTAGAGGAAAACAATTTTTGTACTTACTTTTCTCACTTGCTTAGAGAAAAACAGCTCTTGTACTCACTTTCCTCACTTATCTAGAGGAAAAACCCTGCAACTCTCTTTTTGCGCAGTCTTGTGCACAGAGCAGCGTCAGGCAGCGCCGGTTAGTTGGGGTATACTATTCCCGGCCCCACAAAGTCTGCGCTGTAAATTTTCCCTTAGAACTAGGCAAGCCTCAACTCAAGTGCTTCAAATCAGCTGCTCTTATTGCAGCACTTGCAAAACAGAAATCAGCACTTGTCCTAATCTCCTAGACAGCACTATTATTCTCCAAATTTCCTAGACAGCACTATTATAATATAGCATAAGACCCCCGATCTTCCACAGGACTTAAGTTCAATTTACTCTTCAAAGCATGTCCAGAGGTCAGCTTCAGGTGTACTCTCCAGTTCATCTGGTGGAATTGGGCATCCTCAGGCAATGTCACAACTGCCTCATGTATACAGACAACCATCTCCTCTTACCTCTAGACACAAACACTTGTGAGAGATGCAAATACACAGCCAGACTGGAGGCTAAGCGCTCTCAACCCATGACTGTAACAGACAGTCAAGTGGATAAGGGACACACTTGCATCACACCACCTGTCCACATGAATCTACAAAACAAGCACCGGCAAAACATACGCATAAATACACAAAAACATATTCGGAGGCACTAGGTACCAATCTGAAAAAGAAACAGTGCCCTCCAAAGCAGACAAGCAAGCAACCTGCACCCCCAAACACAAGCCAGAAAACACATAATTCACCTCAGCAGTGTGCCTCACAACAGCCCTTAAGGCAAAACACCATACCTGACACGCTAGTAATAGGAGACTCTATAGTAAGGCACACGGATGTTCCACTCACCAGGTTGAACAAGGAGAAGGTTACTGTCAGGTGCTCGGATCCACCACATAACACAAGCACTTAGGTCACTCCAGAACAAGTACATGTATGACGCTGTCATTGTACATGTTGGTGTGAATGATCTAAGACATACCTCCCTGGACTACATGAAAAGAGACATTGAGGAGCTCTCTGATCATGTAGCCCAAGCTGGTATGACCCTGACCTTGAGTAGCATACTACCTTCACCTAGAATGATACCACAATACAAAGACTAAATGATCAATTTCAACAACTGGCTAAGCTTCTGGTGTCATTCTAAGGGGATCCAGTGTCTGTCTGCCTGGGATGACATGATAGACAAGCCTCGCTGTTTTGCCAGAGATGGGTTGCAGCTGTCACACCTAGGTTTTCGAATACTGGCCAAGGCTCTTGCCATCCCCATAGTGCCTTTTTTAGGCAAGGCTCAAAGGACAAACCAACCACTGTAACCAGCACAGGTAATCAAAAACTAAGGTTAATGCTACTCAACGCCAGAAGTCTCAACCTCAAAATGCACACACTCGAGGCTCTCCTCAGCATGGAGAAAATCAATGTTTGTGCAGTGACGAAAACCTGGTTCAAGGCTCAAGAGAGCACCCCAGCACTGCCAGGTTACAATTCATACAATACCTTACGGCCTCAGTTACAGGATCGCAGTACAAAGGGTGGAGGTGTATCCATATTCATCAAGGATACCCATATTTCCAGGTTAGTAGCACAGCATGATGCCCCAGAGATCATCCGTGCACAACTATCAGCAGGGAAAACCACATTTCAAGTCGTAGCTGGTTATAGATCGCCCACCATGTCCCAAAATGCTCACTCTGCATTCCTTGAGACATTGGAAAATATAAAGGTCCTACCCAACACCATAATCTTGGGTGATTTCAACTACCCTGATATAGACTGGGTGAACTACCAATGTTCCACCTCCTATGCTCAGCGATTCATAGAATTTATAAATTCAAATGCCCTTGAACAACTAGTATGTTCCCCCACTAGAGGGGACAACATATTGGATTTAATCATCACAAATATGGGTGCCCACTGTACCACACCCGTTATCACTCCCTCCTTGGTCAGATCCGACCACAAACTGATAACCCTGGACATCCTCTCCCCTCCACTTCCCCCAGTAAAAAAAAACATAATCAAAAACATTTCCAAAGCAAACTTCAAACTACTTGCATCCGAAGTGGAAAGCTTCACTATTCCCTTGCAGAAGGATAATGATATCCAGGATGCGGAATCCTACACCAAGGCACTCTATATGCATCTTCAGGATTGCATGGACTGTACTATCCCAAATAAAACCAAGACTCCTTCCTCAAGCAAGAAGAAACCAGTCTGGTGGACCCCGGCCATAAGCAAACTTTACAATAAAAGGAGGAGACTTATACAAAAAAAGGCCAAATCTCAAGTAGAAAAATCATCCCTGATCAGCATTAGTAAGAAATTCAGGGCCCTCATCAAGTCAACTAAAGCTAATTTTGAAAAGAAAGTTGCCAAGGATGCCAAGGATAACCATAAGGCCTTCTATGGCTACATCAAAAACCTAAATGGCAACGCTCAACTCTGTTCTGAGCTAGTACAAAATGGAACAAAATACACTGACCCTTCTGACATTGCCAACATCTTGGCTGACAGGTTCAGTGCAAATTCCCCTGCCCCTCACCACCTACAGGGCCTATTACCATTCCAGGGGATTGTGTAAGTCCAATTATTACTGATACATTGGTTAACAAGGCTCTATCTAAAGCTATAAACACTGCCTCCATGGGACCAGATGGTGTCCCAGGCTGTGTCATACGTGAGCTCCAAAAGGAATTAACCCCGCATCTTAATACCCTGTTCAGTCTCAGCCTCTCCACAGGATATGTGCCCAGAGAATGGCGCATGGCAACGGTGGTCTCGCTACACAAGGGTGGGGCCACAACTGACCCTGGGAACTACTGACCAATAAGCCTGACCAGTCTGATCTGTAAGGCAATGGAGTGAATAATTATGGAACTCATAAATGGAGAGATTGGGAACCTCCAGTCGCTGGACCCCACACAGTTCAGCTTCGTCAAGGGCAGATCATGCCTCCTGAACCTGGTGGATTTCTTTGAGACAGTTACTCAGGCTATAGATAAGGGAAAGGAGGTACACACGGCTTACATTGACCTTGCTAAAGCATTTGACAACATTCCCCATTTGGGTATTATTGATAAGCTCACCAGCCTGGGCATAAACCCTTACGTCACAAGATGGATCGCAAACTGGCTCTCAGACAGATCCCATAAAGTAAGAGTAGCGGGATCTATGTCCGAATCCAGACCAGTAATGAGTGGTGTGCCTCAGGGCTCTGTCCTGGGGCCCCTCCTGTTTGGCATATACTTCTCAGAAGTACAGGCAAGCACGGAAGGGCTGTGGCTGACTAAGTTTGTGGACGACTGCAAACTGGGTGCTATAATAGAGTCTCCGGCTGACATGGAGATCCTCCAGAAGGGCCTAAATGAGACTGATGCATGGTGTCAAAGCCATGGTCTCAAGCTAAATGCAAAAAATGCATAGTAATCCCCTTTGGAAAAACAGAGTACCCACAAACTACAACATAGGAGGTAATCCCCTGAAATCTGAAGAAGAAATAAGGGATCTAGGGACCCAAGTAGATAGCCAGCTTTCCTTTGATAACCATGTTGCCAAAGTGGTTAGAAAATCCTTGTATGTGACCCATCTGATCATGAAAGGGTTTGCATCAAGATCTAAGGATGTAATGGTGCCCCTCTACTCTTCCCTCATCAGACCCATTATTGAGTACAATGCACCAATTGGAATGTACCTGGCTAGACATCTCCAGCAGCTGGAGAGACCACAAAGTTACCTAACCAAGAGAATTACTGGCCTCAAACAGTTGCCCTATGCAGCACGATTGAAAAAGCTAAGACTGTTCTCTGTTGCATACCGCTTTCTCAGAGGCGATCTCTGTCTAATGTACAGAGCCATGTCCAACCAAGAATTGTTGAACATGCTCCATCTTAGAAAAACCAAATCTACTCGAGCTACACGTTCTAGGGATATAAACCTCAACACAATAATGAATAGAACATGCAGGAGGGATAGATTCCCTTCGCAGAGACTTCCCTTACTATGGAACAGGGTCCCGATCTACATAAGACAAAGCCCCTCACTATCACTCTTCAAGAGGAACCTTGATGAGTGGATGGGTAACAGAAAGTTCACACCGGGGATCACACCAACAGCACTACTAGATAGGGGCCAAGGGTACTAGCAGCTAGTACAAGGGTCTAGGGAACTACTAAATGGGCGGTGAATACCGCACAACGTGGCTGGGCTAATATATGCCTTCGGGCAGATAGCTCAGTACCAATCTATGAACCTATGAACCTATTATTACCCCCATTTCCATAGATCCAATTAACATCAATACCTCACCCATTACCCATGTATCCAATTAACATCAATACCACACTAATTATCACACTAGCTCTACTTTAAAACTTTACAAACTGCCCATCCTTTCTAATCCACTACCCCCACTTTCTCAAACACATATTAAACCATTCCACTAAAATGTCCTCCCTTCTCTCCAACCTGCTTCTAACATTACATATCAGTCTCCTAATCCACGTCACCTCCCTGAACTATTCCCCAACCCCAGTAACATTTACACACTCCACTCATCCTCAATATCATCATAGCATTCCCATAAAAAGTTTTAGTAATATATCAGCCAGCCTAATTCAATATCACATTATGCAGCTTTCAAAAGTTGTAATCCTTCCCGACAACATGACCAGCAAGCCTAACTTCTATATAATTCTCAACAATAATATACCTACCCAATATCTCAAGCATTACCTCCCCATGCTAAACATTCTATACCTGTATGCAACAACCACCCCAATCCAAGACCCCCCAACTACAGCTTCTTCTACTAAAAGCCTACAGCCCAAAGATATTCTACTAGCAATGCTAAACATATGTAGTGCCTGTATCAAAACCATAGAATTTTAAGCTCGGATAACTCAATACATACCAGATATTCTTGTAATCACAGAAGCCTGGCTAAAAACCCATATCCATGATACTGAAATAACACCCCCCAGTCTGAAACATACCTAGGAAATACAGATCCAACAAAAAAGATGGTGGAATAGCCATAATCTATTGTAACACCATCACAATCTCACCTTTCCCTAAAGAAACACCCATTTTCAACAATGCCAAAATTCTAATTGGAAACCTACAAATCAACAAATCAAAACAAATATGCATTGTTGGGCTCTATTTACCCCCCAGGCAAAACATTCAAACCATGAAAGATATCCTATCCTGGATATCAGAAAACATCAGTAATGAAATTATCATTATGGGAGACATCAATATGAACTGGCAAGATCTGATGATTGACTCCCCTACTAATAGGATAAACATCTATGGCTATACCCAACTCGTTACCAGTGCCACCTGTATGCATAACAGCAATAGCCTAGGTGAAACCTTGACTGGATACAAGTTTCCAATCCTGACAAATACTCCGCTCGTTACACTCTACCCAATACTCGTAGTGACCACCTACCCATATTCCTTCATAGATCCAAAACACAAATTATAAGAACTCACACCTACAAAACCATTAGACATACCAGGAACTTTAACCAACAAGGGTTTGATGACATCTTAAAACATATCAACTGGAATCCACTTAAAACATTACCACTTGATGATGCCCTTGAATACTTCAACAATGTATTTCTAAACATTCTCAACAGCCTAGTCCCCCCTTGCACCAAAAGAATAAAAAATAACCAAGTTAGCTTGGCTAAAAAAATAATACCGAACAATATCAACAATATAGTGATAAAGCCTGGAAGGAATGGCATAATAACAGATTCAGTGCTAACCTAATCAAATATAAACAGTTACAAAATAAAGCAAAAAGGTTAGGGAACTCAAACAAAAAAAAAATAAACACTATACCAACCAATTGGCATACCACAAAAACAACCCTAAACAATTTTGGAAAAACATCTCAAACTTCCTTACACCTGGCTCTAAACAAACACCATCACCACACCCAACAAAATTCCCTCACAGATAGCAAACCTGTTTAACTCTCATTTATAGATAGAATAAGCAAACTGTCAACAAATTCTATTGCTGCAACTATCTCAAACCCCATCTCTGATTCCCTCTCACCCTCATCATAACACTCCTGCACAAAACTAAAAAAGTTCACGTTCACCTCCACAACATACTAGTTCTACATCTCCCATTCCTTTTTCTCTTAAACCTGTCCATAACTCTGTCATTCAAAAACTACTTCTAAAACTAAAACCATGTTCCCTCTCCTCTTACAACCTCCCCCCTGAATATTTAAAACTTTCTGCAGAGGCTATAGCATATCCTGTCTGCATCCTTATAAATTGCTCCATAGCAGAGTCCTATGTCCCTAACCTCTGTAAAAAATCTATCATCACTCCTTTACATAAAGGGGAAACTCCAATGAACTATCCAATTATCAACCAATCTTCATCCTTTTGTCTCTTTCCATACTCCTGGAAAAATGTATACATAAGCAATTGCTCATCATCTGATCCAAAACAACAACAAACAGCAACAAGAACCAAGAAAAATCCAAATGTCCACAAGCGACAGAAACCAGGAACAGTGATGTTAAAACGTCAAATCTTTATTTCACCAACCACGAAACAAAATCCACAATAAAGTCAAACGCTTTCGCTCGGTTAATACCGAGCTTTCTCAAGATGAACACCTCTCAACTGTTCAGAATTTCTGAGAATGTCTAGATTTTTGTCTCGTGTTTTTGGTCTGTGCTTCTTAAAGTCTGTGGTTATCTTCCTTCTTTCTTTCTTTTTGTAGCATTTATGGGTTTCCCAGCCAGCACCAGACCTTAGGCAGCTTCCTAGTTACCTTTGCGCTGGATCAGACTGTGACTTCAAGTACAGATTCTCTGCTTTCTCCTAAATGAATATCAGCTTCCAAAACTCACTGCAGAATTTTCATTAACTAATAAACATTCTTTTAAATTTCAGGATTACAACGAGGCAACCAGGCCTTTGGCTGAAAAATTCAAACAGCATATGTTCTTCAAACAGAAGAATTTATCAAAGTAACAACAAGTCCAGCCTGTATAAAATTCACAACTCACAGTTCATTTATTTGAGTGACATAAAAACAGTAAGCACTTTCGCTAAATAGCTTCCTCAGACCTTCAAGGAAGGTTTTTTGGAAGCTGATATTCATTTAAGAGAAAGCAGAGAATCTGTACTTGAAGTCACAGTCTGATCCAGTGCAAAGGTAACTAGGAAGCTGCCTAAGGTCTGGTGCTGGCTGGGAGACCCATAAATGCTACAAAAAGAAAGAAAGAAGGAAGATAACCACAGACTTTAAGAAGCACAGACCAAAAACACGAGGCAAAAATCTAGACATTCTCAGAAATTCTCAACAGTTGAGAGGTGATCCAAAACAAACTTATTACCCATACCCAACACGGTTTTCACCCATCACATAGCACCACCACTGCCCTGATCCCTTTCTTGGACACTGTATCCAGATCCATAAAACTGGGTAGGAAAACAGTAGCATTACCTCTGTCTTAATACTAGACTTATCAAAGGCATTTAACACAGTGTCCCACAAAAAACTTATACAACAGCTATCCATTATATTCTGCGCCCACCATCCCTATATTGATTTACAAACTACCTATCTAGCACCAACAATGTGCTAAATGGCAAAATAAACTATCCCAATATCAAACCAATAAGCTGGGGTACCACAAGAGGCCATACTTGGACCCTTACTCGTCAGAGTTTTTACCAACAACCTCCATACCTCATTTCCCCTTAGTTTTATTATTCAATACACAGATGACACTACCATAATCTCTTCATCTAATAACTTACAACAGCTACAGCAACTAACCCAAACCAACTTCACCGCAATAGGGACATAACTAAGAGAAGCCCAGCTACTCCTAAATCCTAACAAAAAAAAAAACTTTTGCTATCCTCAGCAAAACTGATCTCATCTGACTTTAAAATATTCTGTCAGGATAACACAGAAATTGAAACAGTTCCCACTGTCAAGCTACTAAGTGTTACTATAGACAACAAACTAACTTTCAAACATCACATCTGCAATAACATTAACAAACACACATCAAACTAGGAACACATTAAATGCAAAAAAACTTTCTTTCCTCTCTATTATACGCAGTCCCCTTATGCACCGATTTACAATCTTGTCTTAAAAACAAGTTCCAGTCCTGCTACCACAAAATCACCAAATTCGCCACAGGCTACCCCTAGCATTCCCATCACTGCCTAGCCCAGAAAGAACTAAACTGGATTGAGCTCACACACCATCTAAACCTAGTTCAAATGTCTTCTGCATATAAAATGATATATACACCTAATAGCTGATGATATATACACCTATTAGCTGGCCATCCCTCAAATGAGTCCTAAAACCCTATATCCTGAATAGACCCTTCCACTCTAAAAACAAACAACTCCTAGCCAACTACATTCCAAACAAATGAGACGGACAGTGCCCATACTCTCATATTACCACCAAGTTCTGGAACTCTCTGCCAACAGACATTACTCCTTTGAGTGATTTAACAACTTCAAACACACCCTAAAGACATTTTTTGTGGAAATCATATATGTCTCTGCTCCTTTCCTAACATGTGAACCCCATTCACTCTCTAGGGCTTTCCCTTCTACAGCTCAGACTACTAGACGAAGAATTTCTTCCACTAACCCATACCACATCTAACATAGAAACCGCACACACCCTTTACTATTCCTATCATTCTTCACAGCTTTTCTAAGCATATGCCTGCTTCTAATATTTTCAACCCTTGCCTCACCTTATAGCTTAATCCTACCTGAAGAGAAAAAAATAAAAAAATAAAAAAGTTTTATCCTACCACATTATTCAACTTAGTACTGCCTTTCTAGTACATGTTGTATTATTGTATGTCAATACTTTATTATTGTATCTCTGTACATACTCAGTATTCATTGCTTATTTAATATGTGCCTTAATACTTCCTATTGTTTTGTACATGTAAAATTGTATTAACTTCATGAATCATTTAGGAGTTTTTCTCCCTGGTCATCCGCTGAAATGGATTCCTGACCCAGTCGGACTTTCCTGGTAAACAAATGTTAAATAATTAAATAAATAAAATAAATAATTACTGTTTAACGCTACTTCATTGCTATTTACTGTAATTCATTACAGTTTAACTGCATTTTACTGCATTTCATTACTGTTTCTGGTAGCCATCTTGTGTTGATAAGAGCCTATACTCTTTGCTAGTGAGAGTAGTAGGGTTGCCTGGAACTTGTCTGGCACAAGCTGATTGGTAAAGAGAGCAAGGGCTAGCAGGATTGGCTAGATTTCTGTGTTACTAGAATATTCTATTTTTTGTGGTATTTAAACCTCATGTTGGAGCTGGTTTGGGCTTGTTTGCGTATTACACACTGCAGCTGCACTGTTTTTAGCATCTTCTTCTTCTTCTATTTGCTGCTCCCGTTAGGGGTCGCCCCAGCGGATCACCTGTTTCCATTTCTTCCTGTCCTTTGCATCTTCCTCTGTCACACCTACTACCTGCATGTCCTCTCTCACCACATCCATAAACCTTATCTTAGGCTTCATCCTTAGCATCTTTTTCCCAATATACTCTGCATCCCTCCTCAGCACATGTCCAAACCAATGTAATCTTGCCTCTCTGGCTTTGTCTCCAAACTTCCAACCTTGGCTGACCCTCAAATATACTTATTCCTAATCCTGTCCATCCTCATCACACCCAGTGCAAATCTTAACATCTTCATCTCTGCCACGTCAAGCTCTGACTCCTGCCTTTTTGTCAGTGCCACTGTCTTCAACCCATATAACATAGCTGGTCTCACTAACCTCTTATAGACCTTCCCTTTCACTATTACAGGTACTTGTCTGTCACAAATCACTCCTGACACTCTTTTCCACCCACTCCATCCAGCCTATACTCTCTTCTTCACCTCTCTTCCACATTCACCATTACTCTGAACTGTTGATCCCAAGTATTTAAACTCATCCACCTTCACCACCTCTACTCCCTGCATCTTCAACATTCCTCTATCCTCCCTCTCATTCACACACGTATTCTGTCTTAGCCCTGCTGATCTTCATTCCCCTTCTCTCTAGAGCATATCTCCACCTCTCCAGGGTCTCCTCCACCTGTTCCCTGCTCTCACTACAGATCACAATATCATCTGCAAACATCGTAGTCCATGGGGACTCCTGTCTGATCTCGTCTGTCAACCTGTCCATCACCACTGCAAATAAGAAAGGGGTCAGAGCTGATCCTTGATGTAATCCCACCTCCACCTTAAACGCATCTGTCACTCCCACCGCAGACCTCACCACTGTCACACTACCCTTGTACATATCCTGTACCGCACTTACATACTTCTCTGACACTCCTGACTTCCTCATACAATACCACAACTCCTCTCTAGGCACCCTGTCATATGCTTTCGCTAAGTCCACAAAGACACAATGCAACTCCTTCTGACCTTCTCTGTTCTTCTCCATCAACATTCTCAGAGCAAACATCGCATCTGTAGCGCTCTTTCCTGGCATGAAACCATACTGCTGATCACTAATCATCACCTCCCTTTTTAACCTAGCTTCCACTACTCTTTCCCATAACTTCATGCTGTGACTGATCAATTTAATCCCTCTGTAGTTACTACAGCTCTGCACATCACCCTTATTCTTAAAAATCGGTACCAAAACACTTTTTCTCCATTCCTAAGGCATCCTCTCACTTTCCAAGATTTCATTAAACAATCTAGTTGAAAACTCCACTGCCATTTCACCTAAACACTTCCATGCTTCCAGAGGTATGTCATCTGGACCAACAGCCCTTCTATTCTTCATCTTCTTCATAGCTATCCTTACTTCCTCCTTGCTAATCCACTGCACTTCATGATTCACTATCCGCACATCATCCAACATTCTCTCCCTCTCATTCTCTTCATTCACCAGCCCCTCAAAGTACTCTTTCAATCTGCTCAACACACTCTCCTCACTTGTGAGTACATTTCCCTCATTATCCTTTATCTCCCATACCTGCTGCACATCTTTACTATCTCAGTCCTTCTGTCTAGCCAATCAGTACAGGTCCTTTTCTCCCTCCTTAGTGTCCAACCTTCGATACAACTCTTCATACACCTTATCCTTAGCCTTCGCCACCTCTCTCTTTGCCATGCACCTCATCTCCTTATACTCTTGTCTACTTTCTTCATCTCTCTGACAATCCCACCTCTTCTTCATCAACCTCTTTCTCTGTATACTCTCCTGTACTTCTTCATTCCACCACCAGGTCTCCTTGTCCTCCTTCCTCTTTCCAGATGTCACACCAAGCACCTTTCTAGCCATCTCTCTTACTAGCTCTGCTGTAGTTATCCAGCTATTCTGTAACTCTTCACTGCCACCCAGTGCCTGTTTTAACTCTTCCCTGAACTCCACATCACAATTACCCTTTTTCAATTTCCACCATTTGATCCTTGGTGCTGCCCTCACACTCATCCTCCTCTTCTTGATCACCAATGTCATCCTACAAACTACCATCCTATGCTGCCTAACTGAACTTTCCCCTGCCACCACTTTACAGTCTCCAATCTCCTTCAGACTGGCCCTTCTACATAAGATATAATCCACCTGTGTGCATCTTCCTCCACTCTTGTATGTCACCCTATGCTCCTCCCTCTTGTTAAAATACGTATTCATCACAGCCAAGTCCATCCTTTTCGCAAAATCCACTACCGTCTGACCTTCTGCATTCCTTTGCTTAACACCATACCTACCCATCACTTCCTCATCCACTCTGTTGCTTTCACCAAAATGCCAATTGAAAATTGCTCCAATCACCAGTCTCTCACCCTTGGGTACAGTCATCACCACTTCATCCAACTCACTCCAAAATTTTTCTTTCTCATCCATCGCACAACCAACTTGTGGAGCATATGCACTAACAACATTCATCATTACACCATCAGTTTCCAGCTTCATAAACATCACTCTATCCGACACTCTTTTCACCTCCAAAACACTCTTAGCATACTGTTCCTTCAGGATAACCCCTACTCCATTTCTCCTCCCATCCACACCATGATAAAGCAATTTGAACCCACCTCCAGTACACCTAGCCTTGCTCCCCTTCCATCTGGTCTCTTGCACAGACAATATACCAACCTTCCTTCGGTCCACCATATCAGCTAACTCTCACCCTATACCAGTCATACTGCCAACATTCAAAGTTCCAACCCTCACTATCACAGTACTAGCCTTTACCTGCCTTTGGGCATGCCTTCCCCCTCTTCTCCTCCTTTGGCGAACAGTAGGCCAATTTCCGCCAGCACCCTGTTGGCCTACAGTACTGGTGGCGGTCATTGTTAACCTGGGCCTCGACCGATCCGGTATGTATAATTGTACTCTTGTCCGCATGTATGATTTGACAAAATTTCACGCCGGATGCACTTCCTGATGCAACCCTCCCCATTTATCCAGGCTTGGGGCTGGCACAAAGAAATGCACTGGCTTGTGCATCCCCAGTGGCTGGGTTTTTGCTGTTTTTAGCATATTGTGAGGTATTCCAGCTACACATTTTCCCTTAGTAGCACTTGTGTGATCAATTAGTAGTACTCATCTTAGACCTTCCACCCTTTACCCCCTTAGTTCTCTATAGCCTCTCTCCCTCATATTCTGACAAATATGGATGGACAATTTCCTACGGTTTCTCCTGCCAGTGTGGTTGATATTAAAACCTCCTAAGGGAAGGTATAAACAGCTTCACAGTCCTCTCCCCCTGGTGCAGTGGTAGCATTGTCACCTCACAGCAAGAGGTTCTGCTGTTTGATTCTTGGATGGAGTACCTTCTCTGTGGAGTATGCATGTCCTTCCCGAGGTCAAGTGGCATTCGAAAGACATGCGTGAATGGGCGTGCCTTCGTTGAAGGTTGGGCATCGAGCTGGCACCTTGGCACCGTAAAATTTTACTACCAATCATTAGCAGACCGGAGTTCCACTGTGGCGACCCCAAAGCCGAAAGAAGACGTCCTCTCCCCCCTCCATAGAAACTGGCACAAATGTCCAAACCAACACCAAAGTACTATATGTGCATTTATATAGCTGCATGGAATCAGGAATACCAGACAGGACAAAATCCTCCTCCTCAAGGAAGAGTAAACCTGTCTGGTGAACAGCTGCAATAAATAAACTCTGTAATAAATGGAAAAAAAAATGCTGTCCAGGGAAGCACTCAGATCTGCTCAGAACTGGTTGTCAAGGATGTGACAAAGGGGGATACTGCCAGCACAGCTATCTGGAATTTTGTAAACAATTGTATATCATTTGTGAATATCAACACGATTTATATAAGATGCTTGTGTTACAAATGTATTAGAACTGTATGTCATTTGTATATCAAACTGCTGGTACAGAAGTGTGTGTTGAAAAGGTTTTGCAAAGTGCTGTTTGAAATGTAAACACAGTGCGCCCTACTGGAATAAAACAGAAATGTACATGCAACAAACCACAACCACTGGAAACGGCATCCACTGAGGGAGTTCACCAAATTAAATATATGGTCACGAAGTTAATAAATCCAGAATAGTTTATTTTCCACATAAACTGTCAACATCAGTTTAATTTCCTCATAAACCATCAATGTCAAGTGCTTTCTTCCCTGCACACATACACAATGGGACTTCATCAGAACAATTAATTATAGTTAATCCATCCTTTTATACAAAAACTATTCATCCATAATTCAGTTAAGCCATCAATTAACTTGGTAACCTAGTAATATTACAACTCATTTAAAACAAATTAAAAAACTTAGTTATATAACATAGAAATGTCACCACATTCCTAAATATATAACAAAAGGCAATTTAAATAACTATGTTAAAATGTTGCTAATAATTTCACTAAATAAACACTAATGATCAATAAATAGACTCATAATTACCTCATTTAAATAAGAACATAATAAATATTCATTCATTGTCACACACAAATTTCATTAACTATATTTCTTAAAAAATCATATTATTTGTAAAATTTATAAAATAATCATTGTTTATAAAATAATCATTGTTTATAAAATGAGTGTCTTTTTTTCAAAATTAAAAGTAAAGAAATATTATCATTTATACCTGGGGAATTAACTGCATTCAATCTGATCTGCCACTGAAACTCTTTTAGCTCTAACATAAGTTCCCACCAACCTCCTCTGGGATCATTTGGCACTACTTCTAAGATTCCAGATTTGAAGCCTGTGCCTATGTTTGAAGAAAGCATTGTTGGTGTTTGTGTTTTGTATTGCATACAAATGTTTGTAAATTCTCTTTTTTAGTGGTCTTTCTGTCTTTCTCACATAGTAATGGCAACACCCCATACATATTGCTAAATATATAGTGCCCTTAGTATTGCATTTTCCCTTCCTCAATATTATCTGGAAGGGTACCCCTTGAAGAGTTAGAATACTTTCCTTTAGTATATAATAGCACTGCCTACATGCATCACAACAAGTAGTTCCCCTAGGGGCTGATGGGGTCATGACCAGCATATTTTCATAAAGGGATTTACAATTTCTACCCATTTTATAAATAAATTGTGGTTTTGTACCTACGTACTTAAAAGTATCCCCATTATCCTTAAAAATAATCCAATTTTTCATAATAATTTCCTTAATTTCTTTACTGTTAGTACCAAATGGTGTCACCACTCCCTTATTAAAATTCTGTTCTTCTTTATGTACCATTTCAGCATTATTTAGACCATCTTTGTCACCCAATATGGGTTTATATCTATCTCCCCAACTGGCTTTGATATCTCCACACACTTCTTTCACTAATTTTATTGAGTAGCCGCTTTCTACAAATATTCTACCAATTTTATCCATTTTATACTCAAATAAATCAATATCAGAACACATTCAGGCAGCCCTAACTAACTGTCCCTTTATGATATTTCTTTTCATATATTTGGGGTGGCTACTCTGGTAATCTAAGTAGTTATTGGAAAAGGTTTCCTTTCTATATATTTTTGATTTAAACTTCCCTATTCCAATGTGTAAATGTAAATGCACTATTGTAACTGTTTAAATGTATATATTGTAACAGTGGAAAATTGGAACACAGGAGATTAACTTCAGAAAAAATAGCTGAAATTAAATTACTTTATGTCTATGCAATAAAATATTGTATATTTCAGTTTTCAATGAGCTAGAGACACAGAGTATGTGCTGAGTAGCTTTCTGTATTGTCTTTAGGCTGAAATAATTACTATTCTTGAAATGTGGAGGAATGTAATTGTTTTATGACTTCCAGCATCTGCTAAAGATCTGAGGTCTATGCATTTTCACAGGTAGATGATAAATACTGTCAGCTTCTAGCAGTAGGGGTTTTACCTAGGATAAATTCAGATTGCAAGAAATGATGTCATTCTGAAGCTTCCCAGCAGTAATATTTGTGATATTAATTTGAGAACTCTCTTAGAGAGACAAAGCATTCTGTATTGTCTTGGACCTGACAAGAACCATTCACCACAACATCTGCCTTGCTCTAAGTAAGTAAATTAACTAGGGTATAGTAATTGTCTTAGATTCAGTCAGAAATATAGCAAAGCTTAGTTTAGATATTTTTTATTTATTTATTTGAGACTGTCCTGCAATGTTATTTTAAATATTTCCTGTGATTTTGAACTCTGATGTCACTGTGAATATATACTATTTTCTTTTTCTTTTATTATTTATTATTAAATATATTTAAACCTTTCATTGTGGCTGATCTGTGTAAAGATATTTAAGTTTTGAGTACTTGTATATTTATTTGATGACGCTGCATGGGCCACTCCTAATAGCTCTGTTCTTGGTCAAACTACCATTTGTATTAGTATTAATGCTACACAGTAAAATTGGGCAACCCTTGTTAAGGGCCTTAAAGTAGCTGATAAGGGTTCTGGTGGCAGTGATAACTACCTTATAGTCTGTGCAGAAGGGGGTATAGCTAGTAATCCTGTGCCAGCCTTTCCCAGGTGTGTGTGTGCGTGTGTGTGTGTGTGTGTGTGTGTGTGTGTGTGTGTGTGTGTGTGTGTGTGTGTGTGTGTGTGTGTGTGCGTGTGTGTGTGTGTGTGTGTGTGTGCGTGTAAAACAAATCTCTAAGAGTGTGGGTGTCAGCTACTTGGGCAGGAACATGAAGCACTGCTGGGACAGAGAGAGTGTTGGAGGACTTGGCTTGGAACCCTGGCTATGGAAGCAAACTCTATAGTTGTGCCAGTGGTGAGTATAATTGGGGATCTGGAGGAAGAGTGGAAAAAACAGTCCTGGACTGACTGTGGTCTCTGTGGACACTTAAAGGAAATTGCACTTGATGCAAAGGGCTGCATCTGAAATACTGTGCATGCACCTGTCATCCTCCCAATGGACATCTCCCACTGGTGCCAGTGGTGAGGACTGAGTCTCCAAGATTATTAGTCCAGTGAAGGGTCATCACGAAGGACACCACACACAAAAATGCCGTAGATATAGCCAACAGGTTCAGCAGACAGGTTGGGTGAAAACTTCACCCCTCTACCCCCCAATCAGTAAATCAGGACATCTCCAGCACCTGCCCCTCTCCCCTTACCTCTAGGGAGCATGTTATCACTGCCCTCTCAAAGGCAAAAAATACAGGCTCCATGAGACCAGATAACATCCCAGGTTGCATCCTACATAAACTCAGACAGGAATTTGTGGCACCATTAGGCACCCTATTCATCCAAAGCCTGAGTACCAACTTCATCCCAGCCAAGTGGAGGACAACAACTGTCATCACTTTGGACAAAAGGGGTACATCCACCAATCCAGGAAATTGTAGACCCATCAGCCTAACTAGCCTGATCTGCAAGGCCATGGAATGGATTATCATGGACCTTATTAACAAGGGCATTGGCATGCTCTGAACACTTAGTCCCACATGGTTTGGTTTTGTCAAGGTGAGGTCATGCCAGTTAAATTTTTTCAACTTCTTTGAGACAGAAAGCAAAGCCATGGATGAGGGGAAGACAGTCAACACTGCCTACCTTGACCTGGTTAAAGCCTTTTGAATTATTCCTTACTCAGGTATACTAGATAAACTTTCTCAATTAGGCATCAATCCATATGTTTCCAGATGGGTAGCAAACTAGCTCACTGATAGTACCCACCTAGTCAAAATTGGGGAAGCCAACTTAATCAGTAGACCTGTAACAAGTAGTGTACCCCAGAGATCAGTCTTGAGACCTCTGCTGTTTGGGATATACTTCTCTAGGGTGCAGGCCAAAACCAGTGGGCTAAAACTGACCAAGTGTGTAGATGACTGCAAGCTGGGTGCTGTCATCAATTCCTCTAGTAATATGGACATCTTCCAAGAGGATCTCACCCAAACAAATGACTGGTGTCAGAAACATGGCCTCAAACTGAATGCCAAAAAATGCACCATCATCCCCTTTGGACAGATTGATGTCCCCACAAATTATTACATCAATAACAAGGTCCTAAGCATGCAATCAGTAGTTGTGAGGGACTTGGGCACTCAGATTGATAGCAAACTGAATTTTGACCACCATATTGTCTCAGCTGTATGGAAAGCTTTCTTCATGGCCCACCTTATTAGGAAGGGTATCTCATCCAGGGACAAGGAGGTCATAACATCCCTGTATTATTCCCTTTTAAGACCTATTATTGAGTGCAACACTCCTTGTGGCATGTACCTCACAAAGCACATGCAGCAGCTGGAGAGACCACAGAGGTTTCTCACCAGGAGAATCCATGGCCTTAAACATCTGCCCTGCATAGATAGGTAAAAAGCCCTGTCCTTCTACTCAGTCTCATACACACTCTACAGTGGTAATCTCTGTTTGGCATACAAAGCAATGTCAGACCCCACCTTGATGGGACTGCTGCATATCCGCAAGTCAACTTCCACTCAAGCAGCCCACATGCAGTACCTCAACCTGGTCTGTGACATCAATAGGACTTGTTGGCAGGATAGATTTGTGTCTCAGAGACTGACCCTGCTGTGGAATAGACTCCATCTTCATATAAAGCAGAGTACCTTGTTAACCCTATTTAAGCCCAACATGGATAACTGGATGGAGAACAGAAAATACCCCCCTGGGATTCCACGTATGTCCCTGCTGGAAAGGGGCATCGGGCACTGACTTGTCAGAACATGAGATAAATTCTTGGCTAGGCTTGTAAGGGCATCAAGGACAATACCCTAGTAACTTCCTATGATTGTGTAATCCTATGAACCCATGAGGGTTAGATACAATTTATGCAGTATTCTCATGTTTAGATCTCCCACATCATGAACTTTCTGCAAGTACCTCATGGTCTGGATTATCTTCTGCAATTATTCTGCATCTCTCTTCCATCATTCCTTCCTTTCCAAATTCATTTTCGTTCAGTCTTATTTGACTTTGTCTGTTTTTTCCCTTAATGCTTCATAGATTAATTTGATCCTTTGCTTACCTAACCTCTTATATTTCTTCCTGGGTGATATCCCCTGTCTTTTTCTCCCTCCTTTCCTTGCTGACCCTATTCCCAGTTGTCCACTCTTTATTCTTTGTCCAGGTCTCCCTAAGCACCATATAATCATACCACTGAACTTTTGGTATTCTACATTTCTGTATTATCGCCTTCATCATATTTAATCTTTCCCACCATCCTTTTCTCTGCATACCAAATATTTCTCTTGAGATATTTCACTTTCCTTCCAGATTTCTTACTTTTTCTTCCTTATCTCTGACCCACCTTCTGTTTCCCATAGTTTTTGAGGTTTCCTTCACCTCACTTTATGGATCCTGATTCTTTTAGTGCTGCTTTATTCGTGTCCTTTAGTAACAATGTCCACATTTCCCTCTCCTTTGCTCTCTTTTGCTTAACCTCTTTCACATCAGCTGTTATCCTGTGATTAATGTTACATGTCAGTGTGTACATCTTCAGGATATGTGTGAGCCCCCAGCCCCATCTTTTCCCATTCAACCTCCTTTTTGTCCTGCTCACACTTTTCCCCTTGCTTTATTAACCCAGTCCTCTATGTCGATTTGCATTTGTTGTAGTCTTTTTTCCCTATGGTGTACTTGCATGTTGCGGAGTAGGTGGGTGATTATTGGTAATATCATCATCCTTACTGTAATAATTCTCCCACGCAAGGTACAAATTGCCCCATCACCCCCTCCCCCCCACGCAGCTTTGGAGAGTATCCCTTACTATTTATCAGCTTCCTATAGGTTTTTCAATATTGCCTCTCTCACAGTGGTGCCAACTTAAAATCCTAGGTACGTCCGGAACTGCACTTCTTTTATTTCATATGTTCCCCCATTTCCCTTCACTTTTTATACCCTTGCTACCAATGTATTTTGTTGTTACACCTGAGTATTAACACTTCCATAAACTTCTTGAATGTCTCATATTTCTTATTACTGAAGCCATCTCTTCTGACATTAACATGCAAGTATCTGAATATAACATAAACTGAGATTTTATACTCTCTCTTTCTTCAAGCATTGTTAAATTTGACTGACTTCCACTGCTAGCCCCTCAGTCACAAGCATGGGCAGGCTTTGGGATAGCAGACACTCCTATCTGATCCGTCTCTCTGTCATTCTCTGGTTGTATGTTTCTGTTAGTTTTTCACTTTTTTGTACCCATCTTCTCTGAGTACTTCTCTTATCACTCAGGTTCCCTTCACTGAGTGACTGCTTTAAAACACCCATATGTAATTAACCTTGACCTTGTGGCTTGGTTAATGTCTGAAAAATGTTCTAAAAAGAACATTTCACTTTTCTAGTTAGTACTTAAATACATCAAAATAAATTTTAACTAAATTGCTTAAATTACAATTAAATAACATTTCATTTTCCCATTTTATATAACAAAGCCTATGAAATATATTAAATTCTACTACTGCATAATTACCTGTCTTAAAATTAATAATGTGCAAAGTACATCAAGACAGAAAAAACTGAGAGTACATAACCTAAAAGAAAAGTGGGTGGCAGGTATGTTTCCTAAACAAGAGTGACTCACTTTTCTGTAAGCTATTAGGATTCAAGTGACTAAATGGACTGCACATTTTAAAATAAAATATTTGTTCAGCATACAAAGCTGGAATTAATAAGAATTCTTTGTATATAGAGAAATTATAGACATATTTAAGCAAATGCATTGACAGTTATTAAGGGACAACACAATTATGTTGTTTTCTTTTCTCTACAAAATGTGTTATATATTTCTGTTTAAACAGAAATAATTGTAAGCTTCTTTCACAAGAAACCCCAAATACAGTTCTATTATACAGTACAGTAGAGGCTAAGCAAGTGATTTTTTTTTCCTTCATTACAACATTGCTTCATAAATATTGTGGATGTTATGTATATGTAAAAGAAAAGTATTCAGCAGGAGAGCAATGACTAGTGCAAATTATTGAGCTGTTACTGAATATTTATTGCCATCCGTGGTACTAAAAAATAATTGTGTTGAAACATTTATGTTGATTAGATATGTTAGAAGGCCATTCCACATTATTTATGGTCGCATACTGAAAAGATGCTTCAAACTGAATTGCAATGCAACTATTCCAAATTATTTTGACTTCTTTTTCTAGAGTCTCTTCAAATATGCTGCTGAGCTAACTATCTGCGAGTTTAAAACCAAAAAGAACATGGTAAATTAATTATTTGGTGATGTATAAACAATTCACATTTGGGATATATTTTAGTGCTAAAATGCATGTACATAGATGAAGGGGAACTGTAGATAATGGCCCTATATGGGTATTTATATCCAATACCTATGCAAAAGTAGAAAGGGTACATTTCACTTCTCTGATTTTACTGATATAATGACTTGAAAAAAGATGTATGTTATTACCACCATTATGAAAAGAGTCTCACAAAGACACAAGCAGCATAAACCGAACAAAAGCATGTAAAGGCACACTGCTCATGTGCATTCTGAATTCCTTTAGCCACCCTTCCCCTGTGAGTTGTAGAGCTTGTACAAGGAATCATGCCATATATTCATTTCAAATTTTCCTTCTCTCAGGTCATCTTTGGGGGTAGGGCGGGAGTCTGTTTACCTAGTCCACTCTGCCACACATTTCCTATAACCACTTTTTCATGTTCATGGTAATGTATGCAAGACCTGATCCCTATCACGCAGGTCACTTGCTCACTGCAAGAACAAGCTACAAAGGAGATGTAGGTACACCTCCAGGTGCACAGACATGCCCCCACAGACACACACACACACACACATACGCGCACACACACACACACACACACACACACACACACACACACACACACACACACACACACACACACACACACACACACACACACACACACACACACACACACACACACACACACACACACACACTCACAGATCAGGGCCAAGTTCACATTGCAAACCAATGAAATTACAGACCTTTATGGAGAGGGAACTTGGAGACAATATCTAAACTCCTCTCAGAAAATATCCTGTTGAAAACTAAACCAAGAAACCAAGCACTGTTGGGGTAGTAGTGGTAATTGTTGAAGCATCATGTTGTTGTTCACATACTCTAAAAAAGGTTAGTGAAATAAACTCGCCATGATATATAAGTGAATAGATAGCAACATAGCTCTTCATGATCATAACTGCAAATCAAAGTTATAGGAATTCATCTGACTGGTCCATGAGAACTAAAATATACAAACTATTGTGATGATATAACCGATGCTTAATGCTGTTTTGAACTTTTTGGTCTGTGAGAAGTATTTGTTTGCTAACAAGACCAGAAAACTACAATGTGACATCCATGATTTTAAATGGAGTTGTATTTTTCATCGTCTAGGTTTGATTCCCACTCCAGTGCTCATTTTTCTTCACTCATTAGCACAGATAACCAAACTTCTATATTTGCTACTTTTACGAGTCCTGTGCCTTCCATGCGGTCTTCCAAGGAAGGTTTCCCATCACTCCTGGAGTGAGTTTGCTCAAAGAACTGACCTGTAAGAGGACAGTCCACCAACATAGAGCACAGAAAGAGATAGAAGGCAAGAGAGCAAATGACTTGCTACAATGAATGACACGTGGTCACACACAGTATGATATAATAACAGACTCTATTGTGAATATTTATTCTGTCACTCTTACAGTGGATCTAAGTTTATTGAAAGGTTGATGTATTTTCAGAGGTAATCATTTAACTGTCATGTAATACATAACCAAACACAACACAGCAAAGCTTTAGCATTTTAAAGAAATCACACAGATATTAAAAATAAAGCAGAATTCAGCTCAATCCATATCCCTTTCCAGGTATAGAGTATAATCCAAATGCCAAAAGCAGCATAACAAATTATACTATTGATAGCTTGGTACATATGACTGCAACACAGAAAAGCATAAACTGTGATACAGACAGAAAAATTATGACAAAAACACAAGTCCAAGCACTTTACCAGTAATTTCCTCTTTTCTTTAATAGCAAACAATCTGGTACCTCGGCCTTTCGCCTTCAAGGATCACAAACAATGTATGCCTCAAGCACATTTATATACACATCAAAAAGCAATTAACACAAACAACTTAATCAATACATTCAGTTATTCAATTACATATTATGAACATTTTATCCCAATTCTACATATTTAATTCAAACATTTTTATCTATATATAATATATATATATATATATATATATATATATATATATATATAGATAGATATGTAAATCTATATCTAAATACTAATATCTATTTTGCTAATATAAATTATCTACACATTTCATTAAAAAATATAATATAAACATATGTATATTTAGATATAGATTTACATATATATATATATATATATATATATATATATATATATATATAGATAAAAATGTTTGAATTAAATATGTAGAATTGGGATAAAATCTTCATAATATGTAATTGAATAATTGAATGAATTGATTAAGTTGTTTGTGTTAATTGCTTTTTGATGTGTATATAAATGTGCTTGAGGCATACATTGTTTGTGATCCTTGAAGGCAAAAGGCTGAGGTACCAGATCGCTTGCTATTAAAGAAAAGAGGAAACTATTGGTAAAGTGCTTGGACTTGTGTTTTTGTGATATATTTTTGCTGTGGAGCTGTGGAGGTGTTTGGAAGTGTAGTGAATTTGGCACTTTACCGGTTATAAGATGTCACAAACAACTGGTGCTTCTGGGCATTTTGATGTGTCTGGAGCCATCTATTTTGCTGATTTGATGAATGAGCATGAGAAGAAGTTTACTCTTGTGGATCCGTGAAATGTTGGAAGTAATAGCCAGTCGGATGACCGCTTCCTGCAGCTAGAGAGACTGATGGCTAAGGAAATTGCTCTGTTTCTTGTTTAGCCCGAACCTATGGGCTTGCAACTTCAATATCCATCTATCCATTTGCCTTCCCTCTCTTCGGTGCGATTTTTAACTTTAGCTAAAGTCCACTAGCATGACCCAGGATAACTATACTATATACTTCAATGTACTGCAGTCACTCATAATTCAGCCAAACACCATATTCATGGGTAATTTCAACTATTCAACCATAAACTAAGAAACATGCAGAACCACTAATATACATGCTCAATGATTCCTTGATTTTCTGAATGCAAACATCCTGGGACCGCTAATCTGCAGACCTTCTAGGGGTGCAAATATCCTGGATCTGGTTCTTAATGGTCAGATCAGATCACAAAGCGATCACCCTTAAAATAAATATAAAGGCTGAACTCCAGCAAATCAAAGAACCTTTAAGAACTTTTCCAAGGTTATGTACCACCTATTGAGTGATAGCATAGCTAAATTCTAAGCCCCCCACCACCAAACTCAGAGAACACAGTAGCCTGTACATGCATGTAAATAACTGCATAGAGACAGCAGTACCAAACCAAAATAAACTTAGAACAAACTCCAAAAACTGCCCTGGCCCCCTTGATGGGCCTGCTCAATAAATAGGTTATACAACAAAAGAAAGTAAATCCTGTCAAAAAAAATATGAGGGGTTAAGCCCAAAAAAGCAAACAAACAAAAAAAAACTCATCAGTGTCAACAAGAAACCCAGAGTACTAATTAAGTCCACCAAAGCCAACTTTGAGGCAAAAATTATCATGGAAATGACCAATAGGACACAACCTACAGACACTGGACCTGTCCCAGTTTGTCTTTATAAAGAGAAGGTCTTTCCTACTTACCAGGCAGACTTCTTCAAGAGGGTCACCATGGCTATGGGTGAGGGGAAAATGATGTATACCACCTGCCTTGACCTCTGATACAATAACCCACTCAGGTATTTTTGACAAATTCTCAGAACTATACATAAATCCCCACATAACTCTCTAGATTACCAGCTGGCTCACAGACAGGACCCATGAAGTCAGGATTGGAGAGACTACCTCCCCCAAGAGACCAGTCACCGGCGGAGTACTTGAAGGCTGTGTTGAACCCACTCCTGTTTGGCATATACTTATCAGACATCAAGGCTAATGTCAAAGGTGTCTGGCTCAACAAGTTTGTAGATGACTGTAAACTGAGAGCTATCATAGATTCCACCAATGATACCAACATTCTACAAGAGGGCTGAACACAAACAAATGACTGGTGCAAAAGCCTTGGATTAAAATTCAGTTCAAAGAAACACATGATAGTCACCGTTGGTAAAGCATCCACCCAAGCTAAATATTTCACTGATAAAACATCCCTAAGATCTGAGAACATATGTAGGCAGTAATCTGGCATTTGACCAACACATAGCCAAGGCAGTAAGAAAATCATTCTATGTTGCCCAACTCATAAGAAAGGATATAGCATCCAGCCCCAAGGAAGTAATAGTGCCATTCTACTCAGCCCTTCTCAGACCCATAATTGAGTAAAATGCCCCCTTTGGCATGTACCTAGCCAGGCCCTTGCAACAGATGGAATACCGTCAAAGGTTCCTCACCAAGAAAATCTAGGATATGAATATCCTGCCCTACACAGTTCACCATTAGGTTGTATCTCTGTCTCCTACAGGTTACTAACAGATGATCTATGTTTAGCATATAAGATGTCCTGGGATCCAGCTCTGATGAATCTCTTGCACATCTGGAAGACAACCGACACCAAAAACACTAGATCCAAGGATCTGTACTTTGTCTGCACCATAAACAGAACCTGCTGCAGGGAAAGATATATGTCTCAAAGGATCTCCTTACTATGAAATTAGCTTCCATTCTACACGAAGTAGAGTTTGTTCCTGATCCTGTTCAAAAGAAACCTTGATCATTGGACTGGAAATTACACATTTACCCTTGACCTGGACCCCATGTCTCTGATGGACAGTGGCCATCAGTAAGTAAATTAATCCCCAACTAGCATACCTCAACACAAAGAACTATGACACAAAACTAAGTTGTTTTGCTTAGCTTGGCTTGCAAAGAGCCTAGTGGTCATTCACCTAGTATGACCCTATGAAACTATATTTTCTTTGAGGGGTAAATATATAGGTTCATAGGGGTGTATTAGGGTACTGGCCTGGGGCCTTTACAAGCCTAGCCCATAGGATTACCCTAGCATTGTGCCACCTCACCTTTGTTCCCAGAGCCTCTATCGAGTAAAGCCACTGGAGTGATCCCTGGAGTGAATTTTCTATTTCCCATCCACTCATCAAGATTTCTCTTGAAGAGGGCCAGTAAGGTGCTCTGCTTGACATGTATGGGAAGTCTATACCATAACATGGGCAGTCTCTGGGTTATGAACCTGCCCCTCCAGCATGTTCTGTTGATTGTGGTAATGAGGTTGAGGTCTCTGGAGCATGTGGTGTGGAGGGATTGGGATTTCTTTAGAAGTAACATTTCAAACAGAACTGGGTCAGACATGGCTTTGTAAGTGAAGCAGAGATCACCTCTAAGTAGGTGATATGAGACCGAGAATAGTTGGAGTTTTTTTAGTCTGTCCATGTAGGAAAAATGTTTAAGGTCTAGGATCCTCTTTGTAAGTTACTTTTGCGGCCTCTCTAGTTTTTGCAGGTGTTTAGTGAGGTACATGCTAAATGGGGCATTGTACTCAATGACTGGCTTAATGAGGGAAGAGTAGAGAGAGACAATGACCTCTTTCTTCCTGGATGCAAAACTCTTAGTAATGAGATGTGCCACATAGAAGGACTTTCTGACCACAGTGGCAATGTGGTGGTCAAAAGAGTGGTTGCTGTGAACCTGTGTTCCCAGATCTCTTATAATGCCTTCTGTGTTCAGTGGACTACCATCGATGTGGTAATTCATGGGAACTGGGTTTTTCCCAAAGTGGATGATGACACATTTTTTAGCATTGAACTTAAGGACATGGTTCTGACACCAGTCGTTGGTTTCAGTGAGGCCTTTCTGTAGAATGTCAGCATCACTCAGAGAGTTAATAATAGCTCTCAACTTGCAGTTGTCTGTGAGTCAGAGTCCCTTCGTGTTGGCCTGGGCTTCAGAGAAGTAGATACCAACAAGAAAGTACCCAGGACCAAACCCTGTGGGACTCCACTAGTGAATCATAAGCAGTCTGACTTGGAGTCAGCTACTTTCATACTGTGAGTTCTACCTGTGAGCCTGTTTGCAACCCACCTAGTGATATAGGGGTTGATTCCTAGCTTAGTGAGTTTTTCTATGATTCCTGAGTGAGGAATGGTATCAAAGTCCTTGGCCAGATCAATGTAGGCTGTATAAACCTCTTTGCCTTCATCCACAGTTCTGGTGACTGACTCAAAGAAGTTGACTAAGTTGAGCAGCCATGATCTACCCTTCACAAAACCAAATTGTGTGGGATCCAGAGTTTGGATATTCCCTATATACTTGTTTATTAGGTTCATGATGATGCATTCCATAGCTTTGCATATCAGACTTATCAGGCCAATGGGGTGATAGTTCCCAGGGTCTGTAGCCACTCCTCTTTTGTGGAGAGGGATGGCTGTAGCAGTGTGCCATTTGGTAGGGACAAAGCCTGAGGTGAGGCTGTAATTGAAGAGGGCACACAGGTGAGGTGCCACTTCACTCTGTAGTTCAGGTAGACCACAGCCAGGGATATTGTCAGGTCCCAGAGAAGCTGTATTCTTGGCCTTGGACAGTGCTGTTTGTACCTGTGCAGTAGTAATACTGGGTACCTGACAATCTACTGGTATTGTGACTGGTCCCTTGTGGGGGGGGGGGGTAAAGTTGGCAATAAATCTGCCAGCCAGTATATTGGCAATATCTGTTGGCTCAGTATAGGAGGTATCATTGTGCAGTAGCTCAGAACAAATCTGGGTATTGCCGTGGAGATTCTTTACATAGCTATAGAAGGCCTTGTGTTTTTTTTTACTATCTGCTGAGATTCTGTTTTCATAGCTAGCTTTAGAGGATTTGATGAGGGATCTCAACATTTTGTTGAGGCTGATAAGGGAGTTTTTCCAGTCATGGGACTTCACCTTTTTCCGCATCAGTTAGCTCTTTCTGTTGTAGAGTTTGTTTATGGCAGGGGACCACCAGATTGGCCTCCTATTTTTGGAGGAGAGCATCTTGGTTCTGTTGGGTATGGTGAGATCCATGCATTTGTGTACATGTTTGTACAGTGCACTGGTGTATGATTTGGTGGTCATGCACCTGATCTCCATTTGCATGGGTGCTGTGAAGTTAGCCACCTCTGTTTTTAGGATCCCAAAGTTAGCTTTGGAGAAGTTTTTAATGGTGGTTACCTTTGCGGAGAGGTGGGGGGATGTGGATTTCCAAGGTGATTAGTTTGTGGTTGGATCTAACCAGGGAGGAGTTGATTATTGGTATAGAACAATGGTCACCCATGTTAGTAATGACCAGGTCAAGGATGTTTCTACCTCTAGTGGGGGTAAGAATGAGCTGGTCCAGGACATTGGAATTAATGAATTCCAGGAAACTTTGGGCAAGTGTATTGTTACATGAGTAGTTTTCCCAGTTAATGAAAGGATAGTTGAACTTGCCCACTATGACAGTGTTAGGTTGGACCCTATTGTTCTCTAGGGTGCTTAGAAACATGGAATGTGAGTCTTGGGACATGGTTGGGAACTTAGAGCAGGCTACGACTTTAATTGTTGTCTTACCCAATGTTAGCTGCACCTGAAGTATCTCAGATGAGGTATGTTGGGCTACTAGTCTGGAGGTGTGTGCATCCTTTATGTATATGGAAACACCTCCACCTTTGGAGCTAAAGTTCAAGCTCTGTTGAACAACTTAATGGAGTTGCAACTGGGGCAACTAGCGTCCCCCACTTATGTGATTCCTGTGATGCTAAGTTTAGAAAAAACAAATATTTTCAACTTGAGGTTTTAAAATTTCTGTAAACTATACTTCAGATACCTGTTCATATATTTATATCATGGTGATCTTCTAAAGAGTAAATAATAGAATATGTTGATTATTTGAATAAACTGTCTTTCAGCTTTTCCCGGTTAGGGGTCGCCACAGCAGAACTCCGGTCCACTAATGATTTGCAGTAGATTTTTACGTGCTGGCTTGCCAGGCCTAACGCACAATCTTCAATAAAGGAACGCCATTCATGCATGTTGACACACAGAAGATGCTCTAACTGAGGATCGAATGTGCAACGTCTAACTGTGAGGTGACAATGCTACCGCAGCACCACCACCGCAGTAATTTCTAAAGTGCATGTACAATAGTCGTTTTGAAAAAAATAAGATAAACTAAGTTTTTTTTGAGTATTTATAGAAAGCCTACCTTTAATAATACATATGAAACAGATAAAGGCCTTGTGGAAGGTCAGTTTATAAGACTGACACTTACGGTATCAGGTGGTGATATTTGCAAGATAGAAAGGACAAGACTAGAAAATATGTTTTGATATAGAGGTTATTCAGAACAACTGATAACAGGAATTAGTGAGGAAGTGACTCAAGTGAGAAAAAGCAAATATAAACCACTTTCAGGAATAGGGTTGAATAAGAATGAAATTTTGAGGACAGATAGAAATGTTAAGAGGGCAATAGTGCTGCTGTATACATCTAGTACACATGACATTAAAAACATAGTACGTCAGAATTGGAATTTATTTAAAATTAATGATATAGTTTTGAAAGCTGTGGGTAAGAACCCACAATTAGTTTACAAAGCATTTAGCAATTTTTAAAAACTGGTAGAAAAGAGAACAAACCAATTAACTATCAAAACAATGTCAAAAGGAACAAGTAAAAGTGGTAATTGTGGACCATGCAGATATATTCTGCTAGATAATAATTTGAAGTTAGAAAACTCTATTGTCTCAGCAGTAAACATGAGAAAATAAAATTGTGCTACTAAATTAATTGTATAACATCTAGTGAAATGTGAAGTACATTCCAGTTTTTTTATGTAGCGAAAACTGAGAGGTCCATGAGAACTAAAATATACAAACTATTGTGATGATATAACCGATGCTTAATGCTGTTTTGAACTTTTTGGTCTGTGAGAAGTATTTGTTTGCTAACAAGACCAGAAAACTACAATGTGACATCCATGATTTTAAATGGAGTTGTATTTTTCATCGTCTAGGTTTGATTCCCACTCCAGTGCCCATTTTTCTTCACTCATTAGCACAGATAACCAAACTTCTATATTTGCTACTTTTACGAGTCCTGTGCCTTCCATGCGGTCTTCCAAGGAAGGTTTCCCATCACTCCTGGAGTGAGTTTGCTCAAAGAACTGACCTGTAAGAGGACAGTCCACCAACATAGAGCACAGAAAGAGATAGAAGGCAAGAGAGCAAATGACTTGCTACAATGAATGACACGTGGTCACACACAGTATGATATAATAACAGACTCTATTGTGAATATTTATTCTGTCACTCTTACAGTGGATCTAAGTTTATTGAAAGGTTGATGTATTTTCAGAGGTAATCATTTAACTGTCATGTAATACATAACCAAACACAACACAGCAAAGCTTTAGCATTTTAAAGAAATCACACAGATATTAAAAATAAAGCAGAATTCAGCCCAATCCATATCCCTTTCCAGGTATAGAGTATAATCCAAATGCCAAAAGCAGCATAACAAATTATACTATTGATAGTTTGGTACATATGACTGCAACACAGAAAAGCATAAACTGTGATACAGACAGAAAAATTATGACAAAAACACAAGTCCAAGCACTTTACCAGTAATTTCCTCTTTTCTTTAATAGCAAACAATCTGGTACCTCGGCCTTTCGCCTTCAAGGATCACAAACAATGTATGCCTCAAGCACATTTATATACACATCAAAAAGCAATTAACACAAACAACTTAATCAATACATTCAGTTATTCAATTACATATTATGAACATTTTATCCCAATTCTACATATTTAATTCAAACATTTTTATCTATATATATATATATATATATATATATATATATATATATATATATATATATATATATATAGATAGATATGTAAATCTATATCTAAATACTAATATCTATTTTGCTAATATAAATTATCTACACATTTCATTAAAAAATATAATATAAACATATGTATATTTAGATATAGATTTACATATATATATATATATATATATATATATATATATATATATATATATAGATAAAAATGTTTGAATTAAATATGTAGAATTGGGATAAAATCTTCATAATATTTAATTGAATAATTGAATGAATTGATTAAGTTGTTTGTGTTAATTGCTTTTTGATGTGTATATAAATGTGCTTGAGGCATACATTGTTTGTGATCCTTGAAGGCAAAAGGCTGAGGTACCAGATCGCTTGCTATTAAAGAAAAGAGGAAACTATTGGTAAAGTGCTTGGACTTGTGTTTTTGTGATATATTTTTGCTGTGGAGCTGTGGAGGTGTTTGGAAGTGTAGTGAATTTGGCACTTTACCGGTTATAAGATGTCACAAACAACTGGTGCTTCTGGGCATTTTGATGTGTCTGGAGCCATCTATTTTGCTGATTTGATGAATGAGCATGAGAAGAAGTTTACTCTTGTGGATCCGTGAAATGTTGGAAGTAATAGCCAGTCGGATGACCGCTTCCTGCAGCTAGAGAGACTGATGGCTAAGGAAATTGCTCTGTTTCTTGACACCCATCTTCTTGAAAAATATATAAGTTTAAATCTCACACCAAAGGGGCTGCGAATTGATCGGCTTCCTGCAACTGATTTTGTGGAAGAGGAACATGATCTCTTCAATGAATGGAAACAAGCTTCCCTTGAGTGTACTACGAAATGGCTTCACATATTAATTAAATGGAACTCCAGAGCCCATGAAAAACTCAAAACTGAGATACTGCGTTTACAGGATGAGGTGGTGGGGGAATCCTGTTTTAAAACGCAGTTCTCTAAGATTAATGATAAAATATCTAAACTTGAAACTGATATAATTCAACGGAAAATAAATAAATTATTATGGGACATTAGAGATTACGAAACTGGCGTTCTGTTTTCCTGGCAACGTGAGCCTACACGTAGTAGGTCAAAGGTTAGAAAAAGCGTACAGAAACGACGAAGCATTTTGGCGTCTTCAGGAGAACAGGATGGAGTTACTCTTACCAACAAAAATGTAACTTTTGTGGACTCTGTATATTTTGTTGGTTCAGAAAGTGAAGGCGCAAATGGATTGTCAGCTCTTGTGAGGACTGATAATTCATTTCAGAATAATAAAAGCAATCGAGGAAGAAACGGTCGCAAGGGCAGAAATCATTTCAAATAATCTAACAGTGAGTGAACATGATGGTGAATATGATGAACGGAAATTATTTGTTATTAATTTATCTGATTTGTCTCTTAATAATGATATGAAAACTGTATTATCTAAGGGCTGCAAATTTGTGCCCACGTTTTTTCCCTCATTTGGAGATGTATATTTGGAACTAAAAGCATTTATCAGGAAATTATATTTAAAAGTCTTTTTTTAGAATAACAAAGTTGTTACTGATGCTGAAAATGTTTCATTGAATGTGAATAATTCTGAGTTTGATGAAGATTTTGAAAATTGTGAAATGGATGAGTTGTTAAATTTATCTACATAAGATTATGATTATGATGATGATGCTATTGAAATGTATGATGCCAATGAGGGGATAGCCAATTTTGATTTCTTTCACACTGGGATTGGAAAGTTAAAACTACCCCAATTGGTATCTGATAGTAATTTCTCACCCAATATAAAATTACCTGCGATTATTGCTTTCTTTAAAGTTTTATTCAAGGAAATTTCTTTGACCTTGGATGAATTTAATAAGAGGAGGAAGCAGTATAATTTAAGTAAGAAGGAATGGATGACTCTTAAAAATCTAATAAAGTTGAAAAAAGAATATATCTTTAAATGTGCTGATAAGGGTGGAAACTGGGTCATTCTACACAAATTAAAATATTGTAAAATGGTGGCAGATTTATTAAATAATGCTGCTGAATATAAAAGATTAAGAAAGGACCCAGTATTAGAATTTAATAATGAACTTTTAGCCTTATTGGAGCGAGGAGAACATCTATGTTTTTTTGATAGAAAGGATGTAAATAAACTGTTCATTAAGAAACCGAGAACACCAATTTTTTATGCCTTACCTAAGATACATAAATGTCTGGAAAGACCTCCGGGTAGACCTATAGTATCAGGTATAGGTTCTTTATTGAGTAATGTCAATATTTCTTTTGGATTTCCACCTAAAAAAAATCTGAATAAAGTTATAGCAAATATTTCTAATACTCAAGAATTGTTGGATGAAATATCTCGGGTGAAGTGGTGTCAGGAATACTATTGGGTAACCATTGATGTAAAATCACTTTATACTAATATCAGTAAGAGATGGGGATTGGAAGCAGTGATGGAAATGCTAGGAGATGGACCTAGGACTACTTACATAGTTAATCTTTTGGAATTTTGTTTAACTCAGAATTATTTTTGTTTTAATGATGAATTTTACCTGCAGCTGAAAGGGACAGCTATGGGGGCTGCCTTTGCACCCTCATATGCTATTATTTATATGGGATTTTTTGAAAGGCAATTCATTTACCCTACTGTATTCTATAGGAATAATGTCATAATATATAAACGTTTTATTGATGA